>NC_137935.1:27881191-28233738 GCF_963969265.1 Rhamphochromis sp. 'chilingali'
ATACTTGAGGGTGCATGGGAGTTTGCCCAACCAGTCTACATGTGTTTTGTGGACTTGGAGAAGGCATTCGACCGTGTCCCTCGGGGTGTCCTGTGGGAGGTGTTGAGGGAGTATGGGGTGTCTGGCCCATTGCTACGGGCCATTCGATCCCTATACAACCGCTGCAAGAGCTTGGTTCGCATTGCCGGCAATAAGTCGGACTCGTTCCCGGTGGGTGATCGGCTCCGACAGGGCTGCCCTTTGTCTCCGGTTATGTTCATAATTTTTATGGACAGGATTTCTAGGCGCAGCCAAGTGGCGGAGGGCTTTCGCTTTGGTGGCCTCAGAATCTCATCTCTGCTTTTTGCAGATGATGTGGTTCTGTTGGCTTCATCGGGTGAGGGCCTCCAGCTTGCACTGGAACGGTTCGCAGCCGAGTGTGAAGCAGCGGGAATGAGGATCAGCACCTCTAAATCTGAGGCCACGGTTCTCAGCCGGAAAAGGGTGGAGTGCCCACTCCGGGCCGGGGATGAGTTCCTGCCCCAAGTGGACGAGTTCAAGTATCTCGGGGTCTTGTTCGCGAGTGATGGGAGAAGGGAGCCGGAGATCGACAGACGGATTGGGGCTGTGGCTGCAGTAATGCGCACGCTGCACCGGTCCGTCGTGGTGAAGAGGGAGCTGAGTGTAAAAGCGAAGCTCTCAATTTACCGGTCGATCTACGTCCCTACCCTCACCTATGGCCACGAGCTGTGGGTAGTGACCGAAAGAACGAGATCGCGGATACAAGCGGCAGAAATGAGCTTCCTCCGAAGGGCGGCTGGCCTCTCCCTTAGAGATAGGGTGAGAGGTTCGGCCATCCGGGAGGGGCTCAGAGTAGAGCAGCTGCTGCTCCACATCGAAAGGAGCCAGCTGAGGTGGTTCGGGCATCTGACAAGGATTCCCCCTGGGCGCCTCCTGGGTGAGGTGTTCCAGGCATGTCCCACCGGGAGGAGGCCCTGGGGCAGACCCAGGATACGCTGGAGAGATTATATCTCTCGGCTGGCCTGGGAACGCCTTGGTGTTCCCCCGGATAAGCTGGAGGAGGTGGCTGGGGAGAGGGAGGTCTGGGCCTCTTTGCTTAGGCTGCTGCCCCCGCGACCCGGCCTCGGATAAAGCGGATGAAGATGATGGATGGATGAATGGACTTTTCACTTTTACTTGAGTAATAATATTTTAAAGTAATGCTACTCTTACTTGAGTACAATTTTTGGATACTCGACCCACCTCTTCTGTAATGATGGTCTGCAGTGAGAGGGCTACAAAAGTGTTGATCCCAAAAGTCAGAGCATAGCACTCCATGGAGAGGTTAGAGGCGATCTGAAACCTGCGGTGACAAAGTCCTTATAATTATGAGAGATTCAGCACATACTCTAAGACTGCAATAGATTTGTGTGGCAATGAACCAGTAAGCTGACTCTAAACTAATATTGTCATCCTTTCCTCTGTATTGAACTGACAAAACAGTCATCCATCCATCCATCCATCCATCCATCTTCATCCGCTTTGTCTGGGGCCGGGTCGCGGGGGCAGCAGCCTAAGCAAAGAGGCCCAGACCTCCCTCTCCCCAGCCACCTCCTCCAGCTCTCCTTTCCAGCACCCTGGCATAGACTTTCCCAGGGAGGCTGAGGAGTGTGATCCCCCTGTAGTTGGAACACACCCTCCGGTCCCCTTTCTTAAAGATGGGGACCACCACCCCGGTCTGCCAGTCCACAGGTACTGCCCCTGATCTCCACGCAACATTGCAGAGGCGTGTCAACCAGAACAGCCCTACAACGTCCAGAGCCTTCAGGAACTCGGGGCGGACCTCATCAACACCAGGGGCTCTGCCACCAAGGAGTTGTTTAACTGCCTCAGTGACCTCGCCCCCGGAAATTGGCGGGTCATTCCCCTCATCCCCAGACTCTGCTTCCTCCTCGGAAGACGTGTCAGTGGGATTAAGGAGGTCCTCGAAGTATTCCTTCCACCGCCTGACAATTTTCTCAGTCGACGTCAGCAGCGCTCCGCCAGCACTATACACAGTGCAGGTAGAGCACCGCTTTCCCCTCCTGAGACATCTGACGGTTTGCCAGAATCTCTTCGAGGCAGTCCAAAAGTCTTTTTCCATGGCCTCTCCGAACTCCTCCCACACCCGAGTTTTTGCTTCAGCCACTGTCCGAGCCGCATTCTGCTTGGCCTGTTGATACCTGTCGGCTGCCTCCGGAGTCCCACAGGCTAACCAAGCCCGATAGGACTCCTTCTTCAGCCTGGTGGCTCCCTTCACCTCTGGTGTCCACCTTTTGGTTCGGGGATTACCACCACGGCAGGCACCAACCACCTTGCGGCCGCAGCTCAATGCAGCAGCTTCGGCAATGGAGACGCTGAACATGGTCCATTCGGACTCAATTTCCCCAGTCTCCCTCGGAATGCTGTTGAAGCTCTGCCGGAGGTGTGCGTTGAAGATCACGCGGACTGGGGCCTCTGCTAGACGTTCCCAGCACACCCTCACTACGCGTTTAGGTGCACCGAGTCTGTCCAGCGTCCTCCCCCGCCACCTGGTCCAACTCACCACCAGGTGATGATAAGTTGACAGCTCAGCCCCTGTCTTTACCCGATTGTCCAGAACATATGGTCGCAGGTCTGGTGATACGATTACAAAATCGATCATCGACCTACGGCCTAGAGCATCCTGGTGCCACGTGCACTTATGGACACTCTTATGTTCGAACAAGGTGTTCGTTATGGCCAAACTGTGATTTGCACAGAAGTCCAATAACAAAACACCGCTCGGGTTCAGATCAGGGAGGCCATTCCTCCCAATCACACCCCTCCAGGTCTCGCTGTCGTTACACACGTGAGCAGTGAAGGGACTCTAAGAAGGCTGGGTGCTCTGAACTGCCATTCGGCGCATAAGCGCAGATGACAGTCAGGACCCATTCCCCGACCCTAAGGCGCAGGGAACAAGCCCTCTCATCCACCGGGAAAAACCCCAACGTACCGGCAGCAAGCCGAGGGGATATTAGAAGCCCGCCACCTCTCACCAGGGGCAACTCCAGACTGAGACAGAGTCCAGCCCCTCTCCAGGACACTGGTTCCAGAGCCCAAGCCATGCGTAGAGGTGAGCCCGACTATATCTAGCCGGTACCTCTCAACCTCACGCACTAACTCAGGCTCCTTCCCCACCAGAGAGGTGACATTCCATGTCCCTATTGCCAGTCTTGGCAGCCGGGGATCAGTCCGCCAGGGCCTCCGCTCCTGGCCGCCACCCGGCACACAATGCACCCGACCCCTATGGCGCCTCCTGCGGGTGGTGGGTCTGTGGGAGGATAGGCCCATGTCTCCTCTTCGGGCTGTGCCCGGCCGGGCCCCATGGACTAACGGTGTGTTCACGCGATGGACGCGAACAAAACGCCCCAAACGCCCCTAATTTGACGCGTGCACATTCGCGTCTCAACGCGTGTCCAAGAAAAATCCATTGCGGGTCAAAATATCATATTTTGACGTGCGTGAACCGGAAATGTGGGAGGAATGTGGGAGGAAGTTGTGCCAGACCGGTATCCTTGCAAGATGGCAGCTGTCGAGCTAGCGCTTCAAGAGAGAGTGTCCCTTCTCTATGTACTGTGGAGAGCAGAGCAGCGGCGTAAAAGACGTCCTTGCCATACCTGGGTCCATCAGGTCCTCCAGAGGCATGAGCAGTTTGGTGAGTTTCACCATTTGCTCCAGGAGCTGCGCCTGGATGACGGCCGATTCCAGAGATATCACCGTCAGCCAGTTTGAGGACCTGCTTTCTAGAGGTGGGGGAAAAAATCGATACTGCGTAGTATCGTGATATTTTGTTTGCTAATAATGTATCGATACAGGGACAGCAGATATCGATATTTTGTTCCAAAAACTTCCAGTCCACCAGATGGTGCAGTTGAGCTTTTTCTCTAGTGAGGTCAGCAGAGGTTAGGTCAGCACATGGGAAAATAGATCAAACAAAGATGGAGGAAGAAAAAGAGATCAGGAAAGCGCCATCTGCGTTTAAATCAAATGTTTGGACGTACTTTGGATTTTTTAACAAGGATGGAACAAATGAGATGGATATGACACACGGGATTTGCAAGGTGTGTCGTATGAAAATAAAGTACTCTGGGAATACTACGAACATGAGGGCCCATCTTACACGGCACCATCCAAAAATAGCATTAACCGCGGACGGGAAAGCTAGCTCTGAATCAGCTCCACTGAAAAATCAACCAACGCTGGACACTCTTAGCTTAGCAAAGCTATCTCCCAATTCAGAGCGAGCTAAGAAAATAACACAATCTATCATGTACTTCATCTGCAAAGACCTGCGTCCTTACAACATTGTGGAAAACGAGGGCTTTTCTTACATGATCAAGACGCTGGAACCCAGGTATGTGATACCATCACGACGTTTTTTCGCGGACACAGCCGTACCCAATCTCTACATAGATGTGAAGCGTAAAGTTGAGGAAAGTTTGAGCACAGCAGAAAGGGTTGCATTAACTTGCGACGCATGGACCTCGCGGGCTGTGGATTCATATGTGACTATAACAGCTCATTATCTCACAGCGGACTGGCAACTGCTGTCTTACGTTCTCCAAACTCGAACATTACATGAAAGTCACACCGGAGCGAACATTGCAAATCTCCTGCAAAATGCAGCACAGGAATGGGGGATTGCCGACAAAAATCTGGTGGTTGTCACCGACAATGCTTCTAATATGACAATTGCCACTCAGCTAGCGGAATACCTGCATGTGAAGTGTTTCGCCCATACCCTCAATCTGGCATCACAACGAGCCTTAAACCTGCCTGCAGTAGCCAGGGTCTTGGGAAGAGTGCGGCGCATAACTGGGTTTTTCAATAGAAGCACAGTGGCAAACCACGCTCTGGAGCAAAAACAGAAAATGTTACAGCTCCCGACTCACAAGCTCAAGACCGACATCTGCACGAGATGGAACAGTGCTTATGACATGCTCCAGCGTTTCCTTGAACAACAACCTGCGATTTGTGCAGCGCTGCTGTCTCCCGAAGTCAGAAAGAGTAGCACAGATATCTTTACTCTAAACAAGACGGATATTGGGAACACTGAAGAAATTGTCCGGGCCTTGAAGTCATTGCAAGTCGCGACTACTGTGATGTCTGAGGAAAAGAATCCTACTCTGTCTCTCGTAGCACGGCTGCTAGCACAGCTGTTGCACGACACCCAAGACAACATTGGTGACACAGCACTGGTCAGAAACATCAAGCAAAGTATCAGTCAAGATCTTAAGAAGAGATATGCCAGCACAGTCGAGAGGAACACCCTCTACACAGCATCAGCTCTCGACCCACGCTTTAAAACCCTGCCGTTCCTGTCACTGGAGGAAAGACAGGAAACCTGTGCCAGAGTGGTTGCTGAGGCTATAACCCTTCAGGTAAGCAAACATTCTGGTGTTATAATTTAAATAACTTACTTACAATATTAGTAGATCGGTGATATTTTTGTCATATTGGTAATATTCTATTTAACAATTAAATACATTAATTATAATTTGCTAACATATTACTGCATACTAAAAGATATGAAATATTTATTTTCTTCCTCTCTCTGTATGTGTGTGGGTTTTCTACAGGAAGAAAAGAGGCAGCAGCCCATCTGTGAGCCAGAAGCCCATGAACATCATGAGAAACCTGACGAGACTGAACAAAATCTCAGACCCCCTCTCATACCAGCCAAGATGAGGAAGTCTTGTGGGTTAACAGACTTGCTTGGTCAGACTTATGGTGATGTTGGAGCCCCACCAAAATCATTATCTGCCACAGCTGAGGAGGAGGTGAAAAGATACCAGGAGGTCACGTCACTGGCACTCACAGAAGACCCACTAAGCTGGTGGAAATCCCATGAGGAAGTCTATTCTTTCCTGGCCACACTGGCAAAAAGATACCTTTGTATCCCAGGTACTAGTGTCTCGGCTGAAAGAGTCTTCTCAACCGCTGGAGACATCGTCACAGCAAAACGGAGCACTCTGACTTCAGAGCATGTTGATCAGCTCCTTTTTCTGAGCAAGAATGCTGACATTGCTTCACTGTCCAAATGTGTTTAACTTTTTAGGGCAGCAACAAACAGGACAGTTTACTTATTTTAATTTAAGAAATGTTTTATTTTATTTAAATTTAAAACTTTTTTATTTAATGTAAAATTATATTTTGTTTTAAGCTATAATTGTACCAGATAGTTACGTTCAGTTAAGTTGGTTACTAGACTGTTATACAAACCATTCACTTTGTCAGCAATAAAACTGACTGACATGAGAGAAAGACTGAGTGTGAGACTTTATTATTAGATAAAATGAATATTGATAAAGTTTACCTTTATGGACAAAATCTGCAGTAGAAAAAATATGTGATAAATCACAAAATATCGTATTGCAATACCCAGAATATTGCAAAAATATATATATATAAAAATAAATAAATAAATAAATAAATCTCAATAATATCGTATCGTGAGTTAAGTATTGTGATAATATCGTATCGTGGGGTGTATGGTGATTCCCACCTCTACTGCTTTCCCTCGTCGGTCCCAGCATCGCCCGCCTAGACACCAATTACAGGCGCTCAATCCCACCTGCAGAGCGCCTGTCCGTCTGCCTGAGGTTAGTAAAAGTGTTTAATACGGTAGTCCTTTATTGATACCTGTGCTAATATGCTAAACCATCCATTTATACACTGCTAACATGGATGTGTTATGCTAACAGTGAATGCTGTCGGTGTTTACTGATAGCAAACTGTGGTACAGAGACGACTGTTTATAATATTTCTAGTGATACTCAGAAGCTCTCATCAAGTCCCGATTTAATTCGATTTATGCTGTTATCAGTGTTTGCAATGATACCATGGCTGTGGTGTCACATCAATGTATGCGCTCGGTGTTTGCTGATATCAAACTGTAGCATTAGGACCACTGAGTTAACCTTTGTAGTGATACTCACTCCTTTTTATTTAGAACTGGTTTAATTCTGGGATAGTTGAATATTTGTATATAATCCCTGCAGCTGTCAGACTCTATAACAGGGCTCACCAGCCCTTATTAAAACAGAGTTAGATAAAACTGTGAACAGTTTGGTTCATCTTTAGTTACATGGTTCTATCTTGATAAGCTATGTCTTATCACAGATTAATTTTTCAAAAATATTAATGATTTAAGCAAGGAAAGGGCTACATGTCAACATACAACTCTTTATTTCTATTAATGTCTTACTTCATTCCTACCTGATTGACATGTTTAGGAATTATGAGTGATTGGCTCACTGTAGTTGTGAAAGTTGCTACCAATCAAATTATGATATGTTAAAGTTAAAACAAAACACAGCTGTTTTAGATATTATCTAATATACATTTTGTAATTATCCTTATAATTACAAAATGTTTTATGTAAGATTTAAGTTTTGTGATTTAAATGACATCACAAAAGTATTTTGGAATTTGAATAATGTATTTTGTAACTGCAGTACACATAATACTAATTTTGAACAATTTTGTCCAGGTTCCTTGTCACCGGGGACTCCTTCACGACCAAGCATTCAGTTACAGAGTCGGTGTGTCCACGTTGAGCCAGATCACCCCCCAGGCAGCGACGGCCATCTGGGACTGTCTAGTGGACAACTTCATGGCTGCGCCTTCACCTGGAGACTGGCGGTCCATCACAGAGGGATTCCAGGAGCGCTGGAACTTTCCTCTGTGCTGTGCAGCTCTGGATGGGAAGCACGTCCAGACAAAGGCACCCCATATATCATATAGGAGACACACACATTGATATACACTAAATATTTATTTAAGTTCTTTTTTGTGGTGCCCAAATTTATGCACCTGCTTGATTTTGTTTAAACAATTATTGCACACTTTCTGTAAATCCAGTAAACTTCTTTTCACTTCTCAAATATCACTGTGTGTGTCTCCTGTATGATATTTAACTGACATTTTTTTATTGTAACAACCAACAATTTATACAGGAAAATGATGGCTATTAACAAGGTTGCCCAAACTTTTGCATCCCACTGTATTAGTATATTTTGTCATTAGTATAATATGAAATAAATTCTACATGTGTCAAGTCGTGTGCCAACATTTGCTGTGTAGTAGAACTGAGACATTAGTCATTATAAAAATGTATTTGAAATAATATTAAAATTCTCAAACAGAAAAACATTAAACATAAATATATAAAATATAAGAATTTACAGAGAGACAGGAATAAAAAGGACCAGCTGCTCTCCAGAGCAGGAACAAGGCTGAGGAGGAAATGCTCCATTGGAGACTGGTGTGGACTCTTCAGGGATACCAGGATGGCCAGCTCCAGCGCCGATGGACCGTCCTGGGACCCGTCCCTCATCTGCCTCGGAGCCGTCCTCCCCTGTGGGCCTGTAAAACAGCACAAAACACAAAGAAACGAGAAGACTGCTACTAGATTTTAATTTCAACATTGAAAAAAACAAAAAAACAAAAACAGGATATAATCAGATTGGTTGTAGATATTTAGTAAAGGTGATCACAAGGCAATCCCACCGACTGAAAAGGTATCAGTGCTTGCTGTACATATCTGTGGGTGCAGCAGCAGGAGCTCAGGGACTGGGGATGCTCTGCTGCAGAATCAGTTGGTTCTATCAATACAGTATTAAATGTTAACAGGTTGAATATAATAATCGTAGAGTAGACAGTGGTCCCTCATTTATTGCAGCAGGGGTTCTCAGAATAACTAGCCCCTGGTCACGCACTTTATACACTGTTTTCCCCCACACACATGAACATTGGTCACAGTTCTCACAATTGATTCTCAAAGTGCAAACCTTTGTAGATTGCAAAACATAAAAGTATTATTATGCCGCGGTTTGTCTTCATCTGCCCGCCACTTTCGTGCGCCTTTTTCCCTCGCGGTGCAGGTGTCTATTTCCGAATGAGGGTCATAGTTATGGGTGTTTTTGTGCTGTTTTTTCTATTGGACGTGATGGTTATCAAAACCAAACGTGATAAATTTGGCAAGCGCAGGAGACACGACACGAAGGAGATTTGTCAATCAGGCTGCAGAATGCAATGCTGTACTGTGCAATAAAAAAAATCAGCGAAAAAGTGAAGCAGTGACGGATGAACAGCGGGACCACTGTGTGCTGTTTATTAATAAACAATAAAATATATTCCTAAATGACAACATGGATAAAAGCAGAACGGTATTTGTACTTCAGTGGGAAAATAGCGGTGGCTTGCTAGCTTTTGTGCAACTTTCCCGGGTCAGTAAAAACTTTCAAAAGAGAAATGAATGAACTTACCAGGTTGCCCGATCTCTTCACATATCTTCCTCCAAGCTCAGTCCTTTTTATTTCTGTCTCGGTACAGAAAGCAGCTGGTGTCGTACAGCTCCGAGTTGTTTGCTACCGCATTGATTAGCCTTCCCCTCCATTGAAGTATGAAAGGCTTTGGCTGGATCTGCCCCTTTGACCTAGGTCAAAGCCACGTCACCAGGCTCCTAATTGGTTGTCGCGGCGCGATTTGACGCTGGAGACGCGAAATGCGCGTATGCACAAAATGCAACAAAAAAACTGACGCGCGTGGTTTTATTCGCGCGTCAAATGCGCCAGACGCGCTACACTGACGTGCGTTTCACACGTTTTGGCGTTTTCGCGACGCAAATCTGCTTCTGAATTTTCGCAGGACCCGCAATCGTGTGTCATCGCGCCTTTCCATTGACTTTACATGTAAACCTGACGCTCTATTCGCGTCCATCGCGTTCGGTGTGAACACACCGTAAGGCCCGGCCACCAGACGCTTGCCCTCGGGCACCCTCCCCGGGCCTGGCTCCAGGGCGGGGCCCTGGTAACCCTATCCCCGGCAGGGTAAACTGTTCCCTTGATGTTCTCTTCATAAGGGTCTTCTGAATCGCTCTTTGTCTGCTTTTAATAAATGAGGTCAGACCAAAACAAACAATATGTATTTCACCCTGACTGATGTAGACACATTCACGCTGTTACAGTCGCTTGACTGGAACATCTTGTAATTATTACTTTTAATCTAAAATAACCCGCTCTAACACCAATCTTACCTACAAGAGAGCATGCAGCCTCCACTCCTCCGTTGTAGATGGATGATGTGGCAGATGGCTCTATATGGTCCCACATAAGCTGGATGTAGTTGAAGACCTGCACGTAGCCAGCTGTGGCCAGAGCCCACCACAGGGACCAGTAAATTAAATGTCTGAATGGTGATAATTATTACAAGAGATTATGATGATGACTGTACAGCTACTTCTACTGTTTAAAAGAAGTACCCTATGAATACATTATAAAAATTTGGACCAATTAGTAGTAATCCCAGGTGTTAATTAAATGCAAGTGGGCACTCAAAGCATCTTAGTGATTTAAAAAAAAATATTGAAAGAAAAGAAATGCCTAGAAGAGTAGGACTCCCTGAAGCTTTGCCAAAGCAGATGAACAGTTTCTCTGCTGCAGTAGCCAGCACTGCTATTATATTCCATCTTCCCTTTCCCCGAGCCTTCTCCATCCTTATCCGTCACTGAATCCTTTTCTCCCCGTAGCCCCTCTTGCTGGCAGTCTACAGCTGCAGCCTTCTTCCCTTTGAAGAACATGCTTGTCTGGGGCATGGGCAACCAGAATGAGACGAGAAATGCCACACTCACAATTCCCAGGGTAATAGTATTGATATAGAAGTAGTCCAGGCCTGTTGGTTACAATTGATCATTCATTAGTGCTTGTTTAAAGTTCAGTTCATAATTTTCTTTCTTGTCATGCATCAAATGTTATTTTTCATATTATTGTGGTCAAATACTGTAGCCTGTATCACTTTATCAGCTGTAAACTGTGTGTGTGTATGTTTTATTTTGTTTTTCTTAAATCACTGATAGAATTGCTTGGTTTTTAGCTGGCTGTCTGACACATTTTGATCCCAGCTGTTGCTCCTGTGTGTTCACCAGAGATCAGACACTGCCACTAAACGTCTGATTCTGACTCCCTCTTTTCTTTTTTTCTACAGCTTGTGTGCAGACACTCTTATTGCATGTGTTTAAACTATCCAAATAAAAAACGAAACAAAACTGAGATTCTGACAATCCCAACACGACACACAATACTGAATTGTAGACGTTTTTGCCCAAAACGAGTCACACTGGGTTACAGAATCGCAGCAATAGATCAAACCAAATTTTGCCTATTATGTGTTGAGCTTTTGTTGGTTCCTAAATGTTGCTGTTCTGCTATTTTGCAGCACCATTTGGCACAGGCTCCATGAGTATGCCAGCTGGATTTGGGAATACTGCAGCCTTCAACCTCCCCACCAGCTTTAGTGGAACGTTCCAGCAACCCTTTCCTGGTCAGGCTCCCTTCCCTCAGCCTCCCGCCTATCCCCAGCAACCCAACGGTGTGTGTCATGTAGACAATAATGGCTATGGTGAGATTTGAGCTGTAGTTGTCAAGTGGTCGTCTATAAAATTTTTCTTCATGTAATATTTGGTTCACTCAATTAACCCTGACAGAAGAGGTCTTATTTGATTTGGTAATATTATTATTATTGATATTATTGTTTTAATTATATTTATAGCTATATGAAAATAATATAGAGCAAGCTAGATAGATAAATGAGAGAGAGAGAGATCCATGTCCATCATGTAACACTTGAAATCACATTATGTCTTTCAGGTGGAGGATTTCCAGCCTTCGGCCAGGCCAAGTCTGTTGCAACTCCTTTTGGGCAGGCAATGGCAGGACCTATGGTCTCTAGCAACCCTTTTCTGGTTAGTCTGGTGGCTATGTGCTATAGTCTCCTGGATCAGTACTGTGCAAAAATCTTAACTCATCTTTCATTTCTTACAGTGGCTTGTATTCGGCCCCCACAAACATGAATCAATTTTATTGGAATTCCACATGAAAGACCAATACAAAGTGGTGTACACGTGAGAAGTGGAACAAAAATCATACATGATTCCAAACATTTTTCACAAATAAATAACTAAAAAGTGGGGTGTGCGTAAATATTCAGCCCCCTGAGTCAACACTTTGTAGAACCACATTTTGCTGCAATTACATCAGCCAGTCTTTTAGGGTATATCTCTACCAGCTTTGCATATCTAGAGACTGAAATCCTTGCCCATTCTTCTTTGCAAAACAGCTCCAGCTCAGTCAGATTAGATGGACAGCGTTTGTGAACAGCAGTTTTCAGATCTTGCCAGAGGTTCTCGATTGGATTTAGACCTGGACTTTGGGCCGTTCTAACACATGGATATGTTTTGTTTTAAACCATTCCATTGTTGCCCTGGCTTTATGTTTAGGGTCGTTGTCCTGCTGGAAGGTGAACCTCCGCCCCAGTCTCAAGTCTTTTGCAGACTCCAAGAGGTTTTCTTCCAAGATTGCCCTGTATTTGGCTCCATCCATCTTCCTATCAACTCTGACCAGCTTCCCTGTCCCTGCTGAAGAGAAGCACCCCCAGAGCATGATGCTGCCACCACCATATTTGACAGTGGGGATAGTGTGTTCACAGTGATGTGCAGTGTTAGTTTTCCGTCACACATAGCGTTTTGCATTTTGGCCAAAATGTTCCATTTTGGTCTCATCTGACCAGAGCACCTTCTTCCACATGTTTGCTGTTTCCCCCACATGGCTTTGTGGCAAACTGCAAACGGGACTTCTTATGGTTTTCTGTTAACAATGGCTTTCTTCTTGCCACTCTTCCATAAAGGCCAACTTTGTGCAGTGCACGACTAATAGTTGTCCTATGGACAGATTCCCCCACCTGAGCTGTAGATCTCTGCAGCTCATCCAGAGTCACCGTGGGCCTCTTGGCTGCATTTCTGATCAGCGCTCTCCTTGTTCGGCCTGTGAGTTTAGGTGGACGGCCTTGTCTTGGTAGGTTTACAGTTGTGCCATACTCCTTCCATTTCTGAATGATCGCTTGAACAGTGCTCCGTGGGATGTTCAAGGCTTGGGAAATCTTTTTGTAGCCTAAGCCTGCTTTAAATTTCTCAATAACTTTATCCCTGACCTGTCTGCTGTGTTCTTTGGACTTCATGGTGTTGTTGCTCCCAATATTCTCTTAGACAACCTCTGAGGCCGTCACTAGTGATGTGACATTCTGTATCGAGGCTTCGAAGCTTGTGTCGAGTAATTGAGGGAGCGTTTCCGCGATGCGCGTATCGAGGCTTGCTTCATTTATGGGAGGAGCTGAAAATGATGACGTCTGAAGCCTCGCTGCCCGGCTGTACCACATGACTGGTTCATGAAGTGGTTCGAACTTTGCCGCGAGATATGACAGCGATATAAACCCCTCAGACTTCATTCAAAAATGTGGGTGTTTGATGGAGAGTTGCGGTTAGTGAGAGTTTGGAGACAGTTTGGAGACAGTTTGGAGGTTTATGAGAGTGAGGAGAGAAAGTCAGGAGAGAATGGAGCCAGCTAAGAAGTGGAGGATGTCCTCCCCTGTGTGGGAACATTTTGATCTTATTCCTCCCAACAAGGTATGTAAATTTCTACAGAAGATGTATTTTCATAATACTGATGGTGCAATACAATTTATGTTAAGCTGTCTTGAGTTTTGTACAAGGTGAAGTGTTTGCTATGTGCCATGGGAGATGGGATATAACAACAATACCTCATCCATGCATAGGCACTACAGAGCTTTGCATGAGAATAAGGGGAACACCGATTGTGGAGCAAGACCAGGTGAGCCATCAAATGCAATGATAATATAGCATGCAGTAATGTTACTAAATGATATAACAATATTATACAACTGTTATAAGTTACGTGTGTGATATTTATATTTGTGCTTTGTCTTTATTGTCTTTCCTCAGGAGAACAATCTCAAATAGATGAAGACCTGGTTAGCATGGTGATTGAGGACTCCCAGCCATTTAGCATTGTGGAGGACAAAGGATTCAAAAGATTTGTTAAATCATTAAATCCTAGCTATGTTCTCCCCACTAAAAAGGTCATAAAAGCAGTGAAAATTTAGTTTTTACAGAATAAAATGTGAACAGGCAGGACTGAGGCTCAAAGCCTCAGTGTGTAGCTGTCCATACCTCAACGTTACAAAAGCACAACTACTGTCCACACCCCAACCACACCTCACCTCACAGTAAATGATCATTTCTATTTTAAGCATTTCCAAATAATCATTTTCCACACTGCCAGTATAAATATACACAGTATACTGCCATCACTACAATATACATGTTTTACACACTCCTTTTGTTGTTGACATTTACAGGCTGTGTGCAAAAGGCCACACTCTTCAAATTCATGCCAACTAATATTTTTACGTCCAGTAGGTGTCCTACTAGAGCAAATGAAGCTTCAAGAAGCTTTGCGCTGGGATGAACCAATTGGATGAAAAGCTTCAGTGCTTCATGAAGCTTCATCTGCCCATCACTAGCTGTCACAGAGCAGCTGTATTTGTACTGACATTAGATTACACACAGGTGCACTCTATTTAGTCATTAGCACTCAACAGGTAATGTCTATGGTCAACTGACTGCACTCAGACCAAAGGGGGCTGAATAATTACGCACACCCCACTTTGCAGTTATTTATTTGTAAAAAATGTTTGGAATCATGTATGATTTTTGTTCCACTTCTCACGTGTACACCACTTTGTATTGGTCTTTCATGTGGAATTCCAATAAAATTGATTAATGTTTGTGGCTGTAATGTGACAAAATGTGGGAAAGTTCAAGGGGGCCGAATACTTTTGCAAGCCACTGTAATATCTTGCATCTAAGCAGCTGGGCGTTTTCAGTTCAGTTCTTGTGCCTGAACATTTTCAGATGTTTGTTTAAGCCACTTGACCTGTCAATCATTCAAGTATAAAAAAGGTGACTAACTCAATGCATGACCCAGTGTTTCTACACATAGCAGACAACTTGGAAATGAACCAGAACAGATTATTTAGTTGAATCTGTGAAAAATGCCAATAAAAACATAGTTTGATAGATATAAAATGGCATTTGTGTATGTGTTAGGACAAAAAAAATAAGACAAAAAGTATAATGAAAGTCATGCTGTTAAGAAATAGATTTCTTTTTTTTCTTTCTTTTTTTTAAATCCAACAAGAGCTGACACAAGACATGAGAGCTGACCCTCATCATTTGACGCTTCAGTTGATCCATCAGAAATAGTCTTAGTGGAAGGGTGGCCGACAAGAAGCCATTCTTCAGGAAGCAGTATGTTCAAAAAAAGTCAGGAGAGGGTTCCACTGTGTATACAGACATCTGTAAGACACTGTGGAGACTGGAGCCTACCCCAGCTACCCGTGAGAGGCAGCCAGGCTTTTACAGGGCTAACATGGAGAGACAACCATTCATACTCACACCAATAACTCATGCAAACATGGGGAGAATATGCAAACTCCACACAGATAGTGGAGTCGAACTCAGGACCTTCTGAACCACTTTGCTGCTATATTTGTCACCATGACAATGATCCTAAACACACTGCCAAAAGCAAATCTGAATGGAAAACCACGTAGTGGAACACTATCAGTCATGGATTGGCCTCCTTAGAGCCCGGGCCATAACATTATTGAAGTAGTGTGGAATCATCTTGACAGAAAAAAGAACAAAAGTCAGCCAACATCCAAAGAAGAGCTTTGAATGTCCTTCAAGAAGCCTGGAGAACTATTCCTCATGACTAGTTAACGTAATTACTAGAGAGCTGCCAAAGAGGGTTTAGTCTGTGTTGAAGAATAAAGGTGGTGATACAAAATTTTGACTTTGGTATATTAGAACCTGTACAAACAGTTGTTGACTCATGCTGTATTTTCCTGTGTGTCACAGGAAAAGTGTTTCACATTTGAATAACCTCCTGCACCTGTTGATAAGATAGATAAGATAAAGCTTTATTAGTCCCACACATGGGAAATTTGTTGTGTCACAGCAGAAAGTAGACAGTGCAAAGTTTCAGAAAGTAGACAGTGCAAAGTTAGAACAACACAAATGAAAGAAAAAAGGTATAGGAGAAGATAAAAAGAATAAAAAACTATATGCAATAGAATAAAATACTACGAGGTGGCTCGAGACTTTTGCACAGCACTTTTGATCTGTGTTTGACACAAAAATAAATAAAGAGACTTCAGTTCTTTGTGTAGATTTTACTGTAAGGGATGGCTTTGTTTTTTTTGTTTGTTTGTTCATCTATCCATCCATCTTCATCCGCTTTATCCGAGGCCGGTGTGGAGAGCAGGGAAATTATTTTACTGCTATTGTTAGTAATTATCATCATTACCATTGCATTAATAATATAATCTACAGTATTGATATTGCATTCAGATGTTTAAACAGTGTGTCTTTCAGAAAGACTGAGCCACAGGCTGACAGGAAATTGCAGGTTTGCAGAGTGTGCCTTTTACAGAAGTGAAACCGAAAGCAAAGTCTAAGTGCAGGTTATTCTGAGGAGCTGTTTGGACGAGGCTATGTGAATAACTAGGTTATTCAAATTGTCTTTTATACTTTTATATTCTTTGATTAAGCTTTTAGTAGAGGTTCCTGATTATAACATTTATTCAACATAGTACATATAGTTTCAGTTAGGTTATTACACATAAGGATGAGCCTCTGTCCTGGTAAAAGGTCAGAAGAGCAACGGATGAATTGAGAGAGCATGTAAGGTCGACACACACACACACACACACACACACACACACACACACACACACACACACACACACACACACACACACACACACACACACACACACACACACACACACATTAGTTAGACTCATTTATAGGTGAGAGGTTAGTCATGTTTGTCTCTGCAAAAGAGGAACAGTTTCTTGCAGGATGTGGGGCTCGTGTTCCAGACGAGACAGAGATAATGTTCTTTTAAACTGTGTTAAAAGTCATTGTGGTTTTGATCTGACCTATGTATGGAATGTATCTGACGTTGGCGGGGCGTCATTAAAGTCAAACTCTGATGGTATAAATATCTGCTGATGCTTTGATTAAGTCGAAGATCAATTCCTGTCTGCGAACAGAGTGATCTTCCCACGCGTTTATTTCATTAATATCAATTGTTTGACCAAGTTCGGGACCATGGCTGTTTGTACTCTCCTTCCTCAATGTTAGAACCTTAACACCGGGTCGCGGGGGCAGCAGCCTAAGGAGAGAAGCCCAGACCTCCCTCTCCCCAGCAACCTCCTCCAGCTTATCTGGGGGAACACCAAGGCGTTCCCAGGCCAGCCGAGAGATATAATCTCTCCAGCGTATCCTGGGTCTGCCCTGGGGCCTCCTCCCGGTGGGACATGCCTGGAACACCTCACCCAGGAGGCGCCCAGGAGGAATCCTTGTCAGATGCCCGAACCACCTCAACTGGCTCCTTTCGATGTGGAGCAACAGCGGCTCTACTGTGAGCCCCTCCTGGATGGCCGAACTTCTCACCCTATCTCTAAGGGAGAGGCCAGCCACCCTTCGGAGGAAGCTCATTTCTGCCGCTTGTATCCGCGATCTCGTTCTTTCGGTCACTACCCACAGCTCGTGGCCATAGGTGAGGGTAGGGACGTAGATCGTCCGATAAATTGAGAGCTTTGCTTTTACACTCAGCTCCCTCTTCACCACGACGGACCGGTGCAGCGTCCGCATCACTGCAGCCGCAGCCCCAATCCGTCTGTCGATCTCCGGCTCCCCTCTCCCATCACTCGTGAACAAGACCCCGAGATACTTGAACTTCACCGCTTGGGGCAGGAACTCATCCCCGACCCAGAGTGGGCACTCCACCCTTTTCCGGCTGAGAACCCCATGAGAATCCTCATTCCCGCTGCTTCACACTCGGCTGCGAACCGTTCCAGTGCGAGCTGGAGGCCCTCACCCGATGAAGCCACCAGAACCACATCATCCGCAAAAAGCAGAAATGAGATTCTGAGGCCACCAAAGTGATAGCCTTCCGCCACTTGGCTGCGCCTAGAAATCCTGTCCATAAAAATTATGAACAGAACCGGTGACAAAGGGCAGCCCTGGCGGAGCCCATCATCCACCGGGAACGAGTCTCACTTATTGCCGGCAATGCGAACCAAGCTCTTGCAACGGTTGTATAGGGATCGAATGGCCCGTAGCAATGGGCCAGACACCACCTCCCACAGGACACCCCGAGGGACACGGTCGAATGCCTTCTCCAAGTCCACAAAACACATGTAGACTGGTTGGGCAAACTCCCATGCACCCTCAAGTATCCTTGAGAGGATAAAGAGCTGGTCCAGTGTTCCGCGACCAGGACGAAAACCACATTGTTCCTCCTGTATCCGAGGTTTGACTAGCGGACGAACTCTCCTTTCCAGGGAGGCTGAGGAGTGTGATCCCCCTGTAGTTGGAACATACCCTCCGGTCTCCCCTCTTACTACTGCCCCTGATCTCCACGCAACATTGTAGAGGCGTGTCAACCAGGACAGCCCTACAACGTCCAGAGCCTTCAGGAACTCGGGGCGGACCTCATCAACACCAGGGGCTCTGCCACCAAGGAGTTGTTTAACTGCCTCAGTGACCTCGCCTCCGGAAATTGGCGGGTCATTCCCCTCAACCCTAGACTCTCCTCCTCGGAAGACGTGTCAGTGGGATTAAGGAGGTCCCCGAAGTATTCCTTCCACCGCCTGACAATTTTCTCAGTTGGCGTCAGCAGCAGTCCGCCAGCACTATACACAGTGCAGGTAGAGCACCGCTTTCCCCTCCTGAGACGCCTGACGGTTTGCCAGAATCTCTTCGAGGCAGTCCAAAAGTCTTTTTCCATGGCCTCTCCAAACTCCTCCCACACCCGAGTTTTTGCTTCAGCCACTGTCCGAGCCGCATTCCGCTTTGCCTGTTGATACCTGTCGGCTGCCTCCGGAGTCCCACAGGCTAACCAAGCCCGATAGGACTCCTTCTTCAGCCTGGTGGCTCCCTTCACCTCTAGTGTCCACCTTTTGGTTCGGGGATTACCACCACGGCAGGCACCGACCACCTTGCGGCCGCAGCTCAATGCAGCAGCTTCGGCAATGGAGACACTGAACATGGTCCATTCGGACTCAATGTCCCCAGTCTCCCTCGGAATGCTGTTGAAGCTCTGCCGGAGGTGTGCGTTGAAGATCACGCGGACTGGGGCCTCTGCTAGACGTTCCCAGCACACCCTCACTACGCGTTTAGGTGCACCGAGTCTGTCCAGCGTCCTCCCCCGCCACTTAATCCAACTCACCACCAGGTGGTGATCAGTTGACAGCTCCACCCCCCTGTCTTTACCCGATTGTCCAGAACATATGGTCGCAGGTCTGGTGATACGATTACAAAATCGATCATCGACCTGCGGCCTAGAGTGTCCTGGTGCCACGTGCACTTATGGACACTCTTATGTTCGAACAAGGTGTTCGTTATGGCCAAACTGTGATTTGCACAGAAGTCCAATAACAAAACACTGCTCGGGTTCAGATCAGGGAGGCCGTTCCTCCCAATCACGCCCCTCCAGGTCTCGCTGTCGTTACCCACATGAGCATTGAAGTCTCGCTCTTTGTCTGGTGCCTCACCCAGGATCAATTTGCCATGGGAGACCCTACCAGGGGGCAAAAGTCCCCAGACAACATAGCCCCTGGGATCCCTGGGACACACAAACCACTCCACCACGATAAGGTAGTGATTCACGGAGAGGTGTTTGTTTTGTTTTTTTGAATAACCAGCCCATTGCTCTGGTGAACAGCCATATAGCTAGCATACTTTCTTCTCAGTTAACACTGGACAAGAACCTTAGTACACAGTCTCACTGCGTGCTTCCCTTTTTCGTTCTAGGGTGCGGGTCCACAAACCCCTTCTTATAGCGGTCCATCATGTCAGCTGCACTACAGGGTCAACAACTGGCACGCTTGCATCTATTGCACTGTTTTTGTTTCACTAGTAGCTTTAAAAACACAATGTTTGTAAGAATTTGTATTTTCTATCGCAGTTTGTCATAAATGGAACAATATGCGACACAGTCGTGCTGACACTGTCGAAGGCTACAAAACAGTGATGGTGTGTGCAGAGGGGGAGGTCGATGCCCTCCCCTTTATTTAACCTGTGAACTAGCCTGGCCTCTACTGAGCCATGTAGGAATGTTTAGCTTATTTTAGAGTTTAGAAATGTGTTAACATAGAATGTAGAACTATTGTAGAGACACTGACACTGCCCTCAATATAATAAAGGCCTCACTGTGTTGTGAACTTAGGAGTAGATTGTAGGAGACCCCTCCCCCACTTGAACTGTGAAAGTAAAACAGAGAGGAGTTAATGCTGAGTGGAAATTCCCCAGAGAATGTTTGGGTGGGGGTCTCAACATTTGTAACTGGATAACTGTGGTCTGGAAGGGAGATGGACTTTTATGACCGCAGGGAGTCACGTACATAGAGACACACACCCACAGTGCTTTAACTGTCACGCACACACATCCACACGCACACTCACTCATGTGCACTCACACATACACACAGGTATGCATACACAGTCACACATGAGCACTCACATAGACACGTGGGAACGCGCACATGTAGGCATTCATGTGCTCGTGCACATAGACACAGACACAGTTTGCAGCACACCCTGGGGGGTTTTATGATGGGGACGCCTCTATAAAGCTGGCTGTAACTAACAAAGGGGTGAAGATTTTGCAGAGGGACACACCGGGGGTAAAACTGATTTCGCAACAGCCACAATGTATAATCAAACTGGTTGAAAACTAAGTTATTGCATACAGTATATCCCATTCATTATGCTGCAATTCTGTACTTTTTTTTTTCTTTTAGGAAATTAGCTCTTTGTGCATATCAGTATTTGTATCTAACACACAGAATTTGCTAAGACAGAACTGTTGCTTTGAAAAGCTAATGGGTACTACCAGTTACTGTATTTGTAAAGAACCAAACTATTTGTGCAGGACCCTTTAGATAAACTGTTCTCACTAAGGAAATGAATATATTCTGTTGTCAAGGTGGGGTTAGGGTTAGGAGGAGGACTGAATGCTACATCAGGGATGGGTGGGGTGGGGGGCTCGTTTCTCTGTTGTCTCCGCCCTGCTGACAGAGTTGCAACACTTCAAATGACAGTCAGAAGAAATGGCTGATGAACTGAAAACCACTTACTTGCATTGTGTATTAAAAAAGTTTAAGTTAAGGTGTAAATATATACAGTATATATATTAAAATGAATTTTAAGTAAAAAGAAACGACCAAAGCATTCATTTATATGAATGTGTGAAACATTCTTTTATTGTTTTTGTACAAAAAAAAAAAAGATTTCTATTCATCATGTTGAAGTAAGTAATTTAAAGACTTTTTATCTGCTACTTATGAACTAATGTGAGGTCAATTTAGGGATGGGAAACCATAAGTGATACACTATAACGCTCTATACGTGTTCAGAATCTGTGTTCTTCGCTGCCTGGAGTTTCATCTTTGTCTGGAGGAATTGTCTCTTTTCTGCTTCTTTGTGCTCACCAATAGACCCCGAAGTAAAAAAACAACAGAGATAACCAAGAAGTAGCTGGAATACACGGTGAACTGCAAAGAAGAGTACATGTTTAAAAGGTTAATGACGCTAATGGACAAATAAACAGTGCTGCTGTACATATTTTGTGATCTGATGGCTTACCTGGGGAATGATGGCCAGGCCTAGCCCTCTACTGTCAACTACAACAGACGTGATAATCGTCTGTAGAGCCAGTGCTCCAAAGGTATTTGCCCCAAAGACTAGTGCATATCTTTCCATTGAGAGATCAGCTGCAATCTGATACCTGCAAGCATAGAATTTGTCTTAATCTAAAGGTTGGGGAGGGTTTTTTTAATTTTTATTTTATTTTATTTTATTTTTAGCTTTTTTGCTCTTATATCTGCAATAAAAATAAAACTAAACTGTGGTAAAGTATAACCCTGATGTGACTTGACACTCTTACATTGCTATAGTTATCAGCGTCATGTACAGTGACTTGAAAACGACGTAACCGCTGTAGCAGACCCAAATGTTGCCAGTGAAAGTCATGAGGAACAGTGAAGCTGCACTCAGTCCAGAGAAACCACCCAGGGCCAGCTCTCCCCACTGCTCCCATCTTACCTCAGTAAAGCCTATCCCGTAGGCAGTGGCTGCACCTGGAAAGCATGTACACGTGGGATAAGACAAATTAGGACAGCTGATTAGGTACTGAGAAATCTTATGTGTCCCTGATAACTTCCATTTGATTTAGGGAGGGGGGGAAATGCCATCTAATGTTGCTTACTTAAGAGGTTTGAGACTGCCTCCACGCCTCCGTTGTAAATGCTGAAGTTCTGAGAAGGCTGCACATGCTCCCACAGCACCTGCGCAGTATGGTGTGGGTATCATTAAGTTGTT
Organism: Rhamphochromis sp. 'chilingali'; assembly: GCF_963969265.1. Classification (NCBI taxonomy): domain Eukaryota; kingdom Metazoa; phylum Chordata; class Actinopteri; order Cichliformes; family Cichlidae; genus Rhamphochromis; species Rhamphochromis sp. 'chilingali'. The sequence goes on from NC_137935.1 coordinate 27,903,539, forward strand.
CAAGGATGTGTGTGTGTTTAATTATTTCTGTTTAAAATATATATCTAAAATGCCTTTTATTAACACAAGAGAAGGCTTCAGCAACTACAAGGCACTACTTGTTCACTGCAGGTAAACCCATCGTAAAGCAGCCCCCAGTAGCAATTTGGATTGCTGCAGTGATTCAGATGCTTTTACAGCTCACATTTTTGTTTATGCTGCCTTCATAACCAGTGTTGGGACTAACGCGTTATTAAGTAACGCGTTACAGTAACTACGTTATTATTGTGGTAACGAGCACGGTAACTAGTTGTCAAAGAATAATGTTTAAATGTTTTTATGCTTTGCTTCAATACTGATAATTGTAATGTTCTTATTCCTCTATGAATAAAACATCAAGAATTGCTCCTGGTGCTAGCTTCAGCTAGCTGTTTATTATTCTTTCTACCACGATCACTTCTTCTTCTATTCTGTATATCTTATTGATTCCAGAGCGCCCCCTGTGGGTAGCTTCAACAATAGCAACTATCATTACATCCCCTTTCCAAACAGGTTGGTGTTATAATAAGCACAATTCCAAAGAGAACTGTTACTCTGTAACATCTGAACATTCTTGTCTAACATTCAACATGTTATAAATTGTGCAACAAACTACATTCAGTAGTGTTCTCTTTTTTTTTTTTTTATAACCAAAAGTTGTAGCACAAGTCAAACAAAATAAATCCAAATGTATACCTTACATCTTCCAGAATGAACCAAATGAATCCCATACAGCCCTCGAGCACATTAGAACTCTTCACCTTTGACAACTTAAACAGTCAATAACACATAACTCAGCAGGTCTCAATTAAGTGTGAACAATTACTATTCTAAATGAATTATTATCCGTTATTTACTTGCGATTTATTATTATTATTTTTTAACAATTCTTTACCACAACAGTTCACACTTGTTCTATGAGCCTCTCTGTACGTTTCTTAGGTCTGGTAGACCTTCTCAGTATCTCAGACATTGGGGAAGTTGAAGGAGGCTCACTGTGGTGCTCAACAGGGTTATCAAATCAAATCAAATCAAATCAAATCACTTTTTATTGTCACATCACATGTGCAGGCACACTGGCACAGCACATGTGAGTGAAATTCTTGTGTGCGAGCCCCACAAGCAACAGAGATGTGCAAACACAACAACACAAACGAGCAAAATACAAGAATGGCCAACCTGAAACTAATAAATATATGTACAATATATAATAGTGTATGCATTTCTGGATGTGTATACTAAATATTTTCCTACGCGTGTGTGTGTGTGTGTGTGTGTGTGTGTGTGTGTGTGTGTGTGTGTGTGTGTGTGTGTGTGTGTGTGTATACACATTTTTACAAATTAAATAGTAAAAAAATAAAATAAAATAATAATAATAATAATAATAATAAAATATATAAAATATACAGAGTTGAATATGTGCAAAACAAGTGGCATTTATATACAGTGTGGAGTGCATAATGTTGAAGTTCCAGTAGTGAAGCTGAGGTGTCTATGACGTGTTCAGCAGTCTGATGGCCTGATGGAAAAAGCTGTCTCTCAGTCTGCTGGTACGGGACTGGATGCTGCAGAACCTCCTTCCTGATGGAAGCAGTCTGAACAGTTTATGGCTGGGGTGACTGGAGTCCTTGATGATCCTCCCCGCTTTCCTCAGGCACCGCTTCCTGTAGATGTCTTGGAGGGAGGGAAGCTCACCTCCAATTATCCGTTCAGAGCACCGCACTACTCGCTGGAGAGCTTTGCAGTTGTAGGCGGTGCTGTTGCCATACCAGGTGGTGATGCATCCAGTGAGGATGCTCTCAATGGCACAGCGATAGAAGGTCCTGAGGATGCGGGGGCTGCGGGGGCTCATGCCAACGAGGTTAGCACCTCGTTGTTCAGTTCCAGTCTCTGTGTCCTGCTGTTTAACATCCTGTGTCTTTAACAGACTTCTCCGGTTTCTTCTTAACACTTGTCCATTCTCTGTCTGAACAGCAAACGATCTGGGCCCTACTTCGCTGAGAACTGTTGCTTTTTTGTCCCAGAAATCTGGACCTGCAATCCTCACAACATCTCTTTCCTGAAGCGGTTCCAGACGGCTTGCAGTTTTGTCATAGTTCCTTTTCTGTCTGTGCTTGAGTTTCATCCTTTTGTCGGTCAGCTTGTTGTCATGTGCATTGTCATTTTCCTTGGAAATGTGTGGAAGTGTGGTGCGGAGCTTGCGATGCATGAGTAGCTCAGCAGGTGATGCCCCACACTCCAGGGATGAAGTTCTGTAGCTTAGCAGAGCCAGGTAAGGGTCGGTCTTACTGTCTCTTGCTTTTTTGAACAATCTCTTTACTATTTGGACTCCTTTTTCTGCCTGTCCATTCGCTTGGGGATACAAGGGACTAGAGGTGATATTGTTAGAGAGTTATCTCTGGGATGCTGGGATGATAGCTCCCTCAGGACTTAAACTCCGGTCAGAGAGTGGGGCACAGAGAGTGATGTCCGGATATACTTTAATGGAAGTTAATAGCAGCTCAACAGTACAGCAGTAGGCATACTTAACGAATGTGGGAGGGGTGGACAGACGTGTGGTTCTGAATAACAAGAAACAAGGAGAAACAATTTTCACATATAAATATAACACTCGTCACTTCCCAACATCATGCCAATATAATGAACTGTAACACAAATAATCAGCTGAATGCTCTGACATAAGAAAGTCCCACAATCCCATTTGAACAGGCAGGAAACAAGAATACCTACATATCTCAGACAACAGAAAGGACCTAATGCCCCCAAATTAGGAAAGGTCGCAATTACATGGTCTTCAGTGCCCTCTAGTGGCTAAATAACACAACCGCAGTACACAGATCCAACCCGCAACAAATGCTACGGTGGTAAGTCACATGCCTCTACCAATCTCGATAAATCTCCTAGCATAAACCCCCTGTAATCAATGTCAAAGTACAACCCGTGCTATAAGTGGAAATAGACTCGTAGAACTGGAGGGATTTTGAGTCACATTTGCACAGGAACGCACACGGCTGGAGATCGCTATTCCCCCACACTCATGGAGAAAAACATGGCTAGTGCTCCTCGGACTCGTGATACGGCAGGAGCGTCGTAAAAGCATGTGACGTCATCACCGCAGCAAACAGTAAGAACAAAGTGGAACTTATCGACAGAAATTAACACTGCACTTATAGCGATGCAATTGAAATATAAGGAGACTTTCAGACACAGCCGCCCCCAAATTTAAGTAATAAATTTGCTCCTCAACCGAAAGTCTAAGCACCATTGGGTTGACAGTACTCATCATCCTCCCAGGCTGAGAGTCTGACTAATCTGGCAACTGGTCGAAGATATGTCTGTCCCTTGACTGTCACCTCAGCCGCTCTCACCCGACTGTCTGGCCCTGGACAGGCCTTGACCACCTTTCCGATGGGCCACTGCGCTCGCGGTAGTTGTGAGTCAACCACCATAACCACTTGTCCCATGGTCAAGTTGTCAGTTTCCCCCTGCCATCTTTGTCTCCTCTGAAGATCCGGCAGATGGTGACGCAGGAAGTTGGACCAAAAATGGTCCGCCAGAATCTGACTATGGCGCCATCGCCGTCTTCCCAGCATCTCACTCGAAGCACAAATCACCTGGGGGAGTGATGCATCTCGTCGCCCCATTAGCAATAAGTTGGGTGTGACTGGATCCGGATCCGCTACATCCGAAGAGACATACCCAAGAGGCTTTGCATTAATGATCCCTTCCACTTCGATCAGCACAGTTTGCAAAACTGCCTCTGTCACCGTATGGCCTCCCAACACCACTTGAAGAGCTGTCTTCACAGATCTTATCTCCCGTTCCCAAGTACCTCCAAAATGGGGGGAACCTGGTGGATTAAACCGGAACTCAATCCTCTGCTCCGCCAGCTGCTCTTTAATGGGGGCTTCAAGAGCTGAGAAACTAGACCGCAGTTCGGTCTCTCCTCCCCTGAAGTTGGTACCACAGTCAGATAGGATCTCATATGGCTTGCCCCGGCGTGCAATAAACCGACGCAGAGCCATGAGAAAGGCATCGGTATCTATGCTGTCCAACAGGTCAAGATGCACACAGCTCGTAGTCATGCATTTGAATATGATACCCCAGCGCTTTTCAGTGCGCCGTCCCACTTTGATGTTGTAAGGGCCAAAGCAGTCGACCCCAGTGGACCAAAAGGGTGGTTTGTATAGGCGCAGCCTCGCGGGGGGTAGATCTGCCATCCGAGGAATATCAGGACTGGCTCGCCACCTTCGACACTCACCACAGCTGTGCTGGTGCCGCTTGATTGCCTCCCTTCCTCGGAGAATCCAATATTTCCTCCTCATCTCCCCGAACACTCGTTCTGGCCCAGGGTGCAACAGCTGCTCATCATATTGCCTGATCAGTAGTTTAGTCACCGGATGCTGCGGATCAAGGACTATGGGGTGCATGGCATCCAAGTCCAGACCTTCTGCTCTTCTGAGTCTTCCCCCAACTCTTATCAGTCCAATAGCCGGATCATACTCTGGAGCAAGTGTTAGCAGGCGACTCTGCTTAAGAATTGCCTTACCAGCAACCAGGGTCTGTAATTCCTCGGGGAAGCTATCATTTTGATCATTAAAAAGAAAGAGAAAAATAAGTGTGTCTGTGTCTAACTTCAAAAGTCTTTCCTCTCTTAGAAGTCTTTCCTCTCTTTCCTCTCTGCAATGTAAACAAAATAAACATAAAAGCAGGGGCCTAAACCAAATTAGACTTTATTTTGTCTGCGGGCTCAAATTGTTTATGCAGGTGCATGCAGCAGAGGTTATAAGAATGAGTAGTACAGCGGCAGTAGTCATTTTCAGGATGGCAAGATATTATAGCACAGATGAAGTGTTGGAAATGGTCCTGGACTCCGAGTGTCAGGATAGCTCCTCATCCTCCTCCGAGGATTCTGGAGAGGAAACGGATGAATCTGTGGAACTAGAGCAGCTTGAGTCCAGTTCCGACGAAGAAACATCTGACGCTGAGAGCGAAGGGGAGACGGAGGAAGCAGCTTCGGGATGGACTGCAAAAAATGGCAAAATCATTTGGTCCCCCACTCAGACGGAGACCCTCCGCTATTTTCCTGCAGCTATTGTCACCCCAGGACCGACGCACTACGCCGTCGCCCGAATCAGGGACCCGGGATCCAGCTTCGCACTCCTCTTCACGGATGAAATTGTGCAGCACACGGTGGCAATGACTAATCTGCACGGGAGACGCGAAGTCGCCGGCTGGTATGACATGGACTGTGATGAATTGCGTGCTTATGTTGGGCTGCTAATTTTAGCTGGTGTTTACCGGTCAAGACACGAATCGTCTCTCAGCCTCTGGGGTGATAAATGCGGACGGGATATTTTTCGAGCCACCATGTCTCTGAAGCGTTTCCAACAAATCGGCGGGGCGCTTCGTTTTGATGATAAGCTTACCCGACCCCGACGCCGTCAGGACAAGCTGGCTGCCTTCCGCCAGGTGTGGGATTTGTGGACAACTCGCCTGGAGCTGCTCTTCAACCCAGGCAGAGACGTTTGTGTTGATGAACAGCTCGTCCCGTTCCGAGGAAGATGCAAGTTCAAGCAATATATACCAACGAAGCCAGCAAGGTACGGTCTAAAAATATGGGCTGTATGCGACGTGGAAACCTCCTACGCCTGGAGACTCCAGATATACATGGGCAAAGTTGGCGATCGCGCGGAGGTGAACCAGGGGATGCGGGTGGCCCTGGAGCTCACAGAGGGGCTCCAGGGAAACGTGGTCACATGTGACAATTTTTTCACGTCCTTTGCCCTGGCAGAAGAGCTGTTGAAGAGGAAAGTGGCCCTAGTTGGAACGATTAGGAAAAACAAGCCGGAGCTTCCGCCTCGATTGCTCCAGACAAGAGGGAGAGCGGTCCTGTCGTCTGCGTTCGCCTTCACGCTCACCCACACTCTTGTCTCCTATGTTCCCCGACGTGGCAAAAATGTGCTCTTGATGAGCACAAAACACCGCTCTCCGGATGTGAGCATGGAAGGGAAGCGAAAGCCAGTAATCATCCAGGATTACAATCGGTGCAAAGGTGGTGTTGACAACCTTGACAAGGTAGGTGTCATTACGCATCAGTTACGCACAGATTTATTCCTTGCTCATATATTCTTGTGTAAAATATACATAGGTTTGAAATTTTCTGTTTTTGTGTGTGTGTGTGTTTTTTTTTTTAGGTTGTTGGCACCTATTCCTGTCGGAGGATAACAAAGCGCTGGCCAGTGGCACTCTTCCACAACCTGCTGGACGTGTCACTGTTCAACTCCTATGTGCTGTGGACAGCTGTCAACCCATCCTGGAATGAGCAGAAATATTACAAACGGAGGCTGTATGTTGAAGAAGTGGGTGAAGCTTTAGTACACCCACACATACTGAAGCGAGGACGCCTTCCCCGCTCATCAGGTGCTGCAGCCATCGTGACGAGTGCGCAGAGTGCTGCTGCAGGCCCCGCCCTGATCCCTACTTCCAAGGGCAGGAGACAGTGCGAGTTCTGCGCCGAGAAAAGGAGACGCGTTGTCGGCACCTGCTGCAAATGCGGGAAGTCCATATGCAAGGACCACATTTTGATCATTTGCAGCCACTGTGTCAGCTGAGGACTCTGACACACCTCCACATACACACCACACCTCCACATATGCTCTCCCCCCCTCCCTTGCTCTTTCTTACTTATATCTTTCCCGTTCCCAAAAACATAAATGTTGATGTTCATTGTTCAAAATAAAAGTTTTTCTGGTTCAAACTGATCTTGTATTTTCATTTACATATTTTTTTCATTTTATTTTAGAACACAACAAGGAAAAAAAGCATTTATTGGGGAAAAAGTGAAAAACCATAATATACCATTATATTGAATTTCCTCTGCCCCTGCATTAAAAATAATGCTGGATCAAAACGAACGTTGGTTCGAATCTTTGACCCATCTAAAGGCCTAATTATAATAACAATCAAATATTACTTCAAATTTTTTTTTTGGAAAATATTTAGTTTTTTTGTTTTTTGGGGCTAAAAAAAATGGTGCGCTCATGTAATTAAACTGCGATTAAAAGGGTTAAAACCCCCGAAATATAATTAAAACTTTATATGAATATTTCAGGGAGAAGTAGTTTTAAAAGATTGGCTAATTTAAAGTGGAAAAAAAATATGAATATATAATCTTTTTATAGCATTTTTTCGGGCGTGGCACAAAACGGTCACTAGGGGGAAGGGTGTGAGTTTTTTTTTTTAAATTTGCCCCTGCATTAAAAATAATGCTGGATCAAAACGAATGTTGGTTCGAATCTTTGACCCATCTAAAGGCCTAATTATAATAATAATCAAATATTACTTCAAATTTTTTTTTTGGAAAATATTTAGTTTTTTTGTTTTTTGGGGCTAAAAAAACGGTGCGCTCATGTAATTAAACTGCGATTAAAAGGGTTAAAACCCCCGAAATATAATTAAAACTTTATATGAATATTTCAGGGAGAAGTAGTTTTAAAAGATTGGCTAATTTAAAGTGGAAAAAAATATGAATACATAAGGTTTTTATTGCATTTTTTGGGGCGTGGCACAAAACGGTCCCTAGGGGGAAGGGTGTGAGTTTATTAAAAGAAGGCAGGAGGGTTAAAGACGGACCAAAGGAAGGAAAGCATATATTTTGGTTAAGTTTGATAAATTAGAATTAGAAGGTATTGTTACATTAAAATGATCAAAATGAAATAAAAAGGCTATACCAAAAACAGGTTATAACATAGGAAATGTGAGGTTTTAAGATGAAGTTAGTATTAACAAACAGGAGTTGTTTCTAGGCAGCATTTAGCTATGATGAAATGTATGCAGGAGTAATTGCTTATATGCTTAAACTTAATTGATTAAAGTGGTTGTTTTCTTTTGGAGCTTTTAGTAGAATAGGCGTTTATAATGATTTTCTTGTTAAAAAGGTGACTTTAGATTAGAATAGAGGAATTTGCAGCAGCGACGGTTTGTGTACAGGATGTGATGATCAGATAAGGGAAAATAGAGTGTGCAACCGGACGTGTAACGAGTAACGTTGAAGAATATATATAAATACAAGTCAATAAGTTAAGAAGATAATTAGGATAAGGCTTTTGATTAAAGAGTCCCAATTATGATAAGTTAGGGAGGTGCAGGAAAAGGTGTTTTGTTTCCTTTGCAGAAGATCTCTGGACCACAAGAGAGGGACTGAGAAAACCTAATCTTACGCATGGAGTATTCTCGAGTGGGAGCTGGTGTTTATTACTGGACCAATTGGCTGACATGAGGTTGTCTGATTTGCTGAGCCAGAGGACAGCTAGAGAGGGTCAGAGCGAGGACACAATGTATTGCGACCTCTGGTGTTCCAGAGGTCGGGAGAGGGAGTGTGGAGCAGGGAAATTATTTTACTGCTATTGGTAAATAATCATCATTATTACTATTGCATTATATCCATATATAATCTGCAGCATTGATATTGTATTCAGAGGTTTAAACAGTGTGTGTGTCTTTCAGAAAGACTAAGTTGCAGTTGACAGGAAGTTGCAGAGAGTTTGCAGAAGTGAAAGCAGAGTCTAAGTTATTCTGAGGAGCAGGTTAGACGAGGCTATTTGAATTACTAGGTCATTCAAATTGTCTGTTATACTTTTATATTCTTTTACTAAGCTCTTAGTAGAGGTTCTTGATTAAAACATTTATTCAACATAGTGCCGGAATTGTGCCCCAGTTCTGGTGTCAGACCACACATTCAAAATTACCCCTGGATCAACTTCATCAACTAAACGACACAAGCGAGAAGCAAGCGACGTCCGACCCCACGACTCAATATGGGGCAGTAACGTACCACAAGAGTTCAAGTTATGGACTACTGGACAGAAAGTCCTGCACTCACTGTTCCCATGGGTGGGAAATGGAAAAAACATGCTGAGGATTGAGACTTTGGACTACAGATTCGGACTATTCCTGAACAGCTCAACAAAAATCAACAAGGCACAAAACGAGGAAATTGACGCAATAAGAATAGTGGTCATGCAACACAGAGTCGCCCTGGACATGATACTTGCAAAAAGAGGAGGGCTCTGTGTCCTATTCAACACCACTTGTTGCACCTACATACCAGACAACATGCACTCTCAGAACATGACGGATGCTTTGAACACTTTGAAAAAGCTTCAAAGAGCCCAATTTGAGGACTATATGCCTAGCTCTGAAGACTGGCTAACATGGCTATTGAGTGGCAGCTGGAAGACTCTATTAATGAAAGGACTGGTTATCATAGGAGTATTGCTTTTGTTACTGTGTATGTTTTCCACATGTATCCTGCCATGTATCAGATCGATGATTCTATACATGGTGAACACATTCATTATTGCATACGTCGGAATCCCTCAAGAAGACTGTGAAAGTAATGTCTAAACCTAACTGCTTTACGTTACAGCTCCAGAATGTTTCGTCACAGTTCACATGCACAATGAAGTTACGACCGAAAATGTTTCTACAAGTGGCCGCTAACTGATGAACAATGTATTGTGATGAGTGAAAACATTAACAACAGGAGGGAATGTCAAAGAATAATGTTTAAATGTTTTTATGCTTTGCTTCAATACTGATAATGTTCATATTTTCACTGTGCAGCTCAGCTTGATAAACGTGAAACTGCAAGCCGCGTGTGCCATGTGATAAGGCCACAAGATCAGCACAAAAATACACATCTTCAGAAGCTGATAGGAGCTTCACCGCACCCACACGTCCGCAGAAGTTGACTCGCATTATCTTTATTATTCTTAGAAACTGACTTGCTGCACACACACATACACACGAACATGAAAAACAGGAACTGCTATCTATGCTTTAAATAAAGGAAACGACTGCAGCTGAGTGTGAGTCTCTTTGTTGAGCGCTCACCCGTGCACGTTAAAAATCTCTCCAAGTGTCTAAGTGTTGTTTCTTCACCTGAGTGTTTGATAATTGTTGATATCCTTGACACTAGTTATTATGCCAAAACCGGGAACGCGTTACTCGTTACTGGGATTTAGATAGGCTCATTATTCGTTACTTCGTGTGGTGGCATCGCGGAGCTTCCACAGATTCAATAACATTAGCAAGTGGTGGAAGCCAGCAGGTGGATGAAGGAAAAGGGAGGCAAGAGGAGAGACCCGAAGCTGCCGCTGGTCCGAGTTTCAGGTGATTGAACTTCAGGTAAGAAGTTATAACCTGCAGTCCATCTGGGTCAGATATGAACCAAGTTTAGGTGGAGTTTATTTTCGTTATGCTGACTTTTTCGTACTGTACTAGCTAGCATGATGGAGTTTCTATACAGCTGGGTGGTGCTATGTTACTGATGTTGAACTTTATTTTGTTCATAAGGTTAATTATTAGAGTTGTCAACCGTCCCGTAAAAAACGGAATCGTTTCGTATTCAGAGAAAATATTATGCGTTTCGTATTGAGGTGAAAAGGAACACAGTTTGTCCCGGACTTCAGCTACAATGAAAAAGACACAAAGCTGGAGTTATTCTGTGTTTACGCTGCACAGCTGCCTCTTCTCCTCTCATTCTCTCCCCCTCTCTCTCCTGTTTCTACTTCAATCATGAAACTGATCAATGATCAGCTGATCGGCTTTTCTCTCTTGTTTATTTATCGCCCACTTTGTGCCAGAAAGAGGAAACCAGCGGATGTCGCGGTAAACAACAGCAGCACTTTTAAGCTTGATCAGCTGTTGTTAGAATTTATTTAATATTAATTTCTAGTATCAGCTGATGTTTGCTGGAGCCACAGCTGTAAAGCTGCTGGTCATGATATCGGTTTGGTTATCTGGTGAGAGGGAAACATGAAGATGAAACCAGGAGATGTCCTTACTGGATCATCAGAGCTGAACAGGTGATGGAGAAACAGGTTTACCTTTTAGGTCACATGAATGAGTTGAAGGGAAGTTATGAACTGTTTCAGATAAATAACACCAGGATCCTTTTCTAAGTAGCTGACAGCTGGTAACTGTGCAGGGGCGGGTCTAGCAAAGTGTTGCCAGGGGTCCATGTAGGGCATTAAAAGGGAAATGGGGGCACAAGGAAATACTTTCTTATTCTCATTTAAAATGTCTCACTTTAAAAAAAAAATTATCTGAGTCTTGCAACAAACGATTGATAGATTGATGCATATATATACCATCAGAACAGTGTACATCACTGTCACAACAGTGTTTATTTTCATTCAAAGGCTTTATGATTTTTCCTATAATGGTGGGCCGGTCTCTAGTCAAAATGCCCGGGATGATTTTTTTGTCCCAGTCCAGCCCTGTATGCAGCTCAGCTGCAGTCTGGTGTTACCTACATCTTCCTATTCAGAAGGCAGAATTTCCGAGTTCTGAGTACAATCAAAAGCACCACGACTGCAGTTTTTGTGTTGGATGTAAAAAGCAGGCTAAATAGAATCAGGCGTGGGATTTCTCTCGTGGAAATGTGCACATTATCTTTTCCTTTCTATTGGTAGGTGGCACAGTGCACTTGTGGCAAGTAAGCAAGCTAGAAGACTGCCAATCTTGCTGGGTATCCAGTTACGGAAGCAACACATAAACAAGAGAATTCTGAGTAAAACCAAAGTTACTTTCCCTAGTAACTAGTTACTCTGAAAGTAACGAGTAACTTGAAGTAACTGGGTTACTTTTGATAGAAGTAACTAGTAATGTAACTAAGTTACTAATTTAAAGTAACTTACCCAACACTGTTCATAACTGACCTGCACATAGTTGACAGTCTGGTTATACCCACAGGTAGCCATTGCCCACCACACAGACCAGTAGAGCAGCTGTCTAGAGGAATAGCAGTGGCGGAAATCCCTCCACAGCTGGAGGAGGACTTGGCCGCAACTCTGCGTAATGATAGATTCAAGCTTCTCAGCATCAGGCTCTCCTTCTCCACTCTCCATTTCACCTCCTCCATTTTCCAGTGATGCATTTATTGTGTTTGACTGTTCTGCTGCAGTCTGTCTCCCACGTCTTTGATGAAAGAACATGCTCTTCTGTGGCACTGGCAAGAAGAAGGAAGTGAGGAGAGCGATGGCAGTGAGAACCAGAGTGAACACCAGGATGTTGTTGTATGACATGAGGTCGAAGCTGACAAGCAGCTGACCCAACACGGAGCCCACTGTATACCCCAGGAGCTGGACACTGCGGCTGTAAGAGGTGGCCTTTCGGTATCTCTTCAAATCTATTACACTGTAATAAAGAGCATATTCAAAATGTCAAGTCTCCCATGAGCAATGCTAAAAATCCAAATCTGTGAGATGTACTACATGACCTGTAAATGTAGGAGAAGTAGGCCACGTCGCTGGCTGTCGCAACTCCGCAAAAGAACTGCATAGCCTGCATGGCTGGCACACTTGCTGTCCACAGCAGCAGTGCTTGGGTGATGAAGATCATAACACATTGAAACACCACTACAGGCATGTAACGCAGCCAGTCAGTGAGAAGGAACACCGGCACTAGTACGGACAGATAGGAGTATGTCCACACTGGGAAAATTTGATTGTTGACCTGTCAGGGAAAAACTCATCAAAGGCAGGAAATGCATGACTTTATAGCAAATGATTAAAGGTTTCAGAATCTTGATTGGATTTCTATCACTTAGATTTTTTATTTTTATCTTTTTAAAGATGCCGGTTATCTCTCTGCTATGAATCACCAGCTTGTGTGTGCATGTGTGTGTGATTATTTGTAATTGCAGCATGTACAAAAGAGAAAGTTACCAACTTTTTCACCATAAGGACCGAAAAACTGAAAATCATTTCTTTTCTAAGTCTGTTTTGATTGAATTACACTATAGCCTTTCTAGCATATGTCATATATACCTGCTCAGTTGTCAGATTCTTATCTGGTCCTGTCAAATATGGGATGAGAAAAGGCTCCAGTGGTCTAACTGTGCTGAAGAATCCATAAATGCAAAGCAGAATAGTGGGATACTTCCAGTCTGATCTCCACTTCTTCACTGCCTCCATGTTGGCTTTCCTGTTTCATGTGTAAGTGTGTGATGGGGGAAAAATACCTCACAACTCTCTAGGCATTTTGTTAATCAGCAACCTGGTCAAAGAGCAACACAATCTTGGTGACACTCGAGCACAAGCTGAGATAAAACTTTGATAAATTAAACAGGTAAGCGCCCAAAACTCTGGACTTTAATACCAATCAGAAGTAACTGTTTTATTGTGTTGTTTGTCTTCCTGTCTGGGTTGCAGATAGCAAAAATACACAACACATAAATGTTTGCTTTTCAGTGTATAAACGTTTAATGTTACAGTTTGTAGTGTTTAAGAAAAGCATATTTACAAGCTCTCGTTAGTTAATTTGCAGCTGTTTAAGGTAAATTAGTTCCAATCTTCCAAAAACCTGTCGGGCACTGACACAGGTCAGAGACGCTCTGCAGCAATCACCTCCTCCACACACTCGGGTTCCTTGGCTTCCGTGTGCCGGAGACAGGGTTTGTTCACACAGGCGGTGTAGGTTCCTCGGATCAAAAAGAGCAGCGATATGACAGCATAGTAGCTGCCGTAGATGATAAACTGCAGAGCAGAGAGACGACACATAATCCTAAGCATTATTAGAATTATTTTATCTATGCTATGGCAGTGAACCACCTGCATCAAATAGACCTGCGTGCAACAGCTAATGATAACCACCAGGTGTCACTCTGTCCTCACATTTCAGTGCTTCAGTTAAGCAGCAGAACGCTGAAGGGGCCATCGGGTTCTTGACTTTGAGTTGTTGTTAAATCCCTGTGTGCTGCCATTCAAATACGCAGTAGTATAATTACAGCCTGTACACGTACCTGCGTCACGATGTCCAGCCCCAGTGCAGCTTCATCAACAACTGTGACTGTAATGATGGTCTGCAGTGAGAGGGCTACAAAAGTGTTGATCCCAAAAGTCAGAGCATAGCACTCCATGGAGAGGTTAGAGGCGATCTGAAACCTGCGGTGACAAAGTCCTTATAATTATGAGAGATTCAGCACATACTCTAAGACTGCAATAGATTTGTATGGCACTGCAACCAGTAAGCTGACTCTAAACTAATATTGTCATCTTTTCCTCTGTATTGAACTGACAAAACAGTCCGTTTGAATGAATTCTTTAAGTTGTTCTTGTCACTTTTAAAACACATTTAGAGGAGCAGCGTGGAGAAATTCTATCATGCACTTACGTTGTGATGGTGATGAGGAGCATGTAACAGGATTTAAATATGGCATAACCGACGTAGCATACCCAGATGCTGCTCGTGAATGCCATCAGAAACACAGCACCTGACCCTACAGCTGAGAACATCCCCAAAGCCAGCTCTCCCCACACAACCCAGGTCACCTTGATGTAGCCCACAGAGAAGGCTGCTGCAGCACCTGGCCCATGAAGAAGAAAAATAAAGCAATTAGTCTGACATCCCAGCGGACGGCGCCTCCACTGCACATTTGCATCCTTCCCATTGTCATTCCCTGATTCGTCCATTACTTCTAACCTCCCTTTAACGGGAGAATAAAGGCCGCGGTGGCCTCATGCACACTCATGCATTTCCTGGCCTCCACAACGCTTGCTTATTATGATGAACCAGTTTCACCCAACTCCTGGAAACAACTATCAGTAATAATCAAAGAATCCATTACCTTTTAACTCTATCTCCTTAATAGAAGCAATTACTCTTCTTCTTCTCGCACTGAGGCGGGCCGAGCTTAAACCAAAAGGACCAGGGTGCTGCTATTCCCGTTCAAAATCAATACACATTGTCTGTGTAATCAGTTACCACAGATATGGCACAGCTGATTCCCTTTAATTGCAGGTTTTTATAGATCTATGTGCATTCAGAAATGGCAGCCTGTAATGACATTGTTAAATGTTATTTTGCTACATGATGTGGTTGTGCTGCAGTCTTCTCGCCTTTTCTAATTGAAGCAGAGACAGAGAACTCTGATTAGAGTCCTGCTTCCAGCTCACTGCAGTACAAATGAGTGGACCCCCTCTTACATCATTTTTCCTCTACTCTGATATAAAAGTAAGTTGAAAAGTAAAGTTATCTCAATTTATCTCATATGTCATTTATTAAGAGCATATATATTATATATAATAAATGAGGTCAGACCAAAACAAACAATATGTATTTCACCCTGACTGATGTAGACACATTCACGCTGTTACAGTCGCTTGACTGAAACATCTTGTAATTATTACTTTTAATCTAAAATAACCCGCTCTAACACCAATCTTACCTACAAGAGAGCACGCAGCCTCCACTCCTCCGTTGTAGATGGATGATGTGGCAGATGGCTCTATATGGTCCCACATAAGCTGGATGTAGTTGAAGACCTGCACGTAACCAGCTGTGGCCAGAGCCCACCACAGGGACCAGTAGATTAAATGTCTGAATGGTGATAATTATGACAAGAGATTATGATGATGACTGTACAGCTACTTCTACTGTTTAAAAGAAGTACCCTATGAATACATTATAAAAATTTGGACCAATTAGTAGTAATCCCAGGTGTTAATTAAATGCAAGTGGGCACTCAAAGCATCTTAGTGATTTAAAAAAAATATTGAAAGAAAAGAAATGCCTGGAAGAGTAGGACTCCCTGAAGCTTTGCCAAAGCAGATGAACTGCAGCGGCCACGTTTTCTCTGCTGCAGTAGCCAGCACTGCCATTATATTCCATCTTCCCTTTCCCCGAGCCTTCTCCATCCTTATCCGTCACTGACTCCTTCTCTCCCTGTGGCCCCTCTTGCTGGCAGTCTACTGCTGCAGCCTTCTTCCCTTTGAAGAACATGCTTGTCTGGGGCATGGGCAACCAGAATGAGACGAGAAATGCCACGCTCACAATTCCCAGGGTAATAGTATTGATATAGAAGTAGTCCAGGCCTGTTGGTTACAATTGATCATTCATTAGTGCTTGTTTAAAGTTCAGTTCATAATTTTCTTTCTTGTCATGCATCAAATGTTATTTTTCATATTATTGTGATCAAATACTACGAGCCCATACCAGCAAGGGAGACAAGCATTTGGCCAAGGGTGGCGCCAAATGTATATCCAGCCAACATTGCACTGCGCAGGTAACCAGTAGCTCTTTGGTAATTCTCTACTGGAATTACACTGTAAATATAGGAAAAGTAGGCAACCTCCGTGGAAGTCACTACAGCATAGTTGACCTGTTGATGGAATAGAACAGTTGTAAAGAGGCAGTAGATCATGATAAACTCTATTAAATGCATTAACAACGGTATGATTTAAGTTGTGATAACCGGAATAAATACAAAAGCTTTTAAAAGATTTCTTCAAGGGTAAGATAGCGATCCAAACCTGCCCGGCCCTGTGTGAAAAAGATTGTGACTAGCTACATTTAACAGTAAAAATTGTTTGATGATCCGAAGGATGTAAGTGTGTCAAGTATGCAAAATAGTAAGAAATCAGGAAGTGGCAAAGTATTTTTTTTCACAGCACCTTTCAGTGTTATATATTAATCATTCTTGAAACAACAACAAGAAGTTTTAACTGACCTGAAGGAAAGTCATAGCAGGAAGACCTGGGACAAAGCACAGTAGAATATAGTTGGTGATGAGAAAGAACCCCTGTACTATAATAAGGGGTTTGTACCTCAGGAAGTCAGTCAGGAGGAAGACGGGGAAAAGAAAGGCCAGGTAGGAATACGTCCAGATAGGAAACAGGTAGTTGGTCAGCTGGAAACCACAAGCACCACAAAACAGTACTGATGATCCCATTTGTACTTCTTTTTCATGACATGCATATCGCACTGCTTATGAAAACTGATGCATGTTTATTTGTTTTGTTTTGCTTTCATATAAGTGCTGAATGTGAAACTGCAGAACAGATTTGCTCCACTATCAAAGGACCTTGGATCTATATCGGACAACCATCCATCTAAAAGCAGTGAAGTAAGGTCTGAAAATCTGTTGAAAAGTAAAAGGCCACAGGGAAAGCTAAAGGCTAGGCCTGAAACTCTGATTGTGGCTGACTCTGCTGTAAAGGATGTACAAAGGATGTGCGGTAAGAACACTAAAGTCCTCTGTTTCCTAAGGATATGGTCAAACAACCTGATTGAGAGAATTCTTCAAATTGCAGATGAATATCCAACTGTGACAAACATTGTTCTGCATACAGGGTCAAACGATGTGTCCAAACAACAGACGGAGGTTCTGAAACGGGACTTTACTGGATTATTAAATACTGTAAACTCTCTGAATGCAGCTGTATTCATCAGTGGACCTGTACCGCCTGTCAGAGGAGGAGATGAGAGATTCAGCAGGTTGTTTACACTTAATAAATGGCTCATATCAGCATGTACTGACCACTCAGTGCATTTTATTGATAATTTTAATATTTTTTGGGAACGCAGGCATCTGTTTAAAGCAAATGGATTTAATTTTAACAAGTCAGGGGTGAAACTGTTCACCTCCAACTTGTTTTATTCCATACATCATCCATCTGTGCTTGGCACCAAGCACCAAGGCTGAGATAAACGAGGAGCTATCTCATAAAGAGGAACAAACAGTACTGCAAGAACAGACAAAGCCCAGCAGAAACCTTGAGGAGGAGCCTCATCTGCCCCCACCTGGGATGAGCTGCAGAAAGGAGAGACATCAGAGGCGAGAAGAGGGGTCCCTATTTGCCTCCAACTCTCTCAACAACACCAACGACCAGGACCAAGGACCACGACCTTCCCCAGTCCCCCAAACCCCTGACAGGCCATCACCCTCCTCCCCCTCCCTTTCTCCCTCCTCGCCATACCTGAAATTCACTGAGGAGATGATAGAGCAGGTCAATGCTGGGCTCAGATCTACCCCCCAGCCAAATCCCTTTTTGTCCCCCATAACCCCCCACCAGAGCAGCCAAAGGTTCGCCATCGAGCCCCGCCCTCAACAGAGTAATCGAAGTTACATTGCCCAGCCTCGTCCCCCTTAGCTCCTCCTTACCACCTTCATGCTCTGTCTCCGCAGTCTGATGTGTGATGTGTGGAGGGTCCGGGCTGCGAGGATTATGGCAGTGGTGACTAGGGCTGGGCGATATTACCCAAAATTCATATCTCGATATTTTTTAGCTGGATGGCGATATAAGATATATATCTCGGTTTTTTTTTTTTAAGCCATAAGTTAAGAACAAAAAGAGAGTTCTTAGTCACACTGTGTCCCAGATGTCAAATGGGCATTTTCTTTACATACAGCGTAGATGTACATGAAGAAATTACTCAAAAATAAATTATCAGCATTTATTAAATAATCATGGTCCATAAATAAAAGAAAACAATGTTGTTTTTGTGCATAACGAAAAGCTCACAATTGTGCAGTCAAAATGTAAACTAATAGACGCTGAGCGTAATAACAAAGAGACAGATTTCACAGCTGCACCACGTCTCTGAACAGGTGCCATTTGTGGTCCTTATACACACACAGTACGGTAATATTACGTTGAAGCACAGTACTATCACTCCGCGAGGCGGCTCCATCAAGCGGTGCAGCTCCGTAGCTTAGCAAAGTCATATTAAAACATTTTTTGACAGATTGCTGAGCGCTGTGTACCACATAAAATCGGTTCGCGGTCAGTAAGCACAACCAGAATTCATACATAAGGTGCACTGTCGATTTTTGAGAAAATGAAAGGATTTTAGGCCGTGCAGCCCCTCCTGGCTGCATGTCGTTAGCGCGGTTAGCTCGTTAGCGCGGTTAGCTCGCTAACACGTTGACACCGTCCAGCCCCACGCACGGGGCGATCCGAGGTAACTCGCTAGCGGAGATTTTCCTCTTTCATCTTGTCATTGCCTGCAGGTGAAGCTATGGGGGAGGCGGAGTTGTGTTCAGTGAAGGAGAGGCGAGGCCGAGTAACGTTGCGTAGAGACATAAGTGGACGAAAGAGAGGCAAACCTGCGGCTCCACAAGTATAATTATAACGTAACATAGACTATATCGATATAAACGATATTGTCACATCTTATATCTCGTATGAAAATATATTGATATTTTTAAAAAACTCGATATATCGCCCAGCCCTAGTGGTGACTTTTCCCAGGAGAAGCTGGGTCCCTGTTTACTAGAAGGTTTTAAAATTTCTGTACTTTTAGGTGACAGAAGGAGACATGTGGCCTGGTCAAAACACAGAGAGCTGCACTCTAAAAGATCTTTAAATATAGTAAACATACCTTGTGTGCCACAGACTGCTCCCAAACACAAGGGGGCAAATAATACCTCTAAAACACTTAAGCTGGCTTTATTAAACGTTAGATCTTTAGCTGGGAAAACATTTTTAATTAATGATTTAATCACTGAGCACAGCCTTGATTTTATGTTTTTAACAGAAACTTGGTTGGACCAAAGTAACAGTGGAGCTGTTCTCATCGAGACGACCCCTCCTAACTACAGTTTTATCAGTGAGGCCAGGGTGAGCAGGAGAGGAGGGGGGGTTGCTGTCTTATTTAATGAATCATTTCAATGTAAGCAGCTATCTCCTGGAAGTTTTCAGTCTTTTGAATCTTTACAGCTGAAGGCCCCATCCAAAGTTGTGTTTCTTAATGTTTACAGGCCTCCCAAATACTGCACAGACTTTTTTAATGACCTCAGTGAACTGCTGTCTGTGATCTGATCCATGTGGACAACCCTCAGGACAAAGGGACTAAAGACCTGAGTAACACTTTGGGCAACTTTGGGCTGACTCAGCATGTAACAGAGGCCACACATAATAGAGGACACACTCTTGACCTACTGATCTCCAAGGGCCTGAGCATTTCAAACGTTACTGTGTCTGATGTGGGCCTGTCTGATCATTACTGTGTTTTCTTTGAAAGTAAAATTTCAGCCCACACAAATATATCAACAGCAGTGATCACAAAACGGTGTATAACAGAACACAGTAGTGAGATATTTAACCAGGTCTTCCCCTTAACACCTGGCCTGTCCAGAGGTTCAGTCAATGAGCTCGTCAATAGCTTCAATGCTAAAATGTTAAATGTAATGGACACTATTGCTCCCATTAAGGTGAAGGTTATCTCTGGAAGGAAAAAGTCTCCACGGAGAAACTCCACACTAGTGAAAAATGAAAAAAGAGAGTGTAGGAAAGATGAGCACAGATGGAGAAAAACAAACCTCCAGGTTCACTATGACATCTATAAAGAAAAACTTCACAATTATAATTTACAACTGAGGAGTGCAAGGAGGTCCTACTTCTCTGACATCATCACTAAAAACAGCCATAATGCTCGGGTCTTATTTTCTACAGTTGACAGGCTAACAAACCCTCCTGTGTCAGTGGCAGCTGAACTTCATTCGACCATAGCCTGCAATAACTTTGCCAAATTCTTCACAGAAAAAAATCCAAAAGATTAGACAAGCAATTGGTACATCAACAGCATATTCAGGATATGTACCGTGTCCACTGAAAAACTGTTTAAACACCATGAAACAGTTTCACCCGATTAACAGCAAAGACCCGGGGGACATCTTATGTCAACTGAACTCCTCCTCTTGCTGTTTAGATGGCCTGCCAACAAGTTTTTTCAAAAAGGTCTCAAAGTCTTCGAGTCAGACCTGTTACAGATCGTCAACTTTTCTTTAATATCAGGCGTGTTTCCAGAACCACTAAAAACTGCTGTAATTAAACCTATACTGAAAAACGACAATCTTGACATGACACAAATGAACAACTACAGGCCGATCTCAAATCTCCCATTTTTAAGTAAGATCATTGAAAAAGCAGTTTCTCAACAGCTCAATTACTTCTTAAAACAAAATAACTGCTATGAACTGTTGTATAACTGAATTTCCCAGAGGAACCCACCCGAGAGATTAATAAAGTTTCATCTAATCTAATCTAATCTAATCTAATCTAATCTAATCTAATCTAATCTTATCTAATCTAATGATGCCTTCCAGTCAGGTTTTAGACAGAACCACAGCACTGAAACCGCTCTGACCAAAGTGTTTAATGACATATGTCTGAATACAGACAGTGGAAAAATGTCAGTCTTAGTTTTACTGGATCTCAGTGCAGCATTTGATACAGTTGACCACAACATATTACTCAAACGACTGGAGAACTGGACAGGTCTTTCAGGAACTGTACTAAACTGGTTCAAAACATACGTAGAAAACAGGAAATACTTTGTATCAATAGGTAACTTCACATCTGAGCAGACAAGTATCACATGAGGAGTTCCCCAAGGTTCCATCTTGGGACCCCCTCTGTTTAACATTTACATGCTCCCACTGGCACAGATTATAAAGAACAACAAAATAAACTATCATAGCTATGCAGATGACACACAAATATATATCACAATGTCACCAGGAGACCGAGGCCCTGTACAGGCTCTTGGTAAATGTATTGAGGAAATTAATGACTGGTTGTGCCACAATTTTCTCCAGCTAAACAAAAACAAAACTGAGGTAATAGTCTTTGGTGCCAAAGAAAAACGATTACAGGTCACCAGAGAACTTCAATCTATACACCAAAAAACCACAAACCAGGCGAGAAATTTGGGTGTAGTGATGATGCAGACCTAAACTTAGAAAAACACATTAAGACAATAACAAAATCAGCTTACTATCACCTCAAGAATATATCAAGGATAAAAGATCTGATGTCTCAACAGGACCTGGAAAAACTAGTCCACGCATTCATCTTTAGTAGGCTTGATTACTGTAACAGCATCTTTACAGGTCTACCTAAAAAATCAGTCAGACAACTACAGCTCATTCAGAACTCTGCTGCTCGAGTCCTCACTAAGACCAAAAAAGTGGACCACATCAGTCCAGCTCTGAGGTCTTTACACTGGCTGCCTGTCCGTCAGAGGATAGACTTTAAAGTTCTGATGCTGGTCTATAAAGCTCTGAATGGTTTAGGACCAAAATACATCAGTGACCTCCTGACCCAGTATGAACCTTCCAGATCCCTCAGGTCATCTGGATCCGGTTTTTTATCAGTTCTCAGAGTCAGAACCAGACACGGAGAAGCTGCATTCAGCTTTTATGCTCCATATATCTGGAACAAACTCCCAGAAAGCCTCAGATCAGCTGAAACACTCAGTTTATTTAAATCCAGGTAAATCCAAGACTCACCTATTCTCAGCTGCATTTGAATAAAACACCAAATCTACACTTTTAAGCTTAAATTTCAAAACTTATATTTTAACTACTGATTCACCTTGTTGTTGAATTGTGGTATATAAATAAACTTGCCTTGACTTGCCTTGCCTTTTAATAAAAGACAGAAAGTGTGTCCGTAGTCCTTACCACTTCTTCAGAAATGTTCTTGCGTGGTCCAATAAGGTATGGTGTCAGGAAAGGTTCTGCAACCCTACAGTTTGCAAAAAATCCATAGAGTGACAGGATGGCTGTGGGGTAAACCCATCCAGATGACTTCAACTTGGCCCAGCACCCCATGTTAGTATCTCAGCGAGATTTCCCTGCTGTTTCCTTTTGTTTTTAGTTGCACTTCAGTCTTGATTTAAAAAAACACTATCTGGTTTAATACCAAAGCACTTTGAGCTTTCGTCAGGTTACCTTGTAAGTAGCTAGAATATAAACACTTAATCATCTACACATGCCTTATTCAGACTTTGACCTGTCAGGGAGCAACAGACAAGAAGAACGGTGAGGAAATAAGTACAGTCATTTATTGTGGGATTGGAGTGACTCACACTCTTAATAGGCATACTGATATTGGGAATATACAAGTGACTATTCCCTCCCAGAGTATAAAGACAGAGCTGCTAATAAAACAAAACATGAAATATTTGGATGTTTTCAAACAATTTATTACTACAAATGACTGCACTCACTGCATTGAGTTATATGAAAAGATTGGCTAGAGATTGCAGGCAAAATGAAGGCATCCGCATACAGTGGGGTGAAAAAGTGTTTGCCTCCTTCCTTATTTCCGTTTTTTTAATGTTTATTACACTGAAATGGTTCAGACCATCACACAAATTTACATATGAATGCCACCAGAAATACATTTAAACACAAAATGCTGTTTCGAAATAAAAGTGTTTATTATTAAGGGGGAAAAAAAATCAAAACCTACATGGCCCCTGTGTGAAAAAGTGATTGCACCCTACGCCTAATAACTGGTTGGGCCACCCTTAGCAGCAACAACTGCAATCAAGTGTTTGTGATAACTGTCAATGAGTTACAGAGAGCAGAGAGCTGCTTTCTGGTATGCACCACAGTTCATGAACAAACTACAGTGTATAATAAACTTTGAAACTCATTACTCATCAATCAGTTTGGAAAATTGGGAAATTTTGCGCATTTATTTATTTATGAATTCAGTAAATGAAAAAACAAGGGATTCTCCCAAAAAGGTGTTTTACAGCATTCACCAAAAACTGATTGTTGGTGTCGTAAATGACTTGTTAGCTCCTGATCTGGCAAACATACCGGAAACATATGTCTTAGTAGTGATAAGTCATTTTGAGCAGGAAAGAGCATTCTTGTGACAAGGTAAAAGCTACAATTTTTTAGCTTTAATTAACTATAAAAACCTTGCATCACAGTTATGTACACATCATTTATGCTTAAAAAAGGACTTAATTTATTATAAAGTAGGACTAATAACGCAGAGCCTTGAAAAACTGTTATTTGAAAAACAGGTTATTTTTTTATTTTATATACAACCCTTTCGTAAATCTAGTTTACTAAAATCTATTAGAGCAAATATATTAGACATTGAAAAAAAGTGATCGTCTGCCAAAAAGTGACTGCCCGTGTTTAAACTGCTGTACATGACTTGCTGGCCTATAATATTTGAAATATATGTCAAAAGTAATCTTCATGAATGATATCAACTCATCTTGAGCTACACACAACATTCCTGTCACAAGGTAGAATTTTAGAAGTGACTGTTATATATCCTTTAGCCTATGTATCCCGTTAAAAAAGTCTCACTGGCATTAAAATTTTATTTTTTAAGAGCGATCTGGCAAAGACAGCAGCAGCATGACAATATAGATATTTTAACTGGCCAAAAAGGACCGGGTCATAAAGATACTTGCAAAACTGGTAATTATTTTATATATAGTCTAAAGTCTATTTATCAATATATGTAAAGACATTACACATAATTTAAAAAAAACAAAAAACACACATAGAAACTTGAAATCACTTTTTGGCAGACCAGCACTTTTTGGTGCAACGCCGGTCCTTTAAGGCTTGTATTAGGCATGCGCGGTACGCATGCCTAATACAACGGACGCGAGTCCGGTCGCCATAACAACGGTTTGTTTCTATGTGATGTGATAGGACCTTATTAGAAGTCATAATGAAACTCAAGCGGTTTCTCCTCAGATATTATCCGCCAGGTAATACAAGTTATGTTTGTAGTCCTATCTAAAATGTTGCTTCTCATGGAGGTCATATGACTGTGCCTAACCTTCATATTAAATCGTTATGGCCTAAAGTTTGTCTGACATTAGCTAGTTAGCTAACGCTTTTCAAACTCAAATCGGCAGAAGGGTTAGATAGTTTGTCATTATAAGACATAACAGGTTAAGTTAACTAGAACCCAGGTGTTGTAATGTCAGCCTCTCTTTAATTCTTTTATTTTTCATTTTTTTATGCTGTCAGGTATAATCCTTGAATACGAGAAAGGAGGATTTCTGAGGACCAAATCAATAGATCTTTTGGATTTGACTCCAGAGTGCGTGAGTTGTACCTGTTAGGATCTCTCTCTCTCTCTCTCTGCGTGTGTGTGTGTGTGTGTGTGTGTGTGTGTGTGTGTGTGTGTGTGTGTGTGTGTGTGTGTGTGTGTGTGTGTGTGTGTGATCTCAGCACTGAAGATAATGTCAATAACAAACTGTTACAACCTACGGTTACATTACCACTAAAAAACGACTTTCTGCAGACTAAAACCCTATTTAAAAACACTTTGTAACCATGTTGCATTTATTATGAAGTTGGACTGTGGAGGAGTTGCAATTCCTTAATGTGGCATTACATTAGACTAGAGATTTCTTTTAAATGACCCATTTACTTTAGGAATACCAACATTACTCATTTCAGCTCTTACTGGCAGTCACAAGGGTGTAAATCTGACAACACGGGGAGTGATATTTTAACACACATTAAACATACTTTGGTGAAATTGTAGAGTAAATGTAATCTTTGTTAAGCTGTATTTGTTATCCTAAACCCCCTTTCTGTTTCCATTTTCTTTCCCTTTTCTGTTCCTAATGTCTTGGTTTTTTTTGGTTTGTTTTTGTTTTTTGTTTTTTTTACATTTTTTTTCTCTCTTTTGCCATCAAGCTACCTAAAATTACAAAAAGACTTATCACATTTTATGTTTTAAAATTGTAGAACAAATCCAGATGAGTTGGTGGAAGAAATCAGACAATCAGAGCCTCTGGTCACAAAGGCTCAGGCTGATCAGGTCAAACAGCTGGTTATTCGACTTCAGAAGAAACAGACCCAGCAGGACCATCACAGGTTCTGTTTCTCCAAGGTCAGACACAAAACAGCAGTAAATAAATCAACACGTAGACATGACGCTTACAAGGAATTCCTGCTAGTGAAGACATTTATCTATTTCCCTCACATTGTTGAAAGTTATTTGGTGCTCCTTGTAACCTTGATTTTAATGAAAGAATGGTTTTATGAACTAAAGTTTATTTTGTCTGTGAAACATGGCACACGTGTTGCTTATTGAGTTATGATATTAATGCTTTTATTCCACGCAGACTGTTGGAACAGTAACATTTTTGCAGCATGAATAAACGGGCACAATCCATTAGCTCAGCGATTAGCAGATGCTATTTACATATGTGGAATGTGATTTGTGAAATTAGTAACTACTGTTTTAGAGAGGCACTAGAAAGCAGCAGTGATCGGGTTACTAAGTCGCTAGTGCTTCATGCGCATGTATTAGGGGAGTTAAATGGAAGTCAGGGTCAGTTGCATTGCTGGAGATCAGAGGTTACTGAATTTATTTTGCCTGCATCTAAAAATTGGGAGATCTTTCTGTTCTTAATGAGAGCAGAAAGTTATTCCACCAGTGGTGGGCCAGGAGGAAGAAGCCTTCACATTACATTATAGTCAAATGAATTATACATACAGAAGTTACATGGGTAATTTTAAAGATGAATGTAGATGAATGTAGTCAATAACTAAATTGGATTTTTCAGACCAGTTTCAATTTTTTTTCCAGGAGCTCAAGGCACACATATTGCCACTGACAAATGTTGCCTTTGACAAATCTGGGTCAAGGTGAGTTTTTAACACTGAGTAACCTGCCACTTTGTTGTTTAGGAGAAATTACAGTTTGTGCAATTCCCCCTTTTCTCTCACACTGCAGGTTTATAACTGGGAGTTACGACAGGACATGTAGAGTCTGGGACACAGCCTCAGGCACAGAGCTGCACGTGCTAGAGGGTCACAGAAACGTGGTGTATGCAATTGCGTTCAACAACCCTTATGGGTAATGAGCTGTTTTAGGAAAACCTTTATAACATGGGAGGGTCGCATTGCTCAATTGAAGATTCACATCAGTGTTTCATCTTAAAAATGAATGTTTCATTGCTTTATTTTCTCTCTATTAAACTTAGAGACAAGATTGCGACTGGCTCTTTTGATAAGACCTGCAAACTGTGGTGTGCCGAGACTGGCAAATGTTTTCATACTTATCGGGGACACATGGGAGAAATAGTATGTATAATGATTTGTTTTAAATGAATTTCATTTGTGTTAGTTTTTGGTTGATTGCTGATTCATATTTGAAACACAAGTCAGTATTTAAGCTATGTGAGCATTTAAACTACAAGGTTCTGCTATGGTATTGTGTTTAGTACTTTAACAGGACCTATAATTTTATTTACTGTCTACATTTTTATTCTTGGACTCATAGTAGCTTTGCATGATTTACAAGTAATCTCCATTTATCTAAGACTGAGCCTTGGGCAGCTTGTTTCATCTTCTGTCTGAGGCAAGATATTTTACTCCCATTAAGTCCATCTGCTCTCTAAATGAGCTTTTTTTTTCTGATTGGCTGTGATTGACTCACAAACAAGAGGTTGGGTTGGGCTGCTGTAAGCATATGGGTGAGATGACCATATTCAGTAAATTGCCATATCAAGCCAAGAATAGAAACAACTGTTTCAAATCGAGAGTTTAGAGCAGTTCATATGCCATATACTATTCAGCTTTGCTACAGAATACAATACAACCTAAGTAAAAAAATTTTGTAGGTGTGTCTTGCATTCAACCCCCAGAGTACGCTGGTGGCCACAAGCAGTATGGACACCACTGCCAAGCTGTGGGATGTGGAGAGTGGGGAGGAAGTGGCCACACTGACTGTGAGATACCCTTTCCTCAAACTCTGTCCCATTGCTTTTCTTGCTCTTCTTATCCTGGTGTTGTGACCCACATTCATTCATTAATGATGATTCATTAACTTTTTAGTCACTTGTGAAAGTGACATGAATGCTGTCAAGTGCTCTTGATGACCAACATTTGATAGGAATGTGACAAACTCTTTAAGAAGGCACTGATAGCCCTCTCTAAGGGGAGTAGTGAGACCTCTTTAATGTGCAGACTGCACGTGGGTTTATAGTGTGACTTGCTGAATCTGTGTCAGCAAGGAGCAACTCTCTGCCCCTCTCAATTCACTTAGCTTCTCACACCATGAAGAATCAGTAATGCAGTCAACTGAGTGCAGATTCTTTAATCTGTTCTTTTTTTTTTAAGTTAACTTCAATTTTATAAATCTACCGGTAAGGCTAACCTGTGTATTTATGTTAACAAATTCAGGAGACTATAATGTGGGGGGCTCACACTAGCTATGACACCATTTAGTTGCCAGACTGCACACGCCTTTGAAAACATTAAACATTATGCACAAAATACCTCAAATGAGCCCTAAAAAGTAAAATAAATGAGGGACAGGTGATCAAAGTCGGTGCGAGCCACCACTTATGAATTGGACCACACTTACCTTCAAACTCATTCTGATCTTAAATACACACTTCTAAAGTTTGGAGGCTGTACTTTGCACTGTTGGGACAAATCCATCCAAGGACAGTAAGACATAAACACCTGCCAAAGTTCTTAAAGCTGCCTTTGATGTAGTTCCTTCTAGGACAACAGCCCCACTTTTCTGCAGGGACACACACACACACACACACACACACACACACACACACACACACACACACACACACACACACACACACACACACACACACACAAGGTGAAAATAATCAGCTGTATAAGCCACACTGTTGTGGTTGGTAAATATTTGCATTTTATGATGCACTTTTTCATCCATAATGTGAGTGGCTGTGAGGGAGAAATGAAATAAGACAGTGAGAGATAATGCCATCTCCTTTCAGGGTCACACCGCAGAGGTCCTCTCGCTGTGCTTTAACACAGTGGGTAGTCAACTTGTCACCGGTTCCTTCGACCACACAGTCACTATATGGGATGTTGCTTCAGGAAGGTCAGAAGTTATCAATATTATGCATCCATTTGTGCATGTGTCATCATTTATACTTCACAGAGAATGTAACACTTATCGATTCTGCCTTACAAAGCTGTGAGACTGATTAATTGCTGTTCAATTCCTTGTTTTTTCCCCTAGACGGGTCCACACACTCATTGGTCACATGGGAGAAATAAGCAATACTCAGTTTAACTGGGATTGCTCCTTGATTGTTACTGGTTCCATGGATAAAACCTGCAAAGTAAGCTATCATTAAGCCCAAATATCTTTTTTTTGTTCCCAAAATCTCTTGTCAGAGGCTGAAAACATGTCTGTTTGTATTTACCGTCTTCAATTTCCCACTCTCTCGCAAACTCCTGTGTCTAAGGTCTGTGGAGAAAAATTAAATCCTAATTCCTTAATTACACCAAGATGAGTCACGCTCACAAGTGAGAATTATCCACCTCGCTGCATTCCTCTGAGGGAGATGGCCATAATAAAGCCACTTCAGAGTTTAATGCTACATTCACAAATGCATACTTCATGAGTTTGGTGTTTCCATGCTCCATGATGAATGCATGCTCCAGTTATGTAGTTCGCTCCTGTGTGCATGTATAATTCTGTTTTTTGACATGTGTAAATGTGTTCGCAGGTTTGGGAGACTGTCAGTGGGAAGTGTGTTGCCACCCTCACTGGACACAAAGAAGAGGTGTTGGATGTGTGTTTTGATTTAAGTGGTCAACTCATTGCTACTGCCTCAGCTGATGGTGAGACAACACTTCAGTCAAAAGATTACATTCCGAGTAAAACTGTACTAGCACGGTATTACAAACGTACCCTAAATATACTACTTGTGCAGAATTTAAGATTCTGCATTTAAAGATTTCTACAAATACCTAAGCTTTATTGGTTGTATAAATTTGGATTTTCCACAACAAAAGCAACATTTTTATAATTTTGTAAGCTGTGCCTGTGTGCTGAAAACTCTCTCTCTTCCTGAAACTCTCAGGGACAGCAAGAGTGTTCAGTACAGCAACACATCAGTGTCTTGCAACCTTAGAAGGCCATGATGGCGATATCTCCAAGGTAAGTTGATGAAGCCAAACTGTCTGTTCTAAAAGAACAATTTAAGTTATGGCTATTTTTTGTCATCTATTTATCTGTAATTAAATGAAAAAGCATAACTGTGTTGCTCAAGCTTTTTCAGCATTTTATCACTCTTCTCAACTTTGTGAGTATTAACTATTATTTTAACTTGTAAAGCGTAACCCTGCCCCTTGGTACACCTTACGTATATCAGGTTTTTGCTGTTGAAAAAGCTGGGTTAAGGTGAGTTTAGACATGTTTTGGCATTTTAAATAATGCTTAATCGTTACTAAGGATGCCGAAGTTTGCCATACCCCATACCATTATACCACCAGCAGCCTGAACCTTTGATTCAGGGGTCAGGCTGCTTTCATGTTGTTTTCACCAAATTCTGACCGTACCATCTAAACGTTGCAGCAGAAATTGAGACTCAAGTATTTTCACCCAGAGAACTGTCGATCACTGGATATTTTCTCTTTTTAGTCCACCCTATGGTTGTAGGTAAATTTCAGTAGACAGTAGTAGAGATGGACTGATCCGATATTACGTATCGGTATCGGTCCGATACTGACCTAAATTACTGGATCGGATATCGGAGAAAAATAAAAAATGTAATCCGATCCATTAAATATCACGAAAGCACCTCACAAAACTTGCAACACGCCGTAACTCACCTCAGAACGTTAGCACGTCGGCGCAGTATGCATCACGTGATAGAGCGGCTGTGGCATGCAGGACCTGTTGGTGGTCTGGATAGCATGTGGAGCTTCGCTAGCAACCCGGCATTTCATCTCCGACAAAGTTATCCCCGAGAGAAGTAAAGCAAGTGTGTAAGTCCATCTCTGAATGTTTGTAAAGCATTCCTGCATTAAGCTTAACAAGCGACTGCCTCTTCTTGCTGCTACTTCAATCATGAAACTGCTTAATGATCAGCTGATCGGCTTTTCTGTCACGAGTCCGTCTCTTTTGTTTGTTTTTGGCCCACTTCGCGCCAGAAAGAGGAAACCAGCGGCTGAACAACAGCAGCACGTTTAAGCTTGATAAGCTGTTGTTAGAATTTATTTAATATTACTTTCTACACCACGATCCTTTTCTACGCAGCTGACGGCTGGTAACTGTGCAGGGGCGGATCTAGCAAAGTTTAGCCAGGGGGGCCGATAGGGCATTAACAGGGAAAAGGGGGCACAAAGACATACTTTTCTTTCTTATTCTCATTTAAAATGTCTAGCTTTTAATAAATAATTATCCGAATCTTACACCCAAAGTTTTAATTTGATGTAAAATGAATAGAAGTCCATTACTGTATATAGTAACTATTAAGTCTAATATATATACCCTAGTAAGCTATAGTACTTTTTCCTTTGGGAAGGTACCATCTGTGCAGTCTGCAATTTTGTTGAAGAAAGATGTTGAATCTATTTAATATTTCTTGAAAAATAATTGATTTCTGTGCATTTTTTTTTTCACACTGCATCAAATTAAGGTTGATTTACGTCGATTAAGCATCATGAGGTGGAGCGTGAGGGGTGGTTCCCCATTTTTTATTTATTTTTGTTGTTGCTGGGAGTTGGAACCCTATTAGTTAGGTTGCTTAATATTTATGCTAAGTACTCTTTAAAATACCAGAATAGGGAGGATGGTGTAGGTTTAAGTTTATTAGATTGATCAGTATTGCTGAACCATGAAATATTTTTTTTTGCATACAGGTATAACAGAATAGCTTTAGTGTAGTTGTTGTTTTAAACTTGAGTATGAACTTATAGAAAATGCAGCAAGATATTTAAAAAAACAGTTTTGTTGATTAAAAAACACTATATCGGATTCATATCGGTATCGGCAGATATCCAAATTTATGATATCGGTATCGGTATCGGACATAAAAAAGTGGTATCGTGCCATCTCTAGACAGTAGTTACACTGGCCCATCTGACACCAACAAACATTCCATGCTCAGCGACACTAAAAATCATCTTTCTTCCTAATTCTGATTCTCAATTTGAGGTCTTTTCAACCATGTCTATGTGCCTAATGGGTGCCTAAATGCACTGCTGTGATGCCGTGTGATTGGGCGATTACTTCTTTGTAGCTATTATAGTTAAAGAGCACAGATGTGAGACTGTTATTTTTTTTAAGTTACTGATTTCATAGCAAACTTTTACCCATTTGTGAGTCTTATGTTTGAAACCATTCAGAAAATGATCTCAGTATTCGTATGGCAAATGTAGTAATAAAAATAAGAACAAATTATTAAGTATTCTATAACCAGGGCCACAGCCACAACTTTGGGCATGCGTCATGCAGCTAGCAGCTGTGAATAAACTTGTGATTTTTGTGTAATATTGACTCAGACCACAGTTTTCCTCGCCAGTGCTTTAAATAGGTCATTTTTTAAAATTACCTAGCTAACATGTGACAGAGTTTGATGCTGAAATGGAGGGACAGGACTCGAAGCTTCAGGATGTTTTGAGTTATCGCCAGAAATCTGTGAGCACAGTTCTAAACCTGATTAACATGGCCTACTAGTAGTAACGCAAGCACATACATGCGAGTACTCTGGCATGGGGCACTGCTGTCTGACCCTGCACTGACCTTGTTCTTTATTTGGAGCGATATCACCCATTTAATATTTGTCAAGTGCGATGCTCTGCACGAGTGTGGGTTTTCCACAGGTTCTGGCTCAGAGGGCTTCTCTGTGTGCATTTACTAAAACACATTAGACAGCCAGTAATAAACAGGCTGGATGGAAGACGATTCCAGGGGATTATGACACTAATCTCTCCCTAACAGGACACCAGCCATCCTCCTGTCCATGCTTCTTAACCATTTTCTTCCCCATGTTTTTTTCCTTCTATTTCAGTATCTCACTCAGTAAGCTTTTAATTTTATTTTTATTACATCTCGGTCACTGCTGTAGTAAATTCACTTTGCTACCCTTTTGTTTGTGAATGATAATATATTATAAATGATGGAATGCTAATTAAATGACTAGTTCTAAAGGTCTAAAGATATTTTCTTCTGTGTGGAAGATGGTATAAATCAGCATTCCCCAACCTTTTTTGCGCCATGGACCGGTTTATGTCCAACAATATTTTCACGGACCGGCCTTTAAAAATAAAACCAGTATCGGTAGCAAAAAAAAAAGAAGATTTATCCACAACACGGGAATAGACCCAGGGAAACCGAGTTAATGAGAAAAACGATAAAAAAAATAACGATAAAAATCCTGAAAACCATAACTTTCACACTCAAGCCTCAACTCTCGCGGCCTGGTACCAAACGACTCATGGACCCGAGGGGTTGGGGACCGCTGGTATAGATAGCTTCTCATAACTGTGTTTTCAAACTAAGCATTAAGAGGACTCTTTCCTATTCTGGATGTTCCATTTGCTTTATTCTTGCCCTTAATTCAAATCAAAATGACAATCTAATGGAAAAAATCAGTGTTTGATTAAATTTGTAGAGCCCATTTACAGCATGCTCCAAACTTTCATTGAAAAAATCCATATGGTGTAGGAAGTAGCATTTTTGCAGGTCCTTGTTGAAATGCGTTTTAAAATTAACTTTTACCTTAAAGTTAGCCTCTACATCTAACCAACAAAAATGGTTCTCGTAGTTTTGAGTCATTCTTACGCTACAAACAAGATGTGATTGGTTAGGCCAATGTAACCTAGTGACCATGCAAGAGAGACGATATTGAGTAATGCCAGATTAAACAAATGCTTTAGCCTTGTTAATCCTTCCTCCATTTTATATATACAGTTATATAAAAAGGAAAGTTCACTTGCTTCCAGTCTGGTAAAAATAATCTCAGATTAACAAGAACACATGACGTATTATATGGTGTCATTATTTATTTAACACAGTGGTGTCCAAACCCAGGCCTTGAGGTTTTAGATGTGTCCTTGTTCCAACACAGCTGAGTTAAATGGCTAAATTACCTCCTCAACATCTCTTGAAGTTCTCCAGAGGCCTGGTAATGAACTAATCATTTCATTCAGGTGTGTAGACTCAGGGTGAGATCTAAAACCTGCAGGACACCTGCCCTCGAGGCCTGGAGTTGGCTAAGAACACCCTTGTTCAGGGCTGCCCAATCCCAGTCCTCGAGAGCTACTATCCTGCAGCTTTTAGATGCATCCCTACTCCAACACAGCTGAATCAAATGGTTTGATTACCTCTTCAGCATGCCATCGTGTTTGGCAAAGGCCTGATAACAAGCCATTCATTTGATTCGGGTGTGTGGGAACAAGGATGCATCTAAAAGCTGCAGGACGGTAGCTCTCGAGGACCGGGATTGGGCACCCCTGTCCTTGTTGCTTCCATAGGGGTTAAGAGGACAAGTAACTGCTAACTGTTGCAAATCAAATGTATTTATTGATCATCAGCATCAGTTAGCATGCTAAATGTTAAAGTTCATAATGGCATAAAGAGAAACAGACTGAACAAGTTTGGCTTGTTTGTGAAGGTGCCTGGAGAAAGCAATATCCTTTTAACAGACAAGACCACAGTGGAGATGTTTGTCCACAATGCAGTGTTTATGAGGATATTTCCAAAACTGCGAAATAGAAAATGTATATCGACACAAACACCTCATACAAACTGTCAAGCACAGCGGTAGAGGGGTGATGGTTTAGTCTTAGTTTGCAGCTGCAGGTCCGGGGCAAGTTGGAGTCACTGAGGTGTCTGTGACGTTTTCTGTATACCAAAATATTCTAGAGCCAAATACGAGGCTTGGACTAAGTTATGTAATGAAGTGGGACAGTGCTTCTAAACAGACCAGCAAATCTACAACAGAATGGCTGAAAAGGTAAAGAGTCAGGGTGTTGCAATTGCCCGGTTTAAGTCGAGAACTCAAACTGATTAAAATGCTGTGACTGGAGCTTAAGAGAGCTGTACACATGAATGAATGCCCTCAAACCTAAGTAATCAGTCTAGCTACTTAGTATTTTTATCCTTGAGGTATTGGTTCTATCGCTAGTTAGCTAACATAAACTAATGTAAGGCAGCAACCAAAAAAACAACCCTGTGACGTCTTGTTGTGTACTGACACAACATATGACCTTAAAAACACTTATTTCTTAAATCCAGCTTCTCAGACAGTGACATTGGACTAGTGCTCCATGATGTAATTTAGCCTTTCTACACATAGTGTTTCATGTCCACTTTAATATGCAGTATGCAACTGAGACACTCATCAGCTTTGTTTATTTTTTATCTGATTCCTTTACTCTTTTTGATCTTTTTCTCTTCGCTGTCCATTTTAAAACATCAACCTTCCATTTTGGCACCTGTCATAGCTTCCACCCACACACACACCCCACCCACACCTCAATCTTCTATCCTTGCCAGCTTCTTCTCTAGACAGTTTCCATTTCCTGTCTGGGGGTCTCTCGTTGGCACTGAGTTTAGAATTTTAATAAAAAAACATACTTTACTTTCATGGCCATCTAGGGCCAACTTCATTTAATCATCCCTTCCTTTACCTCACTGTTAGGATATAAAACCACTCAGGGAATGATAAACCCAGACTATAATACAATCAGTTTCAGCCATGATTTTCATAACGCTCCTCTATCATCTCAGAGTAGTTCCACTGGTGCCTTTATCCTCCTTAAGCATTTTAAGTTGAATGACCTCAATGGAATAATGCTACTGATATGGTAAAATTGGTCTAGACTCACCCATTTCCACCCCTCATGTCATTTCTACTTTCTCTGGCATAATCTCTTATTCAGCAACTTTGTTGCAAATGTACCACAACCCTCGAAAAAAGGCTAACTGTCCTGGCTCTGCCTCTCTTGGTAGATCTGTTTCAGCCCTCAGGGCACCAGAGTCCTGACTGCCAGCTCAGACAAGACAG
This sequence comes from Rhamphochromis sp. 'chilingali', assembly GCF_963969265.1. Lineage (NCBI taxonomy): Eukaryota > Metazoa > Chordata > Actinopteri > Cichliformes > Cichlidae > Rhamphochromis > Rhamphochromis sp. 'chilingali'. The sequence goes on from NC_137935.1 coordinate 27,938,933, forward strand.
CTCGGCTCTGGGATGCTCACTCTGGAGTCTGCTTACAAGTCCTGGAGGGGCACACAGACGAGATCTTTTCCTGCGTCTTCAACTATGAGGGTGACACAATCATTACAGGTACATAGAACTGACACAGAAAACACACATAAACCCCATCTGACCATCGTACACTGTTAAAATGTAGCTGTAGGAGGCAAATGTACTCTTCATCACAACCGTCACAAATGCTTAATTGCAGTTTTTAGATGAAAAGCGTGCAGCTGTGTCCTTCTGTGCAGCTATCCATTTGTATTTGTGCTTCCCTGCAGGCAGCAAGGATAACACATGCCGGATCTGGTACTGAACATTACCTGAGGCTCAGGAGGGCATTTACATGAACACAACAATCAAATTGTGTTTGCCAAATATTGCCCACTTTGTGTCTGCTCGATTGTGGACTACTGTAAAAGAAAAACACAAAAAAATCACAAACTCCTGCTCAGTTTAAACTTTGACTTCTGTGTGAAGTTAATGTGGTCCTAGAAATCAACAGCAGCTTGGAATCTCTGCTCAGAAGATGTCATCAAAAGGAGTCGAATTCTTCAATTTCAAAAGCTGTTTGTTTTGTTCAAGCAATAATTGGAAATAGATGGATTAACTGTACATCATATAGTACCAGGGTTTCAGGTAACTTCACATCATTGTAGGAGTGCCCACCTGATGAGAAAACACAGGCTTTCCTTTGCTTCCCACCACTATTTTTTGCTATACAACATGCTGAATGAGTCTGTGACTCGGTTCACAGTGACAAACAAATCACACAGCAACGCTTGCAAAGTCCCTTCCATACAAGTGCAACGTAAAAATCACATACATTCCTCCTTGTCCACACTAAGGTTGTTAGTCATGGGTAATTTAAACTGACATTGGAAAAAAGCTCTGATTAGATTTATGTCATGTTACATTGTGTACACCCAACTAACATATTACTAACCTGTCAAATACTGCCCCACAGTGTTGACTGTAGTGACCCTGAAACCTCTAAATACTGTTGGGTAGCTGCCTACCATTAGTTAATTAGCACTCACCTTTGCTTTGACAATAAAGAATTTCTTGTTCTTCATCACGCAAACTGCAGATTTATTGTCCAACCCAGACTGAAAATACATTGACTATCCTTTTGCAGTCTGTGACTGAAATTCTCTGTATTGACATATGGATTTTAAATCTCCCAAACATGATGTTCGATCAGATATCTTTATCTTCTTTCAAGAGCTCATGAAAAAGCTGGTGGTTTGAAACTGATGGAAAATTGTCAGGCAGCTCTATAAAGTGTCTGTCATAGCTGGCATGTTAGAACAGTGTTTTTCTCGCCAAGTCCCCGTATTATCACACAACTAAAAACTATGACGTTTGGGAATTCTCAAATTGCTACTTTAAAGCTCTGTGTTGAAATATGGTTTTATGGATTTTTTATGATAAGGAGATTTAGATTAAGATTATAAAACCTTTATACCTTTTTATAGATTTGTGCTAGACCTACATACATGAACAGAGCTGTAGGGCCACAGTACTAAATCTTTAAATTCAAATGTATTAAGTGTATAAAATCAAGCACCTAGCCACGCAGTCTGCCTTTGTGAGAAAATGTCTCTTTCTAAAGAGCTCATTCAATTAAAATGCGGGACTGTAATAGGACACCACCACTGAAACAGTCAGCCAATATTTTTTGTTCATACTACCTTCTCTTTCCCCTCACCCCCAACCAGTCACAGCAGATGGCTGCCACTCATTGAGCCAGGTTCTGTCTACCAAAGGTTTCTTCCTGTTAAAAGGGAGTTTCTCTTTCCCACTGTCACAGAGAGCTTGCTCACAGGGGTTTGTGTGTTTCTTGGGGTTTCTAATATTGCAGGAGACTGCTGTTTTGAATTGGCGTTATACAGTTGTATGCATCAGTTGTATACAGCACCGTTCCTGAATGCAAACTACAATAATAAACCTATCAGTATGGTTGTGTTTAGTAGTTTTAATTCTCTCTCTTTTTGGGGAAACAGTTCAGTGGAGTGTAATAGTGTGCATAAATGCACCCCTGAATATTGAGATTTTATTTTCCCTGGTTTACAAATGACACAACACTTGCTCTTATTTCACATCACAGAAATTTATTGATGTCAAAAGATAAATACATTCATTTCTACTGTGACCAAGTTTACAGCTGTGTCATGTGCTTTTCCCCCCGCGATGCTGTTGTAACACAAGATTACCACTAAGTAGAGAAATATACTGACCAAATCCACATACAAATTCAACATTACAAACCTTACTCTGTCTTTTTAGACATAGCAAAAGCTAAAGGAGCGGTCCACTACTCCAAGGTGCAGCAGTTCAAAATCTACAGTATATACAGTACAGCTATCCAAAATAATCCCTTAAGTAACATGAATAAAATATCATACGTACTGAGTTTCAAAGTCACAACAGAGGTGGTACGTTAGCCAATGGACAACAAAAATCTGGACCTTTTACTTACATTAAGTAAATGTGCACTTCAATGTGACCATCAGAAGAAAGTGTCAGGGCTTTTTTGGGCTTAGATTTAAAGAGCCTCTTTTAAAAGTAGTTTTAATACAAAAGGTTTGAGCATGTTGAGCTGTGGGAAGGCTACAACCTGATTTTCCTACAGTATGTCCTATAGGTGCCTTTCTCTGAGTGAATAAATAAATAAAGCCATGATTCGACTGTGTGAATTTGTAAATATGTATTTTCTATATAATCTGGAGCAGTTAGAACCTGCTAACTATGATCACTGGAGGGCTGATTCATTCCCATCAGGAACGTCCAACCCGTGTACCTACAGTTTGCCGTGTGTTTGCGTGCATGACGCTAGAGAGGTAACTCTGGAAACAAGAACATCCTCTCGTTAAAGGGAGATCGGTCCAACTGGACAAGGGTGAGAGGTATGAATTTCTCAAGTATGCCGATTGCGTCGTGCTTTCAGCTCTCGGTAGGAGACACTTGGTGTGATGAGACTATACACGCGCAAACAGGAACATGTTACAAATGTGAGCGAATGAGTGAGCTTGTATTGTTACTGTTTGCGATTAGAGGCGGCAAGTGTCCTAAAGTGTCTCCAGAAGCCAATCGAACAGGCTTGACTGGAGAGACTTGCCCGCTTCTTCCGCTTTCTCGTGCATCTTACAGAACTGAACCACAGCGTCAAACAAGTCTGCAATCCTCCACGCCTTCTGAGACATCAGGTGGACCACCCTCAGGAACTGGGACAAAAAGAAAAAAAAAAAAAAGGTACAGTCTCATGAGCTGTAGATTTCCCCCCCCCCCCCACAGTTAAATCAGGTAAGAAAATGACCAGAACAAAAAGCAAAAACAATACATCAGTAACATGATCTGCTTATAAATGTATTATTTGACAAGCCAGCAGCTTTGCCTACCTTTGCAACTCTCTTCTCTTTGGACTTCCTGAAGTAGAGAGCAGGAAGGCCTAGCTCCGAGGCAGCGATCCACTGTAGAGCCACTCTCAGCTCCAGGTCCATGCACTCTGGCTCGAGGTCACAGTTTACCACCAACAGCTCCCTGATGCTTCTGTCGCCTGCTGTTCTTGCTGAACTGCTCTCTAACAGATCAAATATAATATGGCATAACGTAGTACGAGTCAGCACTGAATAACACCTTGATGATAGCTATACTGTCCTCACTAACAAAGCAGTGTTGGGGCGCACAGACAATTCAGCCTGTTCTAAACTCACTGAAACATCAAAAGAAAAAGCATGTAGTCACGCAGCGTGTTCAGCTCTCCTGGGCTCAGTTTTGCTTCGTCTTTAAACAATGATGATCTTTGAGATAAAACACTTCTGGAACAATGGACCTTTAAGATTTTATGCACACGCGCACACACACACACACACACACACACACACACACACACACACACACACGTGTGTGTAATTTTTGAGGCTTAATCACAGCACTCTGCCTTGAATCCCTCAAGAGTTTCTGATGAGTAATAAGATGTTTAAACTGAGGAAGGTGTATAATTCAGAAGTGGATATAACACTATAAGACTTTAAGAGCAATTATTTGGCGATTCAAAAATCCAACATTCCAATATATTGGTCAGTGTTTTGTTTTTTTCTTACACACGCACGAGAATATGAACTAGATGCAACATTTGTTGCATGTTTTTATTCATTTACTCACCCAAGTCTGCTCAGATCAGCTGGTTGTTGATCCCTTAGTTACACTGCAATAGGCCTAGGCTGCTAGGGCCTTCCCTAGATGCATTTCTTCTTCCGTCACCTCTTATCACTATGTGGTTATACACCACTTTGCATTAAATCGTTTTTCGTTATTAATCTCTGGCTGATCAACTAATAGGTTTCTACCTGTTAAAAGGACGTTTTTCCTTTCCACTATCACCAAGTGCTTGCTCATAATGGGTTATATGATCGTTGGGGTTTTCTCTCTATTATTGCAGGGTCTTTACATTTCAATATAAAGCACCTTGAGGCGACTGTTAATTGAGCTGCATTGAGATTGTGCTGTGTTGCCAGTAGGGAAGTTGCAGATTGTCCACCAGAGGACAAACTATGCGACATCAACACTCATAATTTCATTAAATGCTGTTTCTCTACTATTTGATTTTTTTTAACAGTTAATAAATAACAATACCAGCAAATTGATAAATAGCTAATATCCGCTAAATTAGCCAGTCTCTAAATAACACCATTGATGACTACGAATTTGAAACTACACTCACCAAATACAGTCTCTTTGGCTCCTGCCAGGTGGCATCTCTCAGTCTCCTCGCTATAAAGAAAGAAAATAATGGAGACTAAAAGTTTCACATATGTTGACATACATTAATGAAGCAGTTTGAAATTTTGGGAAAAGCAGTATCATTAATGCTTAAATGGGAAATAACCAACTTGCAATGCTACAGCAAGGAAAAGCATCAAGCCTGGCTCTCCAAAGGTAGCAAAATCTGGATACAAGCACATCTTGAAAGCTCGCTAATTACAAAGTTGCACATGTTCTGGTAACCTAAAAGCAATGCAACAGTATTTATTTTCATGTAATTAAAATATAACCCCAAATCCAAAGTTAGGATGTTGTAAAATGTAAATGAAAGCAGAATGCAGTAACATTAGAATCTCATAAACCCAATTTTATTCACAACAGAACATAAATGTTTGAACTGGGAAATTTGACAAGTTAATGAAAACGATTAGCTAAAAAAAAAAAAAAAAAAAAAAAAAAAAAAAAAAAAAAAAAACCCAGCTGGATGAACATTTTGCAACGAATTAGGTCAATTTCACAAATTGTGGAAGAGTTTTATAATACTGTTCCTTTGAATACAGACTTAGAGCACCTCATCACTGACAGCGCATAATTTCATCGAAAGATTCAAAGAATCTAGAGAAATTTGTGCACAAGGACCAAGGCTGAAGATCAATATTGGATGCCTGCGATCTTCAGGCCCTCTACATTAAAAACAGGATGCTGTGTGGAAATCACTGAATAGACTCAGAAACACTTCCAGATATCGCTGTCTGTTAGTTCACCGTGCCATCCGCAAATGCAGGTTAAATCTACCATGCGCAGAAGAAGACGTGTGACATAATCTAGAAAGTGCTGAAAGGTATACACAGTCTTTAGAGCAACATCCAGATGACAACGTTTTCAGGGAAGGCCTTGCATATTTCAGCAAGAGGAGTCCAGACCAGAGTTTTTGCCAGCTGAAAACATCTGGGGCATGATGAAACAATATGAAGAAAGACAACTCAGGACTGCTGAACAGCTAGAATCCTCCATCCAGCAGCTGGTCTCTTCAGTTCCCAGATGTTTACAGACTGTTGTTAAAAGAGGAGAGGCTGCACAGTGGCAACCATGACCATTTGTGTGTGTGTGTGTGTGTGTGTGTGTGTGTGTGTGGGGGGGGGGGGGGGGGGGGGGGGGGGCATCTTCGACCATCAAAGTGACCCTTTTTCTTTTTAAAAAAAATGCAACATTTCCTCAGTTTAAACATTGGATATCTTTTCTATGTTCTGTTGTGAGCAAAATGTGGGTTTTTAACATTCAAAAATCACAGAATTCTCTTATTTTATGAAGCATGCAAACATTTGTGGAATCAGGGTTTTAAAATACGATTTTTTTAATAGTTCACTAAATTACGAACCTTTTTGGATATTTAAAAAAAAAATCTGCACTGTTAACCTGATTATTTACCGTTTAGACAAATGAAAAAGAACAGAATAAAAGCAGAAAATTCAAAAGGCTTTTGTCTGTTAAACAGAAAATTGTTATTTGTTCTGGAATGACACTTAATATCCTTGTCTAGCATGTGTGAGAGAAAATAATACCTGCAAGGTTTGTGTGTATTAAAAATGTCACTGTTGACACACCAGAGACATAATGAGAAATACAGTGATAGCAGAAACATACTGGATTACTGTGCTTTGAGAGGGAACATCAGAAAAAGAATCCAGGTCTACCAGGCCTAAGCTAGACGTGCTGCTGGTCCCATTCCTAGGAAGGAAAAACAAACAAACAAAAAAAAAACAAAAAACAGCAAAAGTGTCATTTAAATGATGTCTCGAGACATCCAACACGATCGTTCACTTGTGAAGAGAACAATGTCCAAGCGCAGGGATGCAGGTCATGTTATTAGCTGGTGATTAACATATAAATAGCAGCTGCAGCAGAACTGGGCACTGAAGCTGGGAGAGCTGGTGATTCGTATTTTTTTGCCTGGCAGCTGGTCCGTCTGGAAATGGGGATGAGGCATATTTGGAGGCAGTTAGGTGGGGAGGGTGGACAGGCAAGGCCGGCAGCCGTGCCCTTGTGTCACAACATAGATCAGGGATGAGGCAGAGTTAAAGTAAGCAGGTAGATGGAGAGGTTGCAGTGTTATGGTGGTGCGCACAACTACTCTTGCTCTAAACACAGTACCTTGCTACTTCCTATTAACTCTCAGAACTGCCCAGATCATTGATTGTCCAGTTTGAGAAATTAAATGAGTTTAATCATTATGGTATACATCTCTTCTTTTTGTTTTAAGGAAAAAGGGGATCTTACACCATAAACTTATTTTAATAGGTGATTAGTTGGGTAAATAAATGAGAATTTGATGAAGCAGAGAATGGTTTAGTGGATGTTATGAGCTGGCCTTTTGATCCATGATATAAGAGCTCTTGCACCACTGGCTTTGCAGAGCGAGCTCTCTTGCCATACACTGCATTAGCAGGTGTGGATACTGGAGTGGCAGGGAGTAAATTGGCATTGGCACAGGAGAACACAGTTAGTAGCAATGGGCCAATGAGAGCGGGGTGAGGGTGTGAGCAGCAGCGTTTGGAGCAGTATCAAAAGAGCAGCGGTTACTGACCCCTCGCTCAGGTGGATAAAACTACTGGTCTCCTCGTGGGGGTCATCTTCGGGGGTTATGTGAGACCAGCTCCCCATGCTCTCTTCACTGCTAGCACTCATAGAACGCTTGTCTCTCTTCACTACTGCAGCCACGGCTGTCCTGTCCCTGTCACTGCTGGAGAGAGCAAACCGCAAGATGTCCACAATGTCGGCAGCAATGCTTTGGTCACTTTGGCTACTGTTCCTGCTCCTCTATGCACTACTATTGTTACGCAGACACCCAGATTTGTTACTACTAACCTCCTTTCTATAAGCCCATATCGGGATCATGTCTTACTGTAAACAGTAACTTTCTACAAATGACAAATGTCTTTGGAGTGTGAAATGATTATTAAAAAGAAAGCCAATTCCTTTGAATATCTTTAATGCACCAGCACACTGCATTTCCCATGGGCACTGTTGGATTTTCAGCTTTTTTTTTTTCCAGGACACTGATTAAATTAAGTCATAATCAGATGATTGAGAGCTGCCATCCTCAATTCTGCAGGGAAATCAGGTTTTATTGAATCGGCGAGTGACTGACTTGCACTCGCACACAAGGGACAAACACATGCACTCCACTTGTTTCTGGATTACACGTTTTATCAAGCGTTACAAAAAAAAAAAAAAAAAAAAAAAAAAAAAACACAATAAAACTCTACGTTGAGCTTTCATACATTCCACTTATCGGCTTCTCTTGCACATTAGTGATGCTGCTCATACACTTTAGTGGTGTCATTACAGTCCAAATGGAAACATGCAGTCTTTGTTACCCCAAAAATGTGAACTAAAAATGTTCTCCTTGACAGTCCTACAATCTGCTGTCTCCCGTGAAAGCCCCTCAAGACATTTACAGCATTAGAATAAATCTCACCACCATGCCGAGTCCCTGTCTTGCTAAAACGTCAGTCTGGTTTCAATTACTCGTGTATCTGACAATGCAGCCCCCAAATTCTTTGTCATTTCGGCTGTCTCAGTAGAATCTCAGTTCCGATTCTATCTATTTCAATATCAGCGAGTGTTTTGTGGTTTGTTATCCTAGTGTGAGTGCAGCTTGTACTGATAAAGGGGACTTCAGCGGCCACTCTGTGGATAAAGGATGAAGCTGCTAAAAGCTTTCTGCACACACAGTACCATCACCCAGACAATGTGAGTCACAGCCTAGCCAAACCTGCTAAAATAGATTAGTTCACCCAGTAAATAGATCCTCTGCGTGCCGACTAAGCTTTGATCAAACTCTATAAATAGCACTGTACACCTGCATTTTATGTGTTTAGTCCAGATTTTCATACTTTGTTTAAAAATAGTCGAGCACTTTTTTTATTTCTCTCCCTTACTCTTGTCAGAGAGATCAATCTCTACGTTTCACATCCAGTAGATGACTATTCTGCTGCAGGGTTATTAAAGAAAACTCTGCCTGAAGAAGGAGGGGTCGGACTCACACAAAAGCCTGTGAGCAGTGTAATACCTGCTGCTGTTGGTGGGAGCTCTCTCCGTATGCTTGGTAGCCGGCGTGTCTGATGACACTTCTTGATGTCCCCCTGTTCTTTCAGGGTTTGAGACTGTTTCTTCATCTCGCTGATCTCCTTCGATGTGGATCAGCGGCACATTTCTGGGGCCCCTTATGCAGGCTGAACCGCTGTCACTTCCCCCGATGCTGCCAGCTTGCTCCTGGCTCGACCTACTTCGGCTACAGCGTAGATGGGATTGCTTGAACCCCCTCCTCCTTTCACCAACAGGCATGTGCGCCTGTGGATGTGACCCAGGTGTGCCTCCACCTACATCTTGCTGTCCCCCCAGCGCAGATTTGCCAATATCCACTATGTCAGCTGCCAGGCGATTGGCAAACTGCTGCACATGGGGCTGCGAGTCTCCTGCAGCTTCCAAATCAATACTGTCTTCAGGATCAGCGATGATCTTGTTCTTTCTCATCAAGGACTCGATAGAGCTTGACCAGGTCTCATGAATTAGCATATCAGTAATCTGGTCAGTCTTACCCCTCTGATAGAGGCATGAGTCTGACTTGCACAGTCCTGTGGCTGACACAGAGTTGGTGGGGAAGATATTTAATGTGTCCCCGTGCACATTCCGCGCAAATCCATCAAAAGAGTTCGCTTTTATGGGCGAGTTGACAGTCAGCCGCGAGTCTGAGGAGCGCCGGTCTGGCACCGAAGACTGACGTATACAGAAGGGTGTTCTTAGAGGAGGTGGGAACAGGCTGTTGCTCCACTCTTTAGTCTTTGCAATGCCATATTCTTTGTTTTCCTTATCCATATCCCGAAGCATAAACCTGTAGAACTCCTCTGTGATGCTCTCGGTGCTCGACTGTTTAGACAGGCACGATGACGCCCTGACATTAAGGTGGCCGTTTTTCTTTGATGCAGCCTGCTGTACAGCAGCAGCCAGGATGCTGCTGGCATTCTTCCCTGCATAGTAGTCCAACAGAAGGTCAAAGCCTCTGCCCTCTGTCTCCATCTGGTTAACCATGAACCGAGAAAACTCATCTGTGATGCTCTCGCAGCTGGACTGCTTAGAAATCGAGCTGCCGCGACTCAAGTTCTGACCTAACCGGCTGCCCGGGCCCAGAGTGTTGGGTGTGCCGGATGGGTCCGTGTCTTCTTCTGGAATGCTCTCATAACTGGATGCCTTCCCACGGCTCCACCTCTCACACTGCAGTCTGCTGCGCTGCTGGCCTGTCTTGGAGGTATCCACCACATTGAGTTCAGGGCAGTTCAGGATCCTAGCCGTGACCTCAGAGGCAAAGAGGGCAAATGGGTCCTGCGGTTCGTCAGGGTTTACAGACTCGTCTACCACCCGGTTGACCAGCCGCTCCATTAGCTCTGGCTGCTCCTCAGTTTTCCTTTTAATTTCACTTAGGCGGGGCGCCCGATGTTTTCTGGAAGCTGAATTGCTGTTCTGACCCTCTTTTCTCCTCAGTACTGTGCGGCAAGCAGGGATCAAATAACCCTCGGGGACTTCAGCAGAGGACCCTTTAAGGGCACAGAACCAGGGCTGTTTCCCAGTGGAGTTTTCTAGACAGATTGCTGCAAGTTCTGTGGCCATAGACACCACCGTGGAAGCCAAATCATCAGCATAGCAAGTAATTGGTGTCCTGGACTCTGAGTCTATTCTGAAAGAGTTCAGGGAGGACTGAGGTGTCAGAGAGGCCTGTCTGCTGTCACTGCCTGTCCCCAGTCGTCCTCTCCTCTCTGTGACCTGAACTGGGATTTCACTTAAAGGCTCTCTGATTGCACCACTGCCCTGCTGGCTGTCAGAAAAGTCTTTGGCTGGCAAGGAAGTGGGTTTAGACTGAGTTTGCCTGCACAATGACTGCTGCTGTTGTTCTTTGATGTTTGCTGCCGAGGACGATGCAATGACATCACCTTCCTCAAGCGCATATTTCTCCTTCAGCCCTGCAACTGTGGATAACTTATCTGTGCAGTGCAGCACGCCGCTTAGATTCTCATTATGCCCAAATAAGCACTGTAATTGGCTTAATGGATCCTTGGCATCCTCCTTGATGTTAGCAGGTTCCTTAACACAAGCATCACCCTCTCGTGTGTCGCATGACCCTTGGTCACACGTGGAGATGTGGCTGATCTTTTTCTGTGTCAGGCAGAGAATATCAAACAGCAGATTGTTGACACTGTCTTGCAGAAATACCTGAAAGCTTGGCGCCTCCTTCCCGGTACCCTCCAGTTCCTTTTTCTTTTTTGCCTTCTCTAAAGCGTGCTTGAATAGACTGTCTGCCACTTCATTTATTAATTCATCCACCTCCCTTTCATCTGTGTAGCTTTTTTTGGAAAACGTAATGCCATCTACTATCTTGTTATGCGTGGTTTCCAGCAGATGGGCTACACTCCTGTAGCCTTGTGGCTGAGTCAGCACCTCAGCTGCTTCCCGATGCAGGACTTCAGCAATGTTGGCACGAAATGCTTCAACGCTGGTTCCCTCTGCCACGCTGCAGTGCAGCGTGAAGGCTGCGGAGGCCTCGGCAGCAGACATCAGACCGCGGGACGCCGTGTAAATTTCAGCGGGATCCGTGTCCGAATCGCCGCCGTCTCCGGGCTCCTCCATTAAGTCCACAGCTGCGACAGCGCCGGCTACCTGAGCCATGCCACACATAGCTGTGGAGAAGGAGTACTCTTCTTTATCTTCTGGTTCCTGCAGCTCCTCATTGACGTCCTCTTCCGAAGCAGATTCCATGGCGAGCTGTTCTGTTAGCTGCGGGGTAGTAATAGTGCCAATAACATTGGCAGCACAGGCCAAAGCCACCTCTACATGTTTGGATACGTGTCCGCCATTGTCATGGGGATTGTGAGCCTGCGTCTCATTCTGTTGCTTTTCTCCAGTTTTGGTAGCGTGATCGGGCACGTGAGGCACCTGGTTCTCCGGCCATTCTGCAGCCCCGTCAGAACTGTCTGGGCTCTGAACAATGACAATTTTAGGGAGTTCAAAAGAGCAGGTGCGCTGTTGGGAAGGCTGTTTAGTCTTTGAAGGGCTCTTGAAGTTGGGAGGGCAACTAGAGAGGGACACACTGATGGCTGCCTCTGAGGCAAAGGAGGTTTCATCTTGAGAGAGCCGTATGAAGGCATCCTGCAGTACCGACTCAGCCAGATTGGTGGCGTAGTACCCCGCTGACTCTTTAGTCTGGATGCTTGCTCGCTGATGCCCTTCCTTTTTCACCTCGGCATCCTCCCTTTGCTGATGACGTGCCAGCTGTCCCCGATGACTTGCAAGTCTGACACAGTGTTTCTGTGCAGCTTCTGGCACGCTCTCTCCCAGGTCACCGCTCTCTGGCTCTGTGAACAGACAGGGAAAAAATAAAAGCCGTGGAAAGAGAGAATGACAAACGTCTACACTGATTAGGAAGCAGCGCCACCGGTTTCCAAAATGTCACATCAACAGTAGAATATTATCCCGATTTGCCCTCCACTGACTCTGTGTCAAATTAAAATTTCCCTTAGAGAAAATACATTTCTGAGTGCAACAACAATAATTATAATCTTTACCCAGCTGAAAACAAACCCTGCTGTACTCACCATTTCTGAAGCCGTCGTCCTCGCTGTCATCTCCCAAGTGTTCTGAGGCCGTCAGGAAGTCTTCCTCTATGGACGAGATAGAGCGATTGGTGTCATCATCGAGGCGCTGTCCAGCCGCTTTGCCCTGCTGACACTGTCGCTCTTTTCCCCACTGCAGGCCGATCAGGAACTTGTTGATCTCAAAGATGATGCTACCAGGCTGGCTCTTTCCTGAACACTGAAGCAGGCACACACCTGTGCATCTCTGCCCACCCTGAACGAAGCACGGACAACTTTCATGTACGCTCACACATACTCAATATATAATGTGTCCAAAGGTCTTAAAGTATTAAAAAACCCACTACAGACAACACATAGGTAAGCACAGTTAACACATAGTCACAAACTTTACTATAAATCTCTTAAAACATTATACAGCTCTATTGCCTGTTTTTCTTCCATATATTTGATATACTATTAATTGCTTCGGACCTGCTAATGAAAGTTTAATAGGCTGTGTAGGCTCCTATAGGGCTGTTTATTGAGTCTCACAGCAGTTTTAAACATTTATTTATTGGATGAGCTTCAAAAAAAAGCAACCGCAACAGGGGATTTTTTATTTAATGACAAATACACCAACAGAAAGGCTTATTAGTTAGCTACGTGTCTGTATGTAATTTTTATTGCCGTTTAAAAATTCAGAGTATGGAATTAAAAAGCGACTTTTTGCTCGGTACCTGCAGGTGTGTTTTCTTTACACGCACCTGCTGAACAAAGTCATATTTGCGGTAGCGTCTGGATGAATTAAGTGTGAACGCATCCTTTGCATCGAAAAAGTTCAAACCAAATGTCTTTTTATCAGACTTTTTTTTATGGAAATGTTTTACTCTTGATGTTTGCTGCTTTGTATTCAGACATACTTTGAATCCAGTTGTCTGTTACCGGCCCAGTTTTCACATGACTATATTTGGAACACACACACATCGCTTTTTTTGCACAAAAATAAAAGTCAAACCTGAAGTTGGTGTTTGCCAAGATAGCAGTGTGCCTCAAAAGATGAGGACATGCTTTTACTAGACTAAAAATGGAAGAATTGCTCCATAAAATGAATGGACTCCCTCATGTGGGGTCTTTTTCCCAGCACAAAAGGTTCACATCTAATCGCACAGCGCTGCTGTACGAGAACAGCTTGTGCTCTCGGCCAGTCAATCCAAAGGCTGGAAATACTTGTAACGAATAGAAAACCACTACAAACTTACCTGAGCTGAGGGGTGTGGGTGCGCTTGGCAAGCTTCTGTGGCTTCTAATCCACCCAGCAGTAGGATCTCATTTTCTTTCGGCTGGTGGACGGTCAGTAACTCAACAAGCTTTGGCAGATCTGGAGACACAGATGCCAATTTCTGCAAGACACAATCCAAGCACAGAGACAATACTAGATGATAACAACAAAGCGTTTAGTCAAGTCACTTCAAAGCTGAACATAATGTGCTCTCTGCGGTTCCAAGTCAGAGACACATAATTATAAAATTCTTCCTGTGAGAGGACTTGAACCATGTGGAATGATCATTGATCGCCCACCACCGCCAGCTGCAAAAGACTGCAAAATCTGCATATTTTCTACACAAATCATCCCTCTAATTCTGGGTAATGATCTTGAATCCATGGCAACTGAGCCAATGTATGTATCGTATGTGAAATACAAGGACCAGAGTTCCTGAGAGATGAAAAGTGGGAAGGAAGGAGGGGGGGGGGGGAAGGGTGCAAGGAGAGAACAAATGAGGGTGGAGGAGAAATCTGCTCACCTTGACGCTTTTGTCATCACGACAGTCAGTTTTCTGTGGGTCCAGATTTACAAAACAGACCTGAGAGTGAAGAAAAAGAGGGCGTCAGGATGACGGGATTTTACAGTAATTTTGAAGTTTCTGCACTGCCTGTCCATCAGCTACACTACAGGAGCCGTCTGTTCAGGCCACCACATTGTCATATTGACAGAGGCCTTTCTAAGGAGATGTTCTTGTCTCAGAGGGGCTGGTAGGAGCAGGTGTAAACCAGAAATGATTTTCTTTCCCCATGTCTCCTCTTTTGCTTTTCCTCTTCAGCTGTCTCCACGCTTTCACAGCGTGCCTGTCATAGTCCCCGTCTTTCATTCCCTGCCGGTCTCGCGTTCCCTCGGCTCTGACTGCAGGTTTAATGTGATGGAGTTCTCATGTCAGTACTGGGACCCCGGGACTGTCCAATAGCTGCTGTTTGATTCTGCAGCATACAACCTCTGCTCTAAGTTGGCGCAGCCAAGTTTGTCCTGTGTGGCTAAATGAATACAGCTCAGCTGCAACAGCATTGGAAGGGGAGTGCAGTTCACCTTGAGTAGCACCCCTACTCAATATGAATGTGCAGGGTGCTTCGAAGTGCCTTGGGCAGAGCGATATGTTTGCAATGCAATCACGATTTCATAATTTAAGAGAAGGAAATTATAGATACTCAGAGAGTATTACATATCTGTCATTGTTAATGGAAAGTATGAAAACATTCAGGATTAGCAAGGTAAAATTAGAACCAGTAGTTTTCAGTTATTGGCCTGATGTGATTGGCTGTTCCGTTTCTGTTTAACAGATGGGCATATATGAGAGCATTACTGTAATAACTATAATACAAAGGCAATTTCAGAGAAATACAATGAAGGAAATTCAAGAGGAGGGTGACCCCGCGCTTGATCGACAAAAGCCACTAGAAGAAAAAGGTGTGTAATAGTCTGGGAGGTCACAAAGGAATCCAGGGAAGCAACTCTTGTTGACTCCTGCTCTGTATGTACTCCTTGCAGCCCTGCATGGAGAACATGCTGCTCTCCTGACAGAATCGTCCAGCCTGTCTGCAGTTTGCATTTAAAGGTCATGGTGGCAAGCCAGAGGGTTGTTAAAGAATGTCTTGTGTATGGATGTGACAAAAAAAAAAAAAAAAAAAAAATCCTCCAAACAGTTTATGTTTGGAGAAGGGGAAACCCGGTTATGTCCGTGCCATGCGTTGGGCTGACTGAGCTACATCTCGGTCAGGGCTGCTCGCCACGATTGATGGAACAATGAATTCTGAATCGTAGCAGCAAACTCCAAATGAAAATGTCAGGATATGAATTGAAGCAATAGAGAAAGTGGGTCATGCGGCAAACAGCCACCCTGAGGATGCGAGTGGTTTTATAGAAGATAGATAAGGGGCATAAAGTTAACGTTTTGTAACGTGACCGTAATCAAACAGAAATTACATAAAAGGACCTGAGGGAAGCAGTTCGAGTGAGGAAATCTACCAACATCCTAGAGCTGAAGCTGTACAGTGAGCTGTTTTATACAGAGAACAAGCCAAAAACTCCAACAAAGGACTGATCCACAGTTACTGGACATATTCAGTTGCACCTATTGTTGGATTATGTTCAGTATTTGGTTCCACCTAAGGTTTGCATATTTTGTGTCCTCACAAATCCCTGTGGGATTGTAGATAACAGAAAAACGAATAACCAAATCTAGTTTGTTTTCATTTAAAAAAAAAAAAAAAAAAAAAAAAAAAAATTGGCTCTTGTTGATTTTTTTAGGATCATGAAAGGTCACAGTGTCTAACATCTAACCATCTGTTGGTTGCTCATTAATTTAGTCATTCTTAGGTACTGTGGTATCTTCTCTTCTCTCAGTGAACTTGGGGGTGGGGGGGAGAGAATACTGCTAGCTCTCCTTTTCACTGCCGCCACCTCCACGTCTGCTCTACCTGCTGATATCTAACCCCATTCTTTCCTCTACAGACCTGCAAAAACAATATAGATTCAAATAACCACATTTTGACACCCATCACAGTTTGAAATAATTTCCCCTGAACCTCCTGAGGTGTGCCTGGCGTTTGCTGCTAGGCTTTTAAGCAGCAGTTGTGAGACGGCACACATACCTCACGACTTTCATCTTTTCCTCATTTATCTGTGTTTGCTTAAAGAAGATCTAGTCCCAGAAAGCAGTGTCAAAGTATAGAAGCCACAACAGATCCACATGTATTTTTTTGGGTAATTTTGGGGGGAAATAATGTCACATTTTCTAGCTGCAGATGTTAAAATGAAGCAACAACTGCTGCGATAAATAGGCCAATGTACTCATGAGTTTATATTCCAACATGAGGATTTGCTTCTGCTGTTTTTGCCATCTTTAAAACACAGTCAGGGCTTCTTCATCAAAGAAAATGGTAGAGTTAAAAGAAACAAAAGACTGATAACTTTCAAAGAAAGGGCAGTGACAAAAAACAAAAAACCTGTCTGCAAAGTCAGATGGAAGCAGTCAAAATATCCTTCAGCCAAAAGCATAATGTGACACATTCAGAAAGGCCAATTTCCCCCTCACCTTCAATCTGCTATCTTCCAGTCAAACAATGATTTCTAAACTATGAAGGCTAATAGGATGAAAAATGCTGCTCGAAAACAGATTCAGCCAAACAGAAAAGATGTGAAGTTAATGGCAGCTGACAATGACAGAATCTATGAAAAGTCTCTCCAGTCGCACCCTGATGAGGATGGTGGATTTTTATTTAACTATGGATGGATGGATATTTAGTCATTCATTTATGTATAGTATAAAAATATTTCCACATGCTGAACCTAATCTGATCCAAAAAGGAGGCTGATAATTGATTTTTTAACTTCTTTCACTGTGTTTGGTTTTGTGTCTGCAGTTTTTCACTTCCTGTCCACTTGCTCATCACGGGATGAACAGCCGGTTCCGTTCCCTAGCTTATGAATGTCTCAGCAGTATTCGCTTGTGCTGATTATTTGGAAATGTTCCCAGAGAAAGCCACCACGACATCTCCCACCCGTCTACCAACACGTCGCCTGCGCACAACCCACAGGCAGAACAAATCGAGCGATCCAGACCCGTGACCTTGAGAGGGGACTGAAGCAATTTAACACTATCAGACGGCGAGAGTCGAGAGGAGGTTGTTCTACATTTGGGAAAGGAGAGGACCATTCAGCCGTCTCATGGTGACGCAAGCGCAGGGACATGCTCTGATTCTATCAGACATAGTGGACAACACGCAGGTGCATCAGCCCGTCTCTGAAGGACCGACCAGGTGGGTGAGATAAAGAGGACAAAGAAATGGTTTGATGTTAGAACGTGATGAAGAATAATGGGCTCCAGTTTTGAGCAACAGCCAGTAGTAAGAGGTTATTAGCTTTGACTTATATTTTATATCAGTAGTTACATTATGGCTTCATAGTGTAGTGGTTTAGACGGTTGCTTAGAAAGTCAAAGATCCCCAGTTTGAACCTGGGAGGAGATACAAACCTATTTGGGGTTGCATCAGGAACGACATGTGTACAAATCTCTTGACTCAAATATGCAGTGAAGCTGATTAACGGATAAAGGTAGCTTATCACTAATTATATTCATTTTCTAAGTGAAGTTCATGGTTAAAGTTCCACTAACTGATGGAGTAACAAACCTTGGACATGCTGACATTTACAATAATCACCTTCGAGGTGGTTTATTGAGCCCGCCGAGCAGCCGCAGAGCATACTAACACTCATTTGGAGTGTCTGACCACCTCATGAGTCTTAGATCAATACTCCCTCTCCGTCTGAGATTTGACTGCTGCTTTCACCAGCTGATTGCTACCTACCAAACTGAACCAGGAGCAACAGTGAAAGCAACGAGAGCGTTCAGAAAAGAAAAAGCCAAAAGGGTTCATTTCTATCAAACAGCTGTTTCACAGAAAGTAACTGTGTGATTTAAGAGTATTGTGAAAATAAATTGTAAATTTTTTTTTAAGGGTGTGCACGTCTACACGCAGGCTCGTGTTCGTGTCAGAACTCTGGCTAAGACCTGCTGTTGAGCGTCTCCCCACGCTTTCGTGCTTCACTAGGTGCTCAACCCGTGAAAATTTACAGCTGTGCTCGGCTTCAGCCCAGGTGGTCAGTGTGGGAACTCTGGGTGACTCTGACCACCTGTGCTGACAGACCACCAAAACGGTCAGAGATGACCTTTACTAGAGAAGGAAAACAAATTTCAGTTTTACCAGCGAGCTTAGGTGCTAGATGTCCTCGCCATTGTTTTAACAGACTTTAAGGAAAAACAAGTCACATACTGAACTTTGAAGCCAAACATGTGTTAAATTGCACATTTATTTTTGGAATTAACCTTGTGAAATGTTTGATACTGCTTAACAAACAAGCGGACCATTGGCTATTTTTGGGGGCTTTTTCATGATGTAGCTGATCAGAGATTAAATTTTTCTTTGATTTAACCTTTATACAGGTACATGTCTCATTTACAGAGAATTGTTTGATGATCACTAGCATAACATATCACCCCTCCATTTTGAGCCTATAGGAATGTAGTGTGTGAATGTGCGGAGGATTGCCTGATACAGACAAAATAAATGTTAAACACAGAATACTTGTTAACATGCTGAAATTGTCCACAGGGCAGTTGTACAGTTTTAGCTTCTGTATGATACAGTTAGATTTATAGTGAGTGTCCATCTATGACCCCAACTCTGCAGGCATGCACACATCCTGCACAGGGGTACAATTGTCCTGACTTATTTATGCATAAAATCCTATTTAGCCAAACTGTCAAGCAAGCACATTTCTTTCTTTGTACTAACTAACACACACACACACACACACACACACACACACACACTACAGATAGAGTTTCAAGACAACATTATGTGCACAGACATGGTCAATATAAGAAATCATTACAAACATTCTGCGTCCTTTGTCCATCAAAGCCTCGTTCCTCCAAAGCAGCCCCCCTCTCTACTCCCTACTCTGATCCTCCTACACACAGCTGCTGCTGCTCTTGGTTCTGCTGTCTCCTCTTTCTCTTTTAAGAGTGGCTCTTTTTGTTCCTCGTGCCTTAAAATACATATATCCTGAACAACCCTATTTACGCTTTCTCCTCATCTTTCCCCCCCAAAAACTAACAATAAATTCCACAAACGTGAACTAATTACTGAAATAATACTACATAAATAGTAGTACTTGTCAGACATTTACTTTGGTCTTTTTATGCAGTTGTCCTGCAGGTATATTTTGCATGTCTTTTGTTTCCACTGGTGGTGTAATTAAAAAAAAAAAAAGAAAAAAAAAAAAAAAGAAAAAAAAGGAAACACATGGACATGGTCCCAAGCTTCCTTTATTTCTTTCTTGTAATGTGTTTTGACTTAGCTGGCAACTTTAATTATAATCCATTTTAAGTGTAGGTGAATGCAAACTACGTTTTTGAGGGGGGGGGGGGGGGGGGGGGAGAACATCAAGGCTCAGTGGCTCTGCCATATTAATTTTGCAAGCTACACTGTGCTGGTGTTGAGACCAGACAGGCATGCTGTTCACACAGACTGATGATTATAAACAGCCTGAAATTGTGGTCGTACATTTAAGTACCTGCCTATAAAATGCATAACATCAGCTGTCCACGAGGCCATAAAGGAAAAGAACACATGCTGCACACCGAGACTGGCCAGGCTTAGTCGCTTCCTATTTGATATGCGTGATCAGATATAGCTTTAAAATAAAAAACAAACAACAAAGCAACAACATGTACTATTCTCAAATCCAGACGTGAAAAAGAGGTTAATTTTAAACAGCTGTGCCTTTCTATTGCTGAATCACGCAGTGTTATACGATCACTGCTTGGCAGTGAGCTGCTGAATTTAGCGCCCCAGGCTAAAAGAATGCTACATACAATGTTGTGAAAAAGTATTTGTTCGCTTGCCACTTACATGTTTCAGCACAAACAAGTTTACTTGAGTAATAACTTGAGTAAATATAAAATTCAGTTTTTAAATTATGATTTCATTTATTGAGAGGAAAAAACAAAAACAAACACTGTATGAAAAGGTAGCTGCTAGCTTTCCACACCCAGGCCTGATTACTGCCAGACCTGTTGAATCATGAAATTCTTTAAATAGAACCTGACAAAGTGAATAGACTCAAAAATCTCAAAAGGCATGATCTAAAGAAACAGATGGAAAAACAAAGCTGACATCGATCAGTCTGGAAAAAGTTATCTGGAGGCTTTGGGACTCCACTGAACTACAGTGAGAGCCATTATCCTTAAATGGAGAAAACTTGGAAAGGTGGTGAACTTTCCCAGGAGTGGGCGGTCCACCAAAATTACTCCAGGAGTGCATTGATAATTCATCCAGGAGGTCACAAAAGAAGCCAGAACAACATTACAGAACTGCAGGACTCACGTGTCACAGTTAAGGTCAAAGTCTGTGTTTCAACAATAAAAAAAGGACACTGAGCAAAAATGGCTTCCAACGGAGAGTCCCAATGAGAAAAACAAAGACCCGTCAATGATGATCCTAAGACTGACAAGGCAACCCCTAAAGTATTTGGAACGCCTGAGTCCTGTTACATCTGCTGTAAAACTAACACAGCATTTCATAAACAGATCATCATACCAACAGGCAAACATGGTTCTGGGGTTGCTTTGCTGCTTTAAGACCTGGGCTGTAATTCATGGAACCATGAATTCTGCTCGCTACCAGAAAATGGGGAAACCCTCCAATGTGACTGAATTAAAACCATTGCCAGTTAACACAAAATGTCTTGACTGCAGTTCTTGCTGCCAAGATTGGCAGAACCAGTCATTAGGTTTAGAGGACAAGGGCAGGACAATGCTCTTTTACACAGGGCAGGTAGGTTTGAGTAGCTTTGTCAAAATCTGTTTGATGATCTGAAACATTTAAGTGTGACGCAAAAAAACTAAGAAATCAGAAAGGCGACAAATACAGCTGTCGTCTTCTGATTCTTCTTACTATATATGTCAGTTGGGTTGACAGATGTATACATTCACCAAAGGGTCATATTTTTCAGTAAATACAGGTGGAAACATGTCAGTAGGATCTTTTAAGTGATCTCAAACCTTAAAGGACTGAGGTGAAAATGACTAAGAGTAGGTTACAGGTCTCTGAAGGCCCCGGGTAGGTGATGCTTCAGTTTTTGAAACGCATACATTCAATTGTGTCTACACATTTGGAGAAGTGCTGAGATGAGCTAACAATACAGTTTATCACAAAGTTTGCAATGCAAAGAATGATTTGGCTTTATCACTGGATGAGAGTGCGTAGGAAGTTAATCAATGCTATTTCTATTTACATCCGTTGTACAGTTACACTCCCATTTCCTCTCTCCAGAAATGTAATCCTATTATCACCAACCCCAAATCCCTTCTGGTACGCAGCCACAGAAACACAGTAGTCATACTAATATTAAATCTGTTAAATAAGACATTACAGTAAATGTAAGTGCTTTGAAGCAATTTCATTATTAGCCATCATTTTCATATTTTTTTTCCTCCTCCACTGCTTTTACTATCTCTATTGTCACCTTGCTAGGCTAAGAGAAACGCGTGCGTCCACGTTCAAAATGCATTGTTTTAAATTTGTGAAGTCACTGTGCTAAAGCCAACGCACGATATTAAGCCAGTGCATAAAATTACACACCTCCCAAATGTGTTACTGCACATTAGGCTGGCTTCCAGCTCCAGAGACAGCTACACATCACCTAAACAAGACCCCGTCCAAGCTACACGTTGAACTAAGACTATACGATCAATATTAAATAAACATGCACTAAAAACTAGATTTCCAACACACTATGGATTAAGAATGGTATGTCGCTCTAGTTTATGTGCGTTTGAAGGCAGGTGAGCAGATACTTTTGGAAATACAGTGTCTCTCAAAACAATTTGGGAAGAGGGAGGGAAATAAATCTTGGATGCCTCTGCACTGTTGCCCCTGAGCAGACAAATTCATCTTCGCCTCAACTATAAATATTCAGACTTAGTGACACACAATCTAATATAAAGACAAAAAAATAGGAGGACTTTAGACCACAGCTTTGCACCATAAGCAAAAATCTGTCAAAAAAGACAGACAGTCTAAAGAAGAAACTGCGAGAAGTGGTTTAAGTCTTGGATGAAGGAGGTTTTGTTTCCTGCTCCGATCCTGCTTTAAGTCAGCGCTGCTGCCGTGGCCGATGGCATATTTATTCTGTCCCCCCCTTCTCTCTCTGTCAGGAAGGGAAAGGTCAGGACATGACACACTACCCAAGTGAGAAGTGTTTGAGTCTCGTGATGAATAGGTCATTTTCCTACATGGACTGCAGTTCAAAGGGGAAGATGGATGGAGAGAGGAATGGAAAGTGTTCGGCAGAGGCTCTGAAGGCTAACCTAAACTTCTCGTGTCAGTTTGGGAAACATTTCCTGCATGTGAAAAGTGCCGACAATAGTTTAAATATATGGACTTCTGCTCTCTCTAATTCTTCTTTTATTGCTGGAGTTTTATGAACAGCTTAGTTTTAAATCATGTTGGTAAATAAATGCAAGTAGCAGATAGAACAATAGAAATTCACAGAGGTTAAGCAACAATTTGCCTCGCAAATGAGAAAAAAATTAGGTGCTGCATTTCTCTTCAAAACGCTCATCTTGTCAGAGCACTCAGGGGTGTGATGAAATTCAGTGTGACTATCGCAGCAACATGACACTTCTCTGTGACTTCATGCATTAAAACATGAGTGAATGATCAAAGGTGACAACGCGATGCAGCCAGAGGTGGATTATGGAGCGAAACACAGAAAATCCAGAGCTTTCATCTTTTATTTAGCTCAGTTTTTGGCCTTCCACACTCATTTTAGACTATTCCTGTTCCTAAACACACAAACACTGATGCTTTTCCCCCTTTCCCTCACTCAAGCGATCATTCCTTAGAAAACTTAACCTCATAGACTTGTTGGCCTTTGGATATCAAGGTTTAAACTGTACATATTTGTATATAAAAGTACATTTTCATCCCTGTGCTTCTTTTATGATGGCATTAACTGTAAATTCCAGTTTGACTGATTCTCTGTGCAAGCTGCAGAAAAGCTGAACGGTGAATTGAGAGTCACGAGAGCGATTTGTCATGTTGCAGTCCGAGAGCGTTGCTCCAAGGGGACGGGTCTCATCTGTTTGCAGTCGTATTAACGTTTTCCTCTGATTCATAGAAAACAGTAGAGTAAAGAAAACAAATGGCCATTGTATTATTTATACAAAACCTGAAGATTAAGATGCTAGGGCTTACGTTATATGGAAGAAAAATTAACACTGTCTGCATAAACTCAGGTAGGAGCTTGAGAATAGTCTTCTGCAGAGTCGTCTTTATTTTCATGTTGGCACTGGTCACACACAGCTTTTCATGGAAAGCAAAAAAAGTCCCTCCGTCCCTCACATCATTTACAGGCATTTATGCATATATAAGCTTTCTTCACATTTCAATCAGGTTGAGGTTTGGACTTTGACTGGGCCACTGCAGCAACTTGATTCTTGTTTTTCTCCATTTGCTGGTGTTCTTGGATTCATTGTCCTGTTGCACGATCCAGTTATGGCCAGGTTTTAGCTGTCAGAAAGACAGCCTCGCATTTGAATACTTTGCTCTGCAAAGTCTAAGGAGCTTGGAAAGAAATGCATCTGGACTTCCCAGATGCTCCCAGACTCCTCTTTCAAATCATCTGAGAAGAGTGAAAGAAGCCATCTATGTCCACTGCGAATGACCATCTTTGAACAGAGGCCTGTGTCTTATGACACCAACTGTCTGCCATCTATAATCCAGTTTTGAGATCCCTTCCCAGAAGCCTCAGCACCCACTCACAACTTGGGCCATTTGACCTCAGAAAATCACATGATAGGGTGGGGCTAGGTTTCACCTGAAACCTTGGCTGATTGTGACCCACGCCCGTTTTCACACCTTGGCTCGTGTGACTAGGTAGAGGATCATTAGGGGGTCCTCTTGGGACCCACTTGGGTACACTCCCATAGGGCTTAAAATCTGGGACTCTCCACCAATCGCTCTTAGAACTGAAGAAGCTTCTTGGATAAGTTTCCTTGAAGACCTTTCAGCTCTTAAGTCCAGATGCTTTTCTTTCCAACCTCCTTAGACTAAAATGACCTGGATGACTCAGAACCTTAGCAGAGACATATCTGCTGTACAAAGTTCATGGTTGGGTCAGTAATTTTGCGGTATCCAGATCCTTTGGCAGCAAAATATAATCAGCCCTCCACCTTAACAGCTGGTATGAGATGTTTGTGATGATATGCTGCGGTTGGTTTTTGCCAAGCATGGCGCTCTGCATTATGGTCAAACATTTCCACTTTGATCTTGTTTGTCCAATAGACACTGTTCCTGAGGTCTTTAGTTTACATGTGACTTTGCAAACCTAAGCTGTGCTGCCATCTTCTTTTAGGAGAGGAAGAGACTTTCTCCTGGCAACCCTCCCGCACAAGCCGTTCTTGTTCAGTCTTTTTCTAATTGTACTGTCTTGAACTTTAATATTTAACACATTTGGGTTTTTTTACGCTTGCTCTGAGCATTACACCGTCTGACCTTAAGGTGAATTTGCTGCGACATCCACCCCTGGATTGTCTTGTGTTGCAGTTTGTGTCTGGATTGATGCTACAGACCAAGAAACTGCCAATCTTTCTGATTTGATAGAGGTGCGCACACTTGCTGATGATTCAAGTGCATCTGATTAGCAGAAAGTGGCTGCCACTTGTCCTTTTAACTCCTATGAAAACTGTATGCATGTACTTATTTTTTCATGGTTGCGCAACCAGTGGATAACAGGTGCATTTTGAGCGATGTACAGATCATCAGCCCTCTATAAATCTATTAAACTTAAAGTAGACATGTTTTCATCTCGTCCTTTTTTCTTTTCCTATGTAATCTTGCAACTCTGTTACTTTGGATTATTTTTATTATTAAACATGCTCAAAGATAATATAAAAAAAAAAAAAAAAAAAAAAAAGGGTCAGTGTATGTCTAAGTAATTCCTATAAGGCAAACACTCAAAAACCCCAGTAGATAATAGGATCATCTCAGAGACACAGCTCTGAAACCCTAACCAACTGCTGTTCAAATGTTTTGTTTGTGAAAGACAACCAAACTGAAGCAAGTTGGCTTAAATTGATGGCGACCTTAAACAGCTTTTTGATGAAAAATGCAGGATCAGTATGTGAAACACAGGAATGTTGGGATCTCGGTGAAATAGAAAACTGACAAAACACAGTTGTTCGAAGCTTGTGCACATCATCTACAAGAATGCCGCTCATGTCGGGTGGTTGCAGGAACATTCAATTCAGCATGCAGCTGCTCACACTTACGAAGTGTGACATGAGTGTGAGAACGGTGCTCTTTGCTAAATTACTGCTATTCCTGTTACCTTGGTAATGATTACCAAGCACTCGAGGCATCTTTTATGGATGGGGGAAAACAATGTGCAAGCACTTTATTGCTTATTAAGTGGTGTATTACTGCCACTTACATTAGCTACATAAAACTGACCATCTTAGCCTGTGACAGAGATAATTATAGAAATTAAAAGTAACTCTTGCTCGTGTATTGATTCAGTAGCGAGGATAAACTGCAGTAAGTTCAATGGCACTGGTTAGCTAAGGCTTGAAAACCCTGTTACTGTTTGTTGTGTTTCACTGCAGACACACCTGTCAAATCCCACTTTAACCCCCAACGCTAACCTCAAAAATGTGCTGTGAACTGAGAGCAACAGAAGTAGCAATAAAACAATAAAAATCCACGGCAGGTCTGTGACACTGCAGTTTAGCATGGCGATAATAAAATAATAATAATAATTATCAGTGATTCTAACATGGTGATGTAGTGCTTATCATGTTAACCATTAAGAACATTTACACCTACAATCTGGATGATTTGGGGAGAATCAGTTTGGGATATTTTCTACGACTGCCCTTCCTCACATCAGAAAATGCACTTCAGGAAATTAAATTCCACTTCAAAAACTACTGGAAATATTCAGTGGACAGAGCATGTTGGACAGTCAATCCCGTAAATATTGGCTTTGTTATTCACAAATCGGTGCAATCCAACATCAACTTTGCACAAGGGAACTGTCTGTTTATGTGATTGTGGGATGCAGTACCATTCAGACAGAAAATGACATTGAATGTGTACATCATGTATAAAAACGTAATGACAACTCGCTGCAGATGATCTGCGTGCTATAAACTGACAGAATCATTAGAACTTGTAGACGTGGAAAGCAAAGCAGCTTTTGGTCCATAGAGCTGGTCCTGCAGTCAATGAGATGAGGCTGCAAGATGTGACCGGTGATTTAGAAGTGTTGCTTGGATTCTCCTGGTAAATATGTGTAGATTACATATAAATGGGATTTTTTTTTTTTTTTTTAAAGAAAAAGTCAAGAAGCAGGGAGTCAAAAGATAATCTGCAGCTGAAGGTAAGAAATTTAATTTTATCCCGGAGGGGCTTGAATGTAGACTTATTATTAGGCTGTGACAGCGTGAAAGAATATGCCATTCTTATTGAGAAACAGCTGGTGTTATTAGAGAGAACAGATTGTGTACTTCAGCTACTTTCCTTAATGAGTCCCACCTACATTAAAGATTGTGAGACTCCGGGGTAAAGCATTTTATTAAGAGCGTTGATCTAGTTTATGTCACATTTCAACGATGGTGTAAAATTGAACTGATATGCTTGAAGGATCAAACACCGGCCATTCCCGAACAAGAACCAAGTGCCTTTTAGCCCCTGACAGATGCAAATCCTGAATGTAATTCATACTGAATTTACAATTCATAAGACAGAGTGACGCTAAGGAAAATAAAAGGCTTCCACTCAGTGTTTGCACTCTGTTAATTTACAATTTCACAAAGTGAACAAAACAGCAAATTGAAATGACGTGCGAAAAGTGTTCACGCGACAGACGTAACGTCACTGAAAGTGATAAATGATTATCAAAGACCCTGCTCGTTAAAGTGAGCTTTCAAAAGCAGAAAGCAGAATAGAGCTGCAGTTTGTATCTACTCAAAGTTTCTGAGTAGATTATGAGCAAAACCTTTCAGTTAAATAGCAACAAGAAGCTACCACGAGCCTGCTGTAAAATATCTGTTTTTAAAGACACGCTCAGTGGAAGCAGACTGAAGATGGGCCTTCACATCGTTCCTGCCTTAAATTTCAAACCGTTTCCTTTCCATCGCTGAACATAAAGACTGAACACTAGAGCCGATGTGGTCAGACTTTGTTGCCAACGCGTATGCTACTCACCATGGTGCAGCCGCCCTCCATGTCGTCATCCAGCAGGCCCAGTCTGCACAGAGCCTTTTCATTCCTCAGCCAGTACTCCGATGAGTCCAGCACACTGTTACTGCACAGAACCTGAAGCACACAGATGAACTCTACTCAGATGCACCAACGCACACAGCGAATG
This sequence comes from Rhamphochromis sp. 'chilingali', assembly GCF_963969265.1. Taxonomy (NCBI): domain Eukaryota; kingdom Metazoa; phylum Chordata; class Actinopteri; order Cichliformes; family Cichlidae; genus Rhamphochromis; species Rhamphochromis sp. 'chilingali'. Next base: position 27,966,611 of record NC_137935.1, read on the forward strand.
ACACCCACCCCCCCACCACCACACACACACTTTCTGAGTCACCCATCCACTTTCATCTGCCACTCTGCTTTCCCTTCAGGAGGATGGGATCAATTGACCTTTCTCTAGGACATTTATTTCAGTTTAAGTGTCCGCAGCTAGGCATCAGAAATCTGTCAACTAAGCAGTCACAGATAGTGTCCTCCCTTAGGTGATAGTTTCATGAAACCCTAGGATGAAACGTAAAATCACGCAGCTGGTTATTTATAATGTTCTTCTCCGTAATAATCTAGTGTGTTGTAACTGCTGGCCAAGCTGTTTTAATAACCTCTCAGTTGCAAAAATCAGTGATCCTCTTATGACAGTAATTGGTATTGACCTCATTAAATGCATCTGTGATCTTTTATTTGTAAAAGAAGATTGTTTTGTACTACTCAAGTGCAGCAGATAAAAGGTTAAAATCACATTTTATCCATTAATAGCATTCTTGTGCAATTATTGTGACACGTGACTGCGTTGTTCATTCTCACTATGTATTTTTAGTGACAAACCATGTCCCCCCATGCTTGCACCCTCTGGAACAGGCCATCTGTGCAGGCCTTCAGCCAGGTAAAAGTGACGCAGGGTCAGCTGATCTCACCGAGAGCGATAATATCGAAGGCTGCTGCCACAGGTCAGCGGAGCCAGAGGCCCAATTATAAGATAGATATCACCTTCTGTCTGTACAGGACACTTTGGTGGAAGTCAGTTAAGAACATGAGCAGTAGGCTAATTAGACTCCACCAGCACACATACATAATGTACAGTCAGGCACACACACCCAAAAGATCTACGGTACACACACTTTGAAAGGAAATTCAATCTAAGCCACCACCTCAGCCCACTGATCTGTATTATTTCTCGTCCTGTCTCTGTGGCACTGGGATGTGATAAATCTACTGGGCTGACCCGGGGGGCCTGACTGTTCCTCTTATTACACAACCCCTGAGCGTCACTGGCACCCAGGAGGAGGAAATGAAAATTTCTGGCACTGCTAGAAACATATAGACTGATGGAAAGGCAAATATGACAGACAGGTGCACAGAAACATGAGCTGAGAAACAAGCAACCCCCCCCCCCCATCCTGTTATATCCAAGATGCTATGACCAAGACAGGTTTTGAACACCCAGTCTTACCTTCTTACAGGCGCTGATGGACGATGGCACTGCGCTCTCTGTGCTGCCTCCCTCCACCTCGATAGACTCTGGGCCTTCAAACATGGCAGACGACTGGAAGTTACTGCAAGGCAAAAGGGCACAGAGTTGACTTTGTCAGAGCGAGTTCTCGTCAAAGACTTCCCTTTTTAAAAAAAAAAAAATCTGGAATCGGTAAAGAGCGGTTATCTGGGCTTACTGGAGCGGCCCATTGACTGTCACATTTGCTCAAACTGTAAAGCTGGGACACTCATCTGTTGAATTAAGCAAACAGTTATTGTCAGACGGGAGATGCATTTCAATATTCTGCACCGAATACTTCATTCACTTCAGCTCGACCCTTCATAACCCAACGAGACAGGATCAAAGCCATTACCCATGCCTGAGCCCTGATCCTACAGTCAAGAAAATGTAACAGTTTATATCCAACCAAAGTGACATTTCTAATGAATAACTGAAGTTGATTTATTATTTATTTATTGTCTGTGGATGTCAAGACCCCTTTTATCGCATCATTTGTTAAGTAAAAAAAAAAAAAAAGTGGTCTTCTCCCCCAGAATGAGATATACAAATACATTCTGCATAAATGTAAAGCCAAACCTTTGTTGCTTTTAGCAGGAGGCTTTCATGGTATTCACAAGACTCTAAAGTGGTTTCCATTATCTGAAATAAACTAATATCAAACAAGCATGGAGCAATGGCAGTGCACCGTCCAAACATCAGAGCTTCTGTGCCAGATCCAAAAATTTGACTTGGAAAGCAGCAGCAGGAAAGGATCACAACATGTGACCTTTATTTGGAGCGCAGGACAAAATTATTGGACAAACTGTAGTGACGGGCGTACCTGTCAGAGTGCACAACGAGACGAAACACCGCAAACTCCAAAATCTCAGAAAGGCGTCATTATCCTCTATGCATGCTTTCACTGAGATAAGCCAAATCGAAGCTTATCCGGAATGGCATTTATGAGGATCAATTTGGAAAATGAAGAGGCTGGGGGTGCATATTTAAATAGGAACAGCTGTTTTTTTTCTATAATCCACATATTTCAAAGCAAATTAAAAGCATTCTGTTTCCAAAGTCCCCCCCCCCCCCTCTTCCCGGGGGAATCACACAACTGTATCCGTTTGCAGTTAATGAACATGTCTGATGTAAATAAACTGTCACCAGAAAAATGAGTTTGCTGTGAATGTCCTGAACCACTAGGAAAAAAACAAAATAAGATAAAAATAATGTACTGGAGATAAGTGGATATGACGTGCTTTAAATAGGCTGCTGTGTCTGCAAGGCGCACATCAAAACACCCATTACACACACACACACACACACACGCAATGATTCTGCGGTGAATTTGTCGGATGCTTGCACAAAACTAGATGGATGCAGGGTGAAAAATGGACGCGGGAAAACGCTTTTAAAGGGAAAGAAACGAAAATGGAAAAACGCCATAAAGCGGTTTGTTGGTGGTTTTCATGCACACGATGAGCGTTTATCACAGAAAACTGAAGACGAGGGGAAATGATTTGTCACGCGCGACCTGCTTTCTAATCTTTGCACCTAACGACCTCTCCATCACGACACGGTGATGACTGACAGTTATGTGCGCTCAAGTGCTCCCGGGCCCGAGGTAACCAACAGGCATCAGCCTGAAGTGAGGACACAATTAATCCCCTGCAATGTCTGGTTTTTAGACACGTCACCCTCCCCGGGTCTGCTGCTGTAATTCACTATGAAAGCTTGTACGATTGAGGATTTCATGCTCAGGGATGAGCGGGCCAGTTTACTGGTCCACAAGCTGGTAACTTTTGACGTTATCTTTGAGATTCCACAACTAAAAATAACCAGCGTGGCAAATTAAGATCTATAGACTGCACGAGCCTTCAATTTCACCTTCGACTACATGAAGCAGAAGACTAAAACTTACCAAGAAGGGGCAAAAAAATAAATAAATTTGGAAACGTGACTGCTGCCACTGTCAGACATTTCTATCAACTAAGCCAGGCTGGGTAAAACACCTTATTAACGGCAGAGCACTGGCAATAGCCAATAGCCTTCTCTGAAAGCAGCTCTGGTGTCACACTGCATGGATTTAGTGCGTTTTTCCCCCTCACAGTAAACAAGCACTCTGCACAGCACTGAAATCCCCACGTTGTACACCTGGAGCCTATACAACAAATTACACGCCGCACTGGCACATGTTGTAGGTAGACTTAAACTACCTAAAACACCATATCCGAAAATATCACATTAAAATTCTGTGCGAAGCCCCCCTAAAAAACATTAAAGTTCCACTCGAGTGAAAGAAGAACACCACAAAGTCTGAACAACATGCTCTCAAATCAGTTGCTGCACAGACAGATTTCGTTTTGGAATATGTGGTCGTCGATGTGTTATTTTTCTTTAAAGCTACTATAATTAAGACGTCTTACCTCGGCGTCTTCAGAAGGCACTTTGCGCCTGCCATTGTATTAAAAAAAAAAAGAAAAAGAAAACAGCCAAACTGTCCTCAGACGACGTGTTTATTTCCTCTGCGGGGGCAGGATGACAAGAAGAGGTACAGTGGAGCGCTTTGACGCGTAATTGTCCCCTGGACACTCTCCGGTCCAGATGCGCATCCCTGATCGAGGAGTGAAGGAATCCCACACCGTTTCAGCGTGACTGGATGGGGACTGTGACGAGCCCCCCCTCCCCCCGTGGAATCAGCAGCAGAATGAGCAGCAGCAGCGCTTGCCTGTCCGCTCTGCGCGTCTGTGCCGTGTGGAAGCGCAGGAGCCCGTGGATCAAACGTAACGAGGTGCACGACGCAGGCAAGGGCATTTGACACGGATAGAGCGCGCGCGCGTCCATGCACGAGCACATCGAGCTTGTTAAACTTAAAGCGTGTAATTGTTTTGTCTGCTTTTGATTACTGGCGGTAATTATTTTTGACACTTGCGAGCATCCCAGCCAACAGCAGGCACAATTTTTTGACTTATTATCCCGAAATGTCAAAATGGCGAGCCAGGTGCCCAGACAGTTTACACATTCAGCAGGCAAGGGGCAACAAGCATTCCCCTGGGAGCTCTGGTTCATGTTAAATGAAAAATTCAGCACTTTTAGCTTTATCTCAATTAACCCCAGAGAGAAGCAGTCTCCTTTTAACCGGATGCTTCACTTTGTGGCTGTTTGTTACTGTGCAGGTAGTGTGTCATTTGACAGAGCTTGTTTGTTGGAAGACAGCTGCCAGTGCATCTGGGAATTATGCTGATGAGCACCAGGAGAGTGAACCAAAATAGTAGCCTAAAGCCGCTGGCAGCAAATCCAAAACAGTGGAAAATGTTAAATGAATCTGCAGAGCCGGAAGAAACTGCAGAGCTGGCTATAATTCTTAGAGGGCTTGTCATTAGGAGCACTTTAAACAGGCGTTTGATCCTTTACACATTTCAAAAAGGTTGTAGCTTTAAGCCTGTTATGACACACGGGGCAGAATCTATACCACAAACACACACATCACATGGTAGTTGCCAACTGAGAGAACTATTGAATACATATATATCTGTATCTGACATCAACTAATGTTCCACCCTTTGATCCAAGGAGGTCACCAAAAGCCAGACTAGGGAGTGAAAGAACCATGACCTTCAGTTCTGTTATTGCAGTGAGAATAATGTTGCTGGAAAGGAGAGAAAAAGTGAAGAAAGTGGTGGATATGAAAGATCTGAGACAGCAGGTGTCCTGATGAGATGCAAAGGAGTGACAAGTTCCAGAAAAACCCAGCATTAAGAGTTTCAGTAAGGTTCTGGGCCACTGGGTGCCGTCATAAATGCTTAAATCTACCTTGACACCAATTCTGCAAGTCTTTCGAACTGGAAGGAAGGAACACCACACTTCCAAAGGATTCCCTCATCCAGTTTTTTTTTTCTTTTTTTTCTGGCTTCCTCACAGCTCTCATGTGTGTTGAAACATAATGACTTTTACTAGTCAGCAAACCACACTGTTACCATTCATGCTCTTTAGGTGGGTAGCACCATCATCCCGGAAGAAAACATCGAGATAGAAATGTTTCATCGTAGGGTAAAGGTGATCACTCACAACTATTTTGCATTGATTTGCAAGTGATCCTGATCTCTGAAGGGGCAAACCCAGCAAAATGCTCCCTTAGAGTAGATCTCATCACCGTAAGGTCAAGGGTTGGTCCTTTAATTTGACACTATACCATGTGTTTGTCTGCGTGTTAGAGCAAGAGAGGAGGAGAAAAGACGATTCTGTTGTAGATTTGTATGGTGACTAAAGAGTTGGGCTCCTTCACTCTGCTCAAAGGAGCATTTTTACCAAAGGGAATGCTTTTGTGCTCAAAGAAAATACATCTTATGCTGTTATCAGCATCCCGCAATTAGTCTGCGTCTCTACCCTTTGCTTTCATTCAGCTCTAACAATATCAAAGCCTAATTTCTGTAGTAGCAGTCTTGGCCATGCAGCATACAGAAAATAAGAAAAAACCCACATGATAAAGTATTCAGTGTTTCAAATGAAGTTTTCCCATCCATACTTTTCTGCATTCAAAATTAATGAAGACATATAGATAGTGCCTATAAACTTGTCTTGCTCAGCCAGCTTCCATCCAAAGCTTCTTCCACATTCTGATATAAATAGCAACAGTCCTGCATTAGCCAGCACTTCTCACCAACTGTTAATGCCCTCCCTGGTTATGTACGGTACCAGCTAATTTCATGCTTCTCTTCTGTTGAAAAGCAGTTTGTCCTCCCTGAATCTTTTCAAATAAACAAACAATTCTGCAAAGAGACAGGCAAAGCAAAACACATAAGGGAAACCCATGCAGCTCACAGGTCAACAGAATAACTGCAAATAATGTAAATTTAAAAAAACAAACAAATCCCATCATCAGTCGGGCTTTAGAGTTTCATTATTCTGTGTGTAGTAAAACAAAGCATGCAGAATATTTTCATGCATTTCCAGTGCAGCTCTGTGTTATCAAGTATGGAGGATAGTGTCGAAGAGTATCTTGGTTTTCAGCAGAACAGAAACTCCCACGTCATCTAAGACTTTGCTGTTGGGCGGTGTGCATGAGTGACCTTAAAAGGTGACCCACATAGAATATCACTACACTACTCCCCGCCATCACCTGCACTTTCTAAATATAGATTTAATATCAGATTTAAGAAGAAAGAAGCATTCTGGTGTCACAGCAAAGCATGCGATTTTTATGAAATGCTGCGTTTACTGTCATGTAGATTAGAACTTTTCTGTCTGCCGTCTTTGATGGCAGGTTTTAAGCCTCAGCTTAGAGTGTCTAATATTGTGTTCTCAATAGGTGTAGTAGAACCATAGAACACCTCGGAATTGTGCATGACACCTAAAATAATTTAAAAAGAGTTAGATCATTTAGAAACTATAAGTTTGGCAAACAACGCGTTAGATTCAATAGTTCTGTTTTAGTAAATGAACTGGTTCTTAGATGAGCTTTTTTCATACTCTAAGCACTTAAAGTGCTTTATGCAACATGTATCATTCACCCATTCATACTCCGATCAATGCACTGGAGGGCTACTTGGGTATCACTTGCCCAAGGATACTTATGCATCCAAACTGGAGACTGGAGCAGGCAGGGATCAACCCTCCAACCTCCTGATTAGCAGATGACCTGTACTACTTCCCTAGCTACAACCACCACTACTTGCCCATCTCACCCAGAATAAGTTCAATGCAGCGACTTTGACTACGAATGTGAAAATAAGCCTCCACAATAATAAAAAGACCAGTCAGCACTGCAATTCAACGACACCACACACTGCAGCCACTAAAATCATCATACTGTTGAATCCAGACTCGCTAACACACATGCAAGCAAACACGCGCACACACTCTCTCCTCGTGAAGACTTCTTCCTTCTCAGGACTTCCTTTAATATCCAAAAACTTTCTCCATCCCTTCAATGCACCAGTGGGCCTTGTGTGCTGCGATGTGAAGGGTCGGAACTTTTCTTCAGAGCTCTCTTTTCTCATTCTGCGCACACCATCTTTGATCATATTTTGTTAGAACTACTGACTGCAACATAAATAGCTTTGTGAAGAGCTTGCCTAAACATGTGCACCATTTGTACAATTCAATCACACCGCTCCTTGTGATCCCGGACTTTTTGCTCCATCTTAAAGAGTAACCACTGTGAGAAAGTATGAACACTTATCTCTAGAAGTGGTTGGACAGCACATCATACACACTGGCTCATCTGAGCTTACCCAGGCCTTTTGCTTGAGATTTTCTTCATCTCTCTAAAACTAACACAACAGTAGTAGGTGATCAAAGGGCAGTAAATCGTTCTATAGTCAAGGGTGTAATTCTGAGATTTGTTGAACCCTGTTTAGAAGTATAAACCTTGTTTTGGCAGAGGCAGCAGCATCTAACAGTTACACAACTGAATTTAAGACAGTTGCAACGAAACTGAAAACATCGAATCTTCACAAATGCTTTTGTTATCTTTTCCATTGTTTAAGCACTGCTTCCAGCCAAGAGTGATGCCATAAATCCCCTATAGCTGCAGAAAAAGCTAACATTGTTATCTTTTTACAAAAAAAAAAAAAAACAGCTGAACATGAGAGGGTTTTGGACCAATTTTGTGTTCTCCATTCTTTAAGCACCGGTTTGAGCACCGTTTAAGCACCGGCACCGTTTCAAAAGTACCGGTTTGGCACCGGCATCGGATAAAACCTAAACGATACCCATCCCTAATAATTATTATTAAATTTAACACCAAATAGATCAGTGCTGTTAGTTTGGCCTTAATTGGGAGAGACTGTGATGGCTGCAGTTACAGCCACACATATTGGGTAATATCTATCAAACATCTCAGTGCTACTTACACATAACACTACACTTAGATTTATCTTTCTTTAAATATAGTATTTAATTTACAGAGTAAGAAAGGGTTGGTTTCGGTTTAGATTTAATTTACTTATACAATCATATTATACTGTATTCTAAAATAAGTACGGACATTTTAGTTTACACAGTTGGGCGTATGATTTAATCTTTCTTTGTTTTCGGAGTTACCTCAGTGGCAGCTGCTCCAGGTCCTTTGGTTGATGAGCTAAGAAGTGGGAAAAAGGGCGGAGCAAGCCTATATGGAGACCTGCTAATTGGGTCATACCACAACTCTGGATCATGGGGGGAATGTAATTTGTTATGTTAGTTTCAGTCCGGTTTTTGTGTGTTCTACCCCTTTTTTTACGACTTTGTGGACTAATCAGCTACTATTTAAATTTCCCCTTTAGATACATCAGTTTGTTAGAGTTAGTAGTAGTAGTATTGTTTTGTGCTAGCTTTTAACTAGAGTTTGGTTGCTTTGACCTCCTTTATGGGCCCAAGGTTGAGATTTTTTTGTATAATTTAACCAAGTTTGTATTTGGGTGAAATAAAAAACCTTTTTTTGGACTGTAACCTGTGCCTGACCTTCTTTTATTGCTTGGACTATCACAAAAAAACTTAAATTACATAACTTCTACTGGAATCATATTTCATAGAGTTTATTGTAATATTTAAAATTAGTTAACTTAGTTGTCCTAGCTTGTCCAGTTGTGTTTGCTGTCAGGTGATCGAACCTGAAGTCAGAGTTGGGGCAGTTGTCTTGTTAGCATAGCTAGCAGGATCGAGGAATGTCGAAACTAGCAGATGTAGCGTTAACCAGTGACTGTAAAACCATATTTTAAATAGTTATTGGGATTAATATATCAGAACCAGCCAGCTTAGCATTGTCACTGAAATCAACCTGTTGTCATTTTATAGCATACCAGTAAAGGAGAGATTTGTAGCTAACTGTAGCAATACCTTTTTCCAGTTAACTGATGAACACTAGCTGTGTCCCAATTCTGAGGCCACATTTGAAGGCCGATTACGTCACAGCCAGGCGACGAAGGCTGTCCCACTTCAAAGGCTGCTCCAAATGCAGCCGACAAATGCATCCTTCATTTCCCCAAATGTGAAGGATGGGTCAGGTGTATTTTACATGGAAGCAATACCTGCAGCAAACAGGGGTGAGTCTAAAGGGGGGCAGGGGATGTGCTAGACCACATTAATTTCAAAAGCCAACAAGAATGTACATGGGCCATCAAACTATTAGCCACTAACCTGAGGGTTGTGAATTATTATTAATATTAACATTAATGTCTACGCCAAAAACCTGTCTCCTATTAAATCACAAAGCCTCCCATAAAGACAGAGTAAAGATACATTTTTTATGCCTTATTTAGATTATATGTATATCTTATCTAATCTGATTTGACCTTTTACTGTACTTGAGATTATTGATATATTTTTGCATTTGAGAAAGTGTTTTCTTTAAAGGTAATTTCAGGTAATTTCAATATACACACAAAGGGTTTAGGTTTATTCTGACAGATGTGAAGTTAAACTTTAAAACATTGCGAAAATTAGAACCAGTTCATTCTTCATTCATTAATAAGACAAAAGTATTTCCTATCTGAATATTTAAACAATTGATGGAATAATCAATAGCTTACTCAGTTACTAAAATAATCAATAGCTGCAGCCCTAGTGTAAATTATTGGACCAATCCAGTATTGTGTGTGTATTTTGTTTTAACATAGTCTAGGCCTAAAAATGATACACAAACCTGATTCTCTGTACTGGAAATATTACATTGCCCCTGTAAAATTAAATGGAAATATCATTGAATTGTGAAAGGTTTGGTGATGAATGTTTGGAGAGGTTGTGTGGTTTTCTCTGTCATGCTGCATTTAATGTAGCTTATGGAAGGGAAAGTCGTGTTCACAAGTTCTGCATTTTATATTTGGGTTTGAAACCATTTTTTCATTCGTTATATGAAAGTAAATTTCACATGGCTTCATTAAATGTCCAAAAGTTATTGTACCAAAATCCCCAGCTGATTTTGAAGATGTGGGAACTTTTTCTAGATTGGATTGACTGTATATGGAATGACCCTGCACTAAAAAGCTGGTAATTTTCTTTCTTCTTTGTTTGTAATAGAAAGTCAAAGTATCTTGACAGCACTATTTGGTATTCACACATTTAACATTCAGCCTCAGCATGCAGGGTACTGATGGTTTTGAAGATTTCAGCATTGAATTTTTCCAGCAAGGATCGCTGGGGTTCAAAACTGGCTTGAAACAGTTTTAAACAGTCGCATAGCAACAGCGAGTCAGTTTTAGCGTTTTCCAGAGGAGCCAGCAGAAATATGACAAACAACACGTAACAGCACACAACACAAACTGTTGCACCTGAAGCTTCACAGATGTTGACTACCCAACACCAACAGGAAAGATGTCTTTGCGCTGTTAATGTTTTCCCTTTTTCTTTACACCACTTCCTCTTTCTCATTCCCCTTCTGACTCTCCACCCTTCATCATCTTCTCCATCATCCTCCACACCTCTTAATCCAAAGGCTTTTCAGGGGGGTGAACTAATCCATTGCACACTTTCTTAAAATAACAGACGGAAGAACAACTAAAGTGGAGATGAAAGTGCAGGCTGCTCTCATCTACAGAGGGCAGACATCTGACAAAGGCCCAAAGTAAAAACCAAATTAGATAAGAATCAGCTGGAGTACATGCCCTCTGTCAAAAGCCTGCCACAGCAGGGGTATTTTTAATTTAGTGACAGAAATATCTCACGTGAGAGGAGAAGATGCGATGATGAATCTGAGCAGTTGTGATGTTAAAAAGGTATTTTTAGAACATCAGGAGTGCGAAGAATTCAACCGTGAACTTGTGAGGGGGGTGCCTGTGGGTTCACGGTGAACGTTCAGTCAGTAAATACGTAAACAAGCCTTATCAGAATAGAAATGAGCTTGGAAGTGGCATTGAATTCTACCCACAGTTCGTGCGTGGACTTTTTGTACCTCTGCTTTGAAGTCTGGATCACAGATTATTGCAGAACATGCAAGAAAAAAAAACAGCAGTCATGCTTTCTATGTCAAGCAAAATTGGGCAGGACTGGCCGCTAATCCTCAGTTAATAAACACTGAAACAGAACCTGTTAAAATCCAAATAACAGCACCTTCTTCAAATTAAATATCTGTACTTTTTTCAGTAAAACTAAATTAACTGCTCCATTTCATCTTAAAACTGAGCCGCTATATGCTCATACAATCAAATCAATAAATCCCTTTTTTCACTTTTATTATTATTCCACATGAACAGCGGGGTTTTGCTGATGGACAGTGATGTCAGGGATTGATGATGGTCAAAGTTAATGGCTGTAGCTGGCCAATTGAAGCAAATTTGATCCCACTTCCCCAGTGATGCATTAAGTTATCTTCATATTCAGATTCATAATAAGGGATATATAGTTTCATTTTGCACCTTCCACATAAAACCGACATATAACCATGTATGTGTGGAGCAACTACAGTGATGCATCATTACTATCATCAAATGGGAGAAAAAACAGGAAGACATTAATGACCGCTGAACTGACTGATGTGACCACCTTTGTGCGTCTCCTTGACATTTATCCCCACCGGTAAAGTATGTTGGTGAAAAATGTACCTTTGTGTAAGGAGGGACAGTGAAGTTAGTATATTTGTATGCCTTTATGATTTATGCTTCATGGGGAAATCTACACAGTAGTAACTACACTAATGCCAGCACAAGCATAAATACAGGCAACGACGTCGGCCACTTACATGAGTTTTGTCGTAGGGTCTACAAAGATTGTCCTCAGAAGTCTGAATCGGGAGTATATTAAAAAAATATAAGTGCTGTAAATGTCATGACTTAATAACGTTATTGCTGTTCACCTGATACCTGGTCACTTACGATCACTTACCATGTTGACTAAGGCTACATTCACACTGCAGGCGAAAGCGCATCAAATCCGACTTTTTTGACCCTATGCGACTCATATCCGATCATGGTATGACAGTGTGAACAGCATAAATCTGATATTTTCAAATCCAACCTGGGTCACTTTCGTATGTGGTACTGAATCCGATACATATCTGATGTTTTAGAAAGCGACTGCTGTTCGAATGGTCATGTCGCATTAAATCTGTCTTTTAAGTCACTGACACAAGACAGACGCCAATTAACAGTGCCAGAGAAGACAAACGAGAAAGCATGGTGGCGGAAACTGGAGACGGAGCGAGTCAACCCAAAAGAAAAGAAATAGAAAAAACTTATAAAAGACTTGCATAAGATTTGGCTTACTTCATATAGTGAATCATATACGGCTTATATGATTTACTCATGAAAGTAGCCACTTTCTCATTACTTTCATATATTGTTTTAGGAAGTATCCAAAACATACAAGTTTCATTTATATAATCTTTCAAGGGATCTTATATCTGCTTTCACTCCTGTATGCTTTTCATACAAGTTTCACACAAGACAGATAAAAACTTTATTAGAAACTGAGGTTTTGGACTTTATTAAAGGGCAGGGATAGCTCAGTAGGTAGAGTGGTCGCCCCATGCTCAGAAAGTCGGGGGTTCGAATCCACTGAATGGCTACCCTGAGCTATCCCTAAGCAAGATACTGTTCCCTGCTACTTAGTGGCTGCCTGCTGCTTCGCTGAGTGAATGGGGCACATGCAGAGAGAGTGATTTCCCCATGGGGATGAATAAAGTATACATTATTATTAGCATATGGGGAGAAATTGATAGACTGCTGCAACAACACCTAGTAGTTGCTCTGCAGCTGCCATTTTTACTTCCATAAACAGAGCTTGTAAACAGAGCACGTAAACAGAGCGCGTTATGTGTAACGTCTTCTTTTGAGGGGCGTGAACCGTTCATACTAGAGCGAGTTTGCTGTCACATTTTATTTGTAGTGTGAACAACCTAGTGTGGATATTTCGCTTTCACCAAGCTGTGTTTTGTTGAGCCACACATCATACATTACACTGACTGGATGTTGCTACCATAATGGTAGGCTCCTCTGCTTCCTGGCGGCAATGTTATCAATCATCAGCAATGCCACAGGGGGCCTATAGGACGATTGGGCTACGGAGCAAATCGCCCAATCCTAATGAGCGGTCACCTTCACTGCCCTTATGTTTCTTTTAGCAGGATCTCATCCTTATTGTTTTTCTCTGGTCTGTTTTCCTGTCCATCTTTCTGTGAATGTCCGTCTGGGCATGGGTCCAACCTTTCTGCTAATCAACTCGCACACTTGACACTCATCTATCTATTTGGAGTGTTTAAATCCCACCTCAACTCATCAATCCCTCTATGTGCTACTAACACTACAGCTTCTAGTTTCCATGTATTAGCTTCTGCATCCCCACTACCTTCTACATTTCTAAGGTCCCACACTCCCAGGGCTCATATCCTACTGCAGATTCATGAGAGAAAAAAACTACTTTAATTTTCAGCATCTTTTGGATTTAAAGTTCATTCTTTTTTTCTTTTTTTCGACAGGGTTACTTGATACATATTCAGGTATTGTGGCTTTCTTTAGCTAAATAAAGAGGCACAGGGCAAAATCTGTTGACGAGTGAGCTTCCTTCCCTGCCCTGATCATCTACTCACTAAAGGAAAATCATTAGAGTGCTTTTTGAATGAAACAATCAAATTACAGCTGAAACAATGAATCAATTTGTCGAAAAAATTGACAGAAAATAACGGGCTAAGCAGTTGTTAGCTCCTCCTACCAGAGAATTGTCTGCTTTCCTGTTGGCTGAACAAAGCATCTGTAGACATCACCTTAAACAGGAGGGAGACAAACTATTTTTCAACATTTAATAGATCAAATGATACACTTTCATAAAATTCAACTGTTAGACTAATCAATAACGCTTATTTGGTTTCCTAGAACTGTTCTCCATTGATAAGATATTTATACTAACTTGTCTATGACCAAGCAGTATCGGCAGCAATACTGGAATAGAGAATTAAGTCTTTAAATAGCATGATGACGGTGATGGTGTGGGTGATGACAGTGGTATCCATGCAGGGCTTCAGTTCCCTGACAGGTCATGACCACAAAAGGAGAAAAGCTGCTCAGTTTTTCCCTTTCAGCAAATCAACATGAAGTTTTGACCCAGGGGTGATTTCTTTAGGTTCCCTCCTGCATCAAGGTTGTGCTTAGACCAGGAAACTGAACATGGGCTCTTTCTTGCTAAGTGGGCTAGGTCAGTCAGCCGTACAGCACTCCATCCCCATCACAGCCACTCACAGCTGCTGAATACATCTGGACGTGTCTTTGAGTAAGTTCTTCCTTTAAAACACAAACATGCTGGAAGACAGAACAAGAAACAGAATTCACTGACAATCAGTTCTTGGAAGCAATTGAAGATAATGACCTTGCTAATAGAAGTAATCGCAGTACCCACTCACTTCAGCTACTCCATATTTAATTACGTTCAACCTTTCCATCCATCTTTCTTTCCACCTGTGTTCTCATCACAAAATGAAATTATGATTATGGAACCTGATTATAATAATCGCATGAAAAGGTCAACGATGGGGAGGGTCGCTGCATCTGCTTTTCAGTGTCAACGGTGAGTGGTCATTTCAACGTACATGCAGTATCATTCAAAATACGTTAAACAAATAATGAAATACAATAAAAAATATTTTTAGTACACTTTTATGGACTGAAAATAAATGTTCAATTAGTGTCACATGGGCTGCACACTAAAACACTTTGACGGTGAAAATGTTATCGGTCATGTTAATGGCTTGACAAAGAAATTGAGAGGCTGTAATATTTTAGTGAACCATATTATGTATGCAGATGATGGTGTGGTCTCCAGCAGCTCCTTCACATGTATGTTCTACTTATGTGTAGCATGAGGTCAGATATGCCTGTAACAGCGCTGTAATATTTTGTAGAACCAAGAAGGACAAACATCAAAGCTTTTCAGAGTTGAAACTGTCAGATAATAATCTTACTGTCTGTAATAAGGTCAGTAGACAGAGATTACTCAGTGGAAGTAAAATGTTAAATGTATAAATTTTTTTGGAGGCCAAACACGTTTGAGAACGAGATCTTAATGGACGGAAATTTGCTTCATTTCTATGAACTATGAGCCTGGAAAAAATAAAGACTGATTGTTTGAAATGTTTATTATTTGCTGGTCAATTCCAACATTCAAGCCATTCACCAAGTTTCAAACTATTCTGCATTAAACTCATGGATGGTATTGTGCCTCAGGGCTCTTTGGATCACTGATAATAATAATAATAATTAGTTTCCCAGGTGAGCCCAATTAAAGCAAAACTACTTAAGAAGCTTGCCACAGGTTTCAAGCAATATGGAAAAGAAAGATTACTTCTCTGCTGCATAAAAGTGTCAAATAGTGCAATGGCTTGCTATGAAAACAGATATTTCACAAAAACTTAAGCGTGATCATCATACTGTGAAGAAATTTGTGGCTGATTCAGAGCACAGACAGGTTTGTGCAGATAAAGGCATAATGAGGTTTCTGCCAGACAAATTCATTGGATTAAGAGAGCAGCTGCTAAAATGCCATTAAAAAGCAGCAAACAGGTATTTGAAGCTGCTAGTGCCTCTGGAGTCCCACGAACCTCAAAGGGTAGGAACCTCAAAAGGCTTGCATTCGTGTATAAAGCTGCCATTCGGCTACCTCTAACCAATACTTACAAGAAGAAACAGTTGCAGTGGGCCCAGGAATACATGAAGATTAATTTTCAAACAGCCTTGTTTACTGGTGAGTGGATGGTCCCCATGTCCCAACAAGGCTGCGACGTCAGTAAGGAGGTGGTGGAGTCATGTTTTGGGCCAGAATCATGAGAGCTGGTAGACCCCAGTGGTGTCAAGTGAGTGCCACAGTCACGTCATCGATCTTAATTATAGAACTGAGACCACACATTTTGGGACTTTCATTATAAACTTAAAATTCAGTCAAGATATTGTATGCATGTATTTTAAAGCTCTTACTTACTACATATAGAGGAATGTGGCAAAAGAATTGGAAGTCGATGTCGATGCTGAACAGTTTCAGGGAAAACCTGTGGAAATGGTGCACTAAAGGTTGTATGAGGAATTAATGAAGGGTGGGGAGACATGAAAGATGCCAGGGGAGGCTGTGTGCTGCACAGGGCTGCACTGTACTACAGTAAGTGCAGGTGGAGGTGACAGATTGTGGTTCCGGTCTACTGCTGGGAGGATGCCGGCAGGTTTGGGCTAGCTGCAGCTTTGTTTGAGCCAAGTCAGTGACAGGCCAGCTGGTGAATAATATAGTAAGTTGTATTTAATGCATAATAATCTAAATTGCATACATTAAGATTAAGATGATGGAATATCAGCAGTTTTTAAATGTAGTCCAATCTACGCGTGACAAATCCCAAAGCAGCAAAAAATTAAAAACAAAATCATTGAAAATATAAGAGACAAATTGAACCAAAGACTCAATTTATATTTCCTCCTCCTCTCTCTCCCTATTTCCCCATCTGCTTCTCTGTCCACGATCTTGCTGCCACCTCCTACTCTGAATGTAAACCTCTCTCTGTCCATCACTTTGGTCTCTCTTGGCAGTTGATTAGCGTCTGTCCACCCTAATCTTCTTCACGGAGCAGAGAAGTGGCTTTTTAACATTTCTAACATTCACACGCAAGCAATCAGTTCACACCACTGGTAGGCATGTGGTGTGCAGTTTGAGCATAAAGTCAGTATTTAGAAAATCACTGTGCTGATTGTGATTACCATGTTGTAAAGCGGCGACCAATAATTTTCACCATCTAGTTTTTGTCAGCAAACTTTTTTTCTGACAAAAACAAGACGATAACTAACAAGTTTTTCTCGGATGCTCCGTGTTCCTCACGAAAAAGGGACAAAATGACAAAAAGCGTGAGAGGACACATTTGGCATTTCATGTTAAAGAAAATTAAGACGCTCTGTAAACTGTGTGGAGCAACTCTCGCTGGTAAAAACACTGAATCAACTTTAGATTTAGTCCAATAACTATGATAATTAGTTGCCTAAACTAAAACTAGTTAAAACTAAAACTAAAAGATCCTCTAATTCTTAATTAACAAAATGATGTTTTAATGAAAAGACTAAAACTATCACACCATAGTTTAGTGCCTTCCTGGTCACCAGGAAACCCCCCTGGTGGTGCCTCTCTGTGAATAAGCTAGCAGCTGTAACTATATTGTATAGTTACAGTACACTCTCTTGCCGAGTTTATAGGAAGTCTATGCATGTGGCAGTGAGCCATGATATAAGCTGTACCTTTTTCATGAACACTGACAGCTCAAGCATGTAACTGTTCAGTTTCTAAGTGTTCGCTGGTTCCTCAAAAACAAACAGTTGTTTGATGATGAATGAAACACCCAAATACAGTATGAGATATTGCATTGTAACAAGAGTACAAGAAAAGTAAAAAAGTGCTTTGGTTTGGGATTTTCCACCTAAATGTTCCAAACTAACTAAACAACTACAGCGTGAAAAACATTGATCTAAATCAACACCAGTGAAAAAAACAAAGAAATGTGATTTTTTTAAATGAATTTTTAATATGTCATTTAACAAGCGTGCAGCGGTCACAGAGGGATGCCGATCTGTTTAGTCAACGTTGCTGTTAGGCATGTGCGTCAGCAGCCACGAAGAAACCCTGCCAACACCAAAGCAGACCTCAGCTAACATTTACAATTACCACCGAGAACAAATGGACTACCAGATGCTTTGACTCAACAATTCAATTACTATTTCTTACTGGTAACAGAGTCATTAAAGGTCAAGACAGTGCCATAATTATGGGAGAGTTTAGTAAAAGGAGCCAAAAAAAGATATCTTTCAAAGGTTAACTATGCTGTCTGTGTCATTTGTCATGTTTAATAAGGCCAGTAAAAGAAGGCAGGGTTTGTTTAATTAAGGGACTGTAAATCATCAGCTGCTAAACATGATAAAAATGTGGCACCGATGGAGATCATTACTGTCCAGTACTGGAGTGCTGGATCATTAGGACGTACTTAACAGAGGTTTAAAAAACCAAAACACCAAATTGTTGTTATGTGTAAAGTCAGGATACTGCATTGCGTAAATGAAGCTTCCCAAAAAATCTTGTCTAAAGATGTGCTAGGAGTCGATTGATGCCATACTTCCAGTGCCATACAGATACTAGCACTGAAAATGTACGTTTGATTGATGCTGATGCCTTCACCGTGGTTGTTAACGGTTCAGTTTCTCTACACTGAAAGATTTAATGCAGCTTCAAGTGGCACAAAACAAAAAGATTTGTCGTGTGTGAGAAAGGGGTCTGGATTCAGATATAATTATCAGATGCATTTATGTCTGAGGATTTAAAGGTCCGGTCTCAAATAATAAGAGGTAATGACTTGCACACATCTTCCACATGCTGATCCTCACATATTCTTAAGCATGTAACACAAGACGCACACACAGCCACAACTCTGACATTTGGTCAACCATGCATATGCTATGAAATTACCTCCCACAGATCAATATCTTGGACTGTCTGAAGTCCATTCAACTACCTGTGGACTGAGAAAAAAGGACACCACACGCCTCTGTGAGACATCAGTGGAATCAGTGATTTATAATTCATTGCCACCTATTAAATCTGTGATCAATTAAGGGCACAGTGAACGGAGCTGGCTGTAATGACTGCCGGTGCCTTTCATACAGAATAAGGTGCCCACAACTGGCCACGAGTTAATTATGACTGATCTGAAAAAGGCATTAGTTGTAAAGATTTCCGAAGCTTAATAATTGATGAAGAAACACTGTGAATGGCACGGGGGTGTGCGTAAACAGTCAGATCAATGCTCGCTCCTCGACGGGCTAAGTTTAGACTCCCGTTACACTCGGAGCCACGAGAGCGGTTTATCAATATCATTTATTAAAATCGGTGACAGGCTGGACTCCCGGCTGCAGAGAAAAGGGGGCTTTTTGGATGCTCACGAAGCGTGAAATCACCTGGTGAGTGTGGGGATAACACAGGCGAATAAACCCTGAGTGGGAATATTAATCTTAGGAAAGCATCTGTCCTTAGAGAGGAAGAGTGCGGGCAAGCTGCTGCTGACTCATTCTCTCTTTCTCACCCTCTCATCAATGCTTCATCAAACATCCAGCGTCTTTCCTTTGGTTGTTGGTTTTTTTTCCTCTTCATTTTTTCCCCATCTGATACGACCCAGTAATGTGCTTTCATGTTTCAGTAAACATTTGCTGGGTACACAATATTCTTTATCCACAGAAGTGGAACTTTGGTTTAAACCCTAGAGGTCTTTTTCTTTCCCCCATTATGAAAACATAGCCTTTGCTTTGTTTGGGAGTGATATTTTGGAAATGAAAGTAGTCATTAGTTAACATTACAAAAAAAGAGAGAGATGAACTCTTTCAGCCTCGCAACACTAAAAGACACGGAGGTCAAGATGTGTCAAGTGTTGTGGCTAAAAACTCTGCTTTAAGCAAGGGAGAAAATAACCAGGATTAAAACATGAGAAGCTTTATATCTTCTTAAAAAAACAAAGTTGGAGTGGAAATATATCTTAAATAAAACCCTGTTTTCAATCATGTTATAGCAGTTTTTTCCTATGTAGAGAAAGTTCATACAGGTCCATACACTAGAGATGTACTAATTCGAGAAGCCTGCCTTGGATGCGACGTCAGTTAAATCCAAGATCAGAGTGCTCTGTACGATTATGGGGATTAATGATGATGCTTTGACATTGTCAGGTGGCCAGAACTAAGCACCACATGATCAATAATTTATGAAGATAATAGACAGCAGCTGTAATATGTTTCCACTGAGCAGCTCACCCTAACAAGGACAAGCAGAGGTGAATGGACGCATGAATGGATCTCACCCTAACATCAACTGACAAGTTAATTCATTTGTCATATGTTTAGGCCATTTTCCATTTTAATCAAAATGTATTCACATTGCAATTGACCATAATCCATACAATAATTATGCATAATTTATTTATTAAAAGTAATTATAACAAATACAGTGTTTGTAAAGATGGTCAGTGTTACGGCTCTATCAGGGCCTGTTGTGATTTTGTCTTTCTAGCTTTGGGTGACAGGCGTCTGTGAAGCTGACTCTGCTCACCCGAGGCCAGAGAGAGAAGGGCTCCAGGGCCAGAGAGGCTCTGTGTTGGAGCTTGTGAGGAGGGTGTTGATCATTTAACTATTCGTGACTTGCTCTTCCTGTTTAAAAGAGCAGCGTCTAGCTTTTGTTGTGTTTCTTTCTTTTGATAGGAAAAGCAGCTAGACCACCTAGTTTAACTTAAAAAATACAGTGTAATTTCCAGGTTGCCTTACTGTCTTTTCCTTTTTCAACCTGGACACTTTTTTGTTACTGCACCACATCCCCTGGACGTCTTGTAACAGCAAGCGCTAATGCTTGGACTATCTTTTTTTTTTATTGTTTAATAGTTTTAATAATTTATCCAGTTACCACAAGGGTCACACGGCCAAATGTACCTCCAAGGTTGGGACAAGCAGAAGGACTGGGACCACTGTGAAGCGAAAGGTTGTTCACCCTCATGTCACAACTTTCCTCCAGCGGCTTACTGAATTTGAGTGGAGAACTTCAAATTAGGTAACTGTTTTTGCCATTTTTAGTGAATTTCATGTATAATTTAAGTGACCAATGTGCTGTTACCCATGTCTCCACAGATGATCCATGGCCCATGCTTTCTGGACATTTACACAAGACGAGCAACAATGAAGACAAGCCCTCTTGCCATCTTGCAAGATGCTGTCTCTGTCCAATAGGTTTTTTGAGTGCAATAGTTTTGATTTTTTTTCCTTCTTTTACCCATTTGTTAAAAATTATTTCAGCTACTTACACTTTAATTGTCACATGTATTGGCTCACCCTACAAATCAATGAACTCAGTCCACAAAGCAAGATCAGGGTTCAGTGCAGGTCACTCAAGTTCCTTCACACCACACACGCTCATCCATGTCCTTGTGGACCCTGTTTTGTGCATTGATTTGGTGGTGAGCCAGTATTTTGGTGTGTATATAAAGTGTATATAAAGGCAGAAGTGTGGGGCTTGATATTATATTCATTACAATTCAGTTTTTTTGCATGGTGCCAACAAAATGAATGCCAAGGCACTTCACATTGTAGGTTTAAGACCCTACAAAATATAACTAAGAAAACCCAACACTTGAGCATATGTTGTCTGCCATGATATGGATATGACATAATATCGTTATTGTTTGTACAACCATCTGAGCAAATAATGGATTACATGGTTTAGTAAAAACAAGTGCTTCCTCAATGAAAATATGTTTTCAGTTCTTTTCAGTTTTTGATTTTGGAAATGTGTATTTCAGCAGGGAAAAATCTGAATTGAAATAAAGTGGTGTAAAGCACATGAATTATATTTTGTGTGTGTGTGTTTTTTTGGAACCCTCCAGTCTCTTACAGTATGTTACTGTTAACTGAAATTACGGTAAATTACGACCTGTTAAACAGTAAATGACCGCCTGTTGGGACACTGTATCCTCTAGCAGAGATGAATATTTTTGGTACTGATGATGCGTGATAACGGTAAGTTACTGGTTAATATATTGCAGTGTATTACCTTGCAGCGGGCTTACAGTGACATACCGTGAATAAACGGTAGTATACCAATTTCTTAATCACAGTATGATGTTACTTTGTTGACGTAATTTACGACACAACGACAGATACCGTAAAAAAGGCTACTGTGCGTTACCATAATTTGTCCAAGAGTATTATACCACACCAGCAAAAAACGGTATCATCCTGCAGAACGGTAAGCTACCGTAACACGGCGTCACGGTATGACGCTGGCAACAGTGACACCAGTATGTTACCGTAAAGTGGCGATGAAAAGTCTAACAGTGTGCGTGTTTACTGAAAAAACACTAACTGACAGACTGATAACTTTCTATCTCAGCAGTGTGTGTGTGTGTTTGTGTGTTCAGCTGATAGAAAAGACTGTAAACACTGAATGAAAATCTCACTACACACAGTTGTTTAGACAGGGCAGCCCTCCTCCACCTCTCCTCTGCTCTCCTCGCTTCACTCATCTCCCCCATTGGAGGCGGCTGAGTGCTCTTAATCAGCAATCATTTGAAAGGTCATGAACAAGATGCCTGCAGGAGAGGCTGCTGGCTGCAAGCTGAATTTTGTCTCAGTCAAATGGTGCAAAGAGCTGGCTCTTCCTGATTTGTAGTTTAAATAAATTAGACTGAGATCCCCTGCACTGGACGTTTCAGTTTCTTCCCTGAGACTCTTCTCATAAGCGCTTTTTAAGCTTTTACAAAGAAACAACATTACATGAAACTAATTGTGGTTGTCTGCTAGTTTTTCAAATTAGTTGTGATTTTGGTATTTAACTCCTTGCAAGGAGTCTGTGGGTGTTGTGAAAGGTGCCCACAAATAAAATATATTTTTATTATTATAATAATTCTCTCATCACAGGTCTGCTCCTCTACAATGTTAGGAAAAAAGATCCCCTGGTTTCAGTGTTCAGTTTTTCACGCTGTTTCACCATCACTATTAACAACAATACCATAGAGAACTATTATATTATAAAACTGATTTTGTTGCTCTGACAAGGTAAAATTTGAAAAAAAAGCTTTTTCTTACACATATTTCATCAGCTGTAATTGTAATCAGCTGCCCCAATACTCTGAATCTTTAAATTTTGTTGTTTTCTATACATTTTCTACATGATTACAGGTGTGTAAAATCAAGCACCCAGCCCTGCAGTCTTCATTCCTTGTGATAGAATGGATCGTTCTAAAGAGCTCACTAAATTCGAGTGTAGTACTGTAAAAGGCTGCTGCTGCTGCAAGTTTATCATATTTAATATTTTAAATATTTCTTTCCCCCTGCATATTCCACCATCGGCTGTAAGCAGTATTACTGCAAAGTGGACAAGTTTAGGAACCCCTGCATCTCAGCCATGAAGTGGAAGACTACATGAAGTCATAGAGCAGGGTCGCCGAGTGCTGAGGCGTTCAGACGTCCTCTGGCATTAACATCAGCACAAAAACGGTGCACCAGATGCTTCGGGGTATGGGTTTCTGTGGCCCAGCAGCTTGTGTAGGTGTAATGTGTAACTGGACTCGCAATTTTTTTCTACAGAGTTTCGTTTATATAGGCCTTTAAAGAATGGTTAAGAAAAGGAAACGGTAAAAAAGGATACGTCTTTCTCCTTCAATCTGGCAAAAACATTTTTAAAAATGTAAGTGGAAACAACACAACAACTGTTTTGGGTTTTTTTTACCACTACTTGGAGAAATTACTTCCTGAGGCCTCCACTAGCTAATTGGGATTCATGAGAAGAGTCACTGACAAATGCAAACAAAAACATATAAGAAAGTAATTTAAAATCAAAACTAGACTAGTCGTTAATCCATGTTTTCAGCGTTTCTGCTGAGTTGAACTGTAGCTTGATCTTTAAGTAAGTTTCATAAGAGTGGTAGGAATGATTTCAGATAGCACTGAAATTAGTTCTTTCTCACTCTAAAAACCTGGAACATTCTCAGTCTTTGCTGACATGGCACTTTCACAAAGATTTCGTCCCGTCAAAGGGCCCTTCTGATTGTTTGTATCGTGTTGTGAGATCCAGTCTGTGTACAGGGAGTCACTGGGACAGATGGCAGAAGCCAGATTTACTCAAGCATCCTACAACCGTTATGCTGTCTCCAGGACAGATAAAACAGTGTCCATCTGATCACTACAACCACAGAACATCTGCTCAAAGATCCTGGTCTGTGTTTTTGTCTACAACGTACTTTATATACATGTTTATGCGCTGTGGCTGTGTCTGCTTTTCAGTATTTGTGTCATACGAGCAGCTATAAGCATATTATTGCATATGTTCCTCTCTATACGCAGTGAGCTCACTGCCTTATTATTTACCCTTAGGGGCTAAATAAAAATTTTACATAGGCTCGTCATATATATGTGTGTGTGTGTGTATGTATATATATATATATATATATATATATATATATATATATATATATATATATATATATATATATATATATATATATATATATATATATATATATATATATATGTGCGTATCAGCCACAATTGTGCAACAAACAAATCTGTGTGCCCTTAATGACCTTCAATCTCACTTCTTATTATTCCTGCTCCTCCATGTGGCAAGCCAGGCCTAGCCTGCAGCTCAGCAGACACTCCTTTATATGCTGCATTGGAATGGGTTTGTCTACTATACCCGACAGTATACAAATACCACTGATCACGATTCATGACTTTCACTCTCTCCACGGTAAACACAGTATAATGGACCAGAATGCGTGGCTGTTTCTTAGGTTTATTATATTGTAGCGCTCTTATACTTACTGCACTTAACTCGGTATTTTGTCATGATCATGACTTTTTTTTCTAAAAACAAGAAAATTTACAAGCAGTTAGTATAAACCTTTATGCTCCCTTTTGCATAATTAATTTCAATATTGATATCAGGGATGTAAAACTGATCCTACATTGTGGGCCAAATACAGGCCTTTGATCTCCAGGTGGCCACATCAGTTCCAGTCAGTTTCATTTGTAATCTATCAAATCACAACAACCTTCACCTCAAGGGGTAACCAGTCAAAGTCCCCTTTATGTCAGTGTAAAGAAGTTTAACCACACATTTGAACCCTGAGATATCGTAATGTAAGAAAAAGAAGTGCAATTTCAATCACACGTCGAAGTTTTTCTACACGATAAAAAAAGTACTGCTTTATTAAAATTCTAAACTTTCATAAAACTTTAAAACATTCCCTTTTTTAAAGGCATATAGTTAGGCCTGGATTAGGTGACCTGAATCCTCCCTTAGTTTTGCTGCAATGGGCCTAGACTGCTGCGGGGCTTCCCATGATGCAATGAGTGTTTCTTCTTCACTCACTTTGTGTTTAAACACCACTCTGCATTTAATCATACTTGTTATTAATCTCTGTCTCTCTTCCACAGCATGTCTTTTGTCCTGACTTCCTGCCCTCACCCCCAACCAGTCACAGCAGAACCGTCCTCCCTGAGCCTGGTTCTCCCAGAGGTTTCTTCCTGTTAAAGTCCTTGTTTATAGGGGGTCATCTGATTGTTGGAGTTTTCTTTGTATTATTGTAGGATGTTTACCGTACAATATAAAGTACCTTGAGGCAACTCTTGTTGTGATTTGGTGCTACATAACTGGGCATGAACTGGAAGGGAAAAAAAGTATAAAGTGCAGAAAATGTTATTGTAGCTCGTTGCCCAGACTGTCTTGTAATTATAAAACAAAGTTTATTTTTCTTACTGAAAAACTTTCTCTGCTTTATATTTCTAAGGTAGGTAGAGTAAAAACAGGAACTTTTCTGTCATTTGGTTTTCTATTAGTAATGAATAGTACTTTGATGTAGTATGAATGTAGCAAATGCTATAACACTTAAGACAACATCATTAAAAAGCCAAAATCTATGCCATTCTTCACCCAAGCCATGCAGTCGGGCAGGATTGGACTCTTTACCCAGCTGATTCCGGCTACAAGGCCTTATCTTTGACACTCCTGATCTACATACATTCTTGAAAAGAATCAGCCTGTGATAGTAGTGAAACGGAAGACTACTATCGGAAACGGAAAATAACACTTTAATAGGAACGTTATCACATTGCATCTGGACAGAAGTTGAGCGAAGTTCATCTTATCTGCAGGTGAACTTCGCTGCAGCTCTGGGTTCAGAGCTGCTGCTCTGAACCCGTTCGAATGAACGGACCGGCTGTGTTCAGTTTAGCAGAGGATGGTGACATGGTGAAATGGTGACAGCAAGTGTAAAACCATCACCTCATTCTTCTTCTTCTTCAAGCCCTCTCGTGAAAAGGTTGTCAACCCTTTTTTTTTGTTTGTTTGCTCAGCATGACATCACAGCTTCTCTACAGACATACAAATCATGGTGAGGGAGTTTAATCTGTTGCTCCAGTTTCCAAACAGTTTCCTTGACCTTGGTGGCAAACTGAGAGGCGTGATGTTGGAACAACACTCATAACTGAGCCTTTCACACCTCCCACCATTGGCTTGAAAAGTCAAAGTCGCTCTTTGTGTCCTTCTGCAGAAAAATCAATGTTTTCTTTTTCCGTTACAGAAAACATTTTGCACTAGAGGGTAGACATGAGCGCAGCATGACTGTCCTTCTGTCGGTCTGTTAAACTAAGAGAAACACAGCCTGTATGGCAGTCTTGCAGTGATCCTGAGATTGGACACGAACCAAGCTATGATGAGACTTCTTGACCTTTGTTAAATCATCAACAAAAAGAAGGACAATCTATATGGATAGGAAATTGGATACGAAGGACATGGAAGCTAAAATCCATAGAGAAGGAGCCCAGGGAGGGCAGCACAGAAGCCACAGACCATTATCCATTAGCATTGTTTCGCTTAATGGTGAGCTCATTCATGCGCAGAGAGAAACTGAGAGAGGGTGAGAAAAGAGGGGGGAAAAAAATACAAAGGAAAATCATTGCTGATTTACACCTGCTGTTAAAGTCCCATCTTCTCTCTGATTAGTCTACTTCAGACATGGCCCCCTGAGCACAGATTACATGTTTACAGCACCACACACCTGCACACCACGCAAGAAATGCAGCCCCGCTCGCCACGCTTGCAGGAGAAAGCTCTTGATTTGACACTATTTTATGTTTACAACAAAGTAAAGCAGGCTCGCTGGTAGCAATTTTCCCAAACAATTTGGACAGCTCCTAGAATGTGGAGCTGGAGTGCCGTGTAATATAGGATCCCAGCTGAGCTCGAGCGGCTCCCTGTTCAGCTAGATCGCTATGAAAGCGCACAAAGGCTGCGAACCCAGCAGATGACCCAAGATGACAAGATGCATCTTGCATCAAATACATGTATCTAATAGCTGTTTAGGCTTTTACAGGTTAGACATTTTGGCATTTGTCAGCAAATTTAAAATGATATTTGAGCTGCTTTAAGAATGGTGCTCTATAATTGAGCCTGGGGGCTGCTGTCCGACTATCTTGAACACAAAAAATTTAGTGTCACTGTGGGTGCATTATGGGAAATAAATAACACTGGATGGTGCCCACTCACCTGAATGAAAAACCACATGGCGCATGAGCCAAAACAGTTTAGTTTTCCAACCAGCCTTCAGGTCTATTTTCTGCGGCCCCCAACGTATGCCCACAAAGACTAGTGATGACAAATGAATCCCATTCATGCACCTGTATGTATCCCACACATTCAAGTTGTTCTTTTCCCAAAGTGTAGTTTGACCTGCAATTATCTTCTGCTCTACTTCAGCGTGTCCCAGTTGATTGAGCCAGAATAATCGGAGGCAGGTGCTTCTGATGCCCTTTACCATTTGTCTTCTCTGCCCTACAGTACACATTCATGCAGCCCAATATTATCATCCTTATTCATCTATTCTTATTTATAGACACATTAAACTCTAGATGGCTATGTCATTCCAGGGAAATCTGTTCCATGCACATTGTCCTTTTGTTTGGTGTTAAGTTACCACCAAAAAACCCCACATCCCTCTGATATTACATGAAACAAACCCCCTCTCTTAGCACCATCTGTCCCATTTATTTTTCTGTCTGACGAGGGACTGGTGGCACCTGTTATGCAAGTCGCACTGGTGAGACGCCGCTGCTGTTGCCGTTGATGAGGTGTATCTCAGAGTACCGTGCTCTCTCAGCAGCTTGGTGTCCATTAGTTTTTTTTTTTTTGTTTGTTTTTGGGTTTTTTTTGGCCTGTCCCGTTTGGCTCTTTTGCCATCAGAATTGTTGTCTAAAGGCAAAGAAAGATGCCCAACGGATTTACTTTACCAAACTGACCATCCCAGCCTTGCCGTAATGGTCCATTTGATTCACCTTTTATTGTTTATTTTATTTTCACTTAATGAATACGGGACAGACTTGACTGGGGGAAAGAAGGGGAGAAAGAGAGAGGGAAAGAGAAACAGCTGAGAAGAGGGACGGGGGAGAAGGGCAAAAAACAAAAACCAACAGAACGGGCAGAGAAAAAAAATGCATATATCAATCACCTGGATCACCTGCTGAGAAAGAAAAAAGAAAGCAAGCAGAAGAGAACAAGAGTAATAGAATAAACAACATCACAATGATATATGGGAATATGACAGTAAATACTAAATATTAAACATTATTGTGCAGCACGTAAGATCAACAGAACACAGTGTGCTTTGAGGTAGGAGCCATAAAGGGTGTAGTTTGTGGGTGTGATCACCCGTGTGTACACCTGTGAGCATGGACGCGCTTGTTTTTTTTTTTTTTAAAAGGTTCCTTCATGTAATGATCTGCTAGAGGGTGTGGGGGGGCCACAGCCCCGTCCTCCAGGGCGTGAAGCAGGTATGGAGGAGATCAAAACTCCAGACATCCAGAGGCCCCCAGAACACAAGAGACCAAGGAAGACCAACAGAGGGGCAGCCGCGCCACTGTCCCGGAAAGAGCTGAGGAGAGTCCCAGATGAGGGCTCACTCAGCAGCCGCGGAGCAGAAGCCAGGGGGAGTTGCAGTGACGCGCCCGTGAGCTCCGCCGGCAGCCAGCTGTGCCTGAGTGACCGAGCCCCAGGCCGAGAGGCCGGGGGCACCCCACCTCCGAAGTGGCCCGAGCGAGCCCCAGGCTCCAGGCCCCGATAAGCGGCCACCAAGGAGTGAGCCGGTGTGTACCTGGACGCCCATCTCCGGACACAAAGAACCACCAACGCACCGACACCTGAGGGGGTCCGCCACTGGCAGGGGAAGTGGTGGTAGGGGGAGATAGGCCTCCAAACCTTGGAGGGCCTGAGATGTCCCCAGAGAGGTGGCGCCTGACACCCAACCTGACATATAGACACAGACATACAGGCACACACAGATACAAACATCCATTCCCACCCTCATGCTCTCATATGCACTTACTCCACACTCAACCAACGTGGAGACAGACATAAAGAGACGTTGTACACACGATCACACTCCCCAAGCGTACTCTACAAACCGGGTCTAGGTGCCCCCGCCCCTGGAGGGGGGAACTGCACCCAGACCCAGGTGGTGTTTCCCTTTTCCCTGCGGTGGGGGGAGGCAGACCGCCCCGACTTCGCAGCAGTAGGAAGGCTCCACACTCCAGACCGCAGTCGGACGGCCAACTCCTCCTCCTAGTCCTAGCCCCCCTGCTCCAGCAGGTCGCAGAGAACGGGGGTGAGAGAAGACTCCGAACCTCCCTCCACCCGCTCATTGTAATGTTGATGCATGTGTGTTCTAAGGTGCATTTAAAACCCAGGAGGGCTTGGAGCTACCTGCCAGAGAGCAGCAGGTAAGCGCATGGTCCCTCCTGCTAGCCCTCAATGTCTACGTGTATTTAAAATTGAGAGGTGGGCAACGATGTCAGGGGTGAGGTGTACACCCTGATGGTACTTTGGACTCCGTGTATCGTGCCCACCCCCAAGATCCTATATGTATGTGTAATGAGAGTGTGAGTAATGTGAATGTCTAAGTTGTGGGATAAAATTGAGGCAGAGGCAGCCAGAAGGGGACGGGGGGGGGGGGGGGGGGGGGGGGGGGTAGCCTCCTCTGCACCCTGGTGACATACCCCTACTCCAAGGCCCTGCATGTGTGGGTGGTTGTGGTGGAGCGGGAAGAGGGAGGCAGCTGGAGATGGGGAGGGAAGGAAGGGAGGGGCAAGTGACCCCTCCCTGGGGCCAGCTCCCCCGCTGACCCCAGTAGGCACCCCCATACTCCGTGACCCGCCAGGGAAAGGGGGCCCAGGCCCATCCAGACCGGGCCCAGTGCAGCAGCGCCGCCCGGCCCCACAGAGCCCGGGACAGTCCACCCAACCCCACCACAGAGAAAACTGCACCCACCCCACCATCCACTCATCTTCCAGACTACATAAGACAATAAACACCCAGGCTGAGATCTTCCTCCACCTCTCCTGTATCTCCCCCTCCTGCAGAGGGAGCTCCTGAGGAGAGGAAAGCCCCTGCAAGATGTGACAATCTCCCCCACCAGTTGAAGAGCCCCCCAGGTGGCTCGACGCACCGGCGGCACCCTGCTCCAGGGCTGGGCCCCCATGCACCCACCCACCCACAACCCCGGCAACACACCAACCAGGACCCAAGCCCCCGAGGCCCGGTCCGGGTCCCAGCCCAGAGACGGAGCGCCCCCAGAACCTCACGCCCATCCCGGACCCACCCAGGGGCAGCCAGGCTACCAGGTCAGTAACCCACGTCCGTCAGCACAGACCCTCCCCTAGCCCCGCTGCACGCAGCCGCGAGGAAACAGTCACCGGAGAGCCAACAGAGCCCCTAACCGGACATGACCGCTACCCCGGGTTGAGCCCCCCAAGGAAGATGCCTCCGGGGAACCCCCCGACGCCCTAAGCCTGTCCCTACCCCCACACCAATCACAACAGTGAAGGCGGGACCAAACTATGACCCCCCACCCCCACTAGGTGATGGAGCTGATCAAAGGAGCCCAGAGCAATTGATCTGATGTGGTGGCAGAGGCTGTATCAAGACTAATGTAATCTAATAGATAATTTCTATATTGGTTAGAATTAAGATTATTTTTATTTTTCCAGTTCATGAGGACTGTTTTCTTGGCTATGCATAGGGCAGTGAAAACCATATGGGCGATATTCTTTTCTGAAGTGACATTATCTAAGCTGCCCAACAAACACACTAAGGGGGAAGTTGGAATGTTACATTTCAGACACTTCGATAAGTCTTCACATATCTCGCGCCAAAACTTCTGAACTGGTGGACAGAACCAAAGAGCGTGGATATAATTGTCCGGTGAATTGGTTTGGCAGTGTGAGCAGTTGTTGGTAGACGTAAAGCCCATCTTGAACATCCGATGACCTGTATAGTGCACTCTATGTAATATTTTGTATTGAATTAATTGAAGACTGGGATTTCTAATTAGATGAAAGGTTTTTAAGCAAATCTGAGACCAGAAGTTTAGGTCTAAGTTAACTGATAAATCCGCTTCCCATTTTGCAATAGGAAGTGATATTGATTCATCTGTTTTAGAAAGCATTCTGTATATTTTGGATAGTAATTTGGGGGGTTTAAGAGTAAGAAATTGAACCACACTTGGTGGTGTTTGTAGTTCAACTTGACCCGGTTTAAATTTCTTTTTTACTATGGATTTAATTTGTTGATATTCTAAAAATCTTTTCTTGTTGATCCCATATTGTGTAACTAGTCCGTCAAATGAAATAAATTCTGTTCCTTCTAGTATATGTTCTAAATATTTGATTCCTTTATCACTCCAATCTGAAAAGTTTATCATATTATTGTTTTGTAATATGTCAGGGTTGTTCCAGATAGGTGTACGTTTGCATGGGATTAATTGGTGTCCATTAGTGCTTTATGACCAGCGATGTGCCTCGGCCCTCCCAGTGCATGTAAGTGCTTGGCTTTTCATTTTCCCCTCGCTCTGTCTCCCTAACCAAAGTCCCTGGGGAAACACCGGCTCGGGCCCGGATGATAAACTGAAGCAATTAAGTGTTGTAATCACACGCAGAATGAAGAAAGATGTCAATGAGGTGGAGCAACAACAAAAAAAAGCGTGCCCCCGCGTGGAAGAGAGACAAAATGCCTGAGTTATTGTAGGAGCCTTTTACTGTCTGAGTTTAAACAAAAAACGTATATATGGATACCTAACAGCAGCAAAGCAACTACCTCTCCACAGAACCACAGACAAGCTGCATAAATCACATTTATTTCTGTGCTTTTGACACTGCACACCACAACAGTAGACCGTAGATCAAAAATCCAGATGTGACAGACTTGCAGCTGTAATTTAAGAAGTTTAGCAAAAACCTTTTTATTAACTGTTTGGGAATTACAGCCATATTTATACATGGCCCCTGTTTTCAGAGGTTCAAAAGTAATTTGACAATGCCTGCCAAGTGAGGGATGTTCCCTCATTATTTCACAACAAAAACAGCAAACTGACGCCAAGTTTAAAACTGAGGCAGCTGTTTAGTGCCAGAGAACCCATCTCTAAATGTGAGGTCTAAAAAAATGCCAATGCAAGTGAAGGAGGCTGTCATTAGGCTGGAAAAAAATAAAAATAAAAAAAATAAACCTTTCAGAGAGACAGAGAAAAAGTTTTAGGAGTGAACAATCAGGTCAGCAACACCAAAAAGACCTTAAAGACCACAGAAGATGACTTAAATGGATGATGACAGAAAAACAGTTTCCCAACAAGTAAACAAGTTAAGAAGACTTCAGGAGGCAGTTGTGTCATTTTCATAGTCTACAGTTATGAGATGGCTATGAGATGGAAATACAGAAGGTTTACAGTATGGTGGGAACCACAGGTTACACTCAAGACTAAGAAGTCCAGGTTAGACTTTGCCAGAAATCATAACTAAGAACCTTCACAACAATTTTTAGACAGATGAAGCCAAGGTTAACTTGTACCAGAGTGATAGGAAGAGAAATGCAGGAAGAAGAAGAAACCACATCATCTGTCAAACATCGTGGCTGCCAGTGGATATGACTGATGACTCAAAGCATACTCTAACATCAACCTAAGAGTTTTTCAAGGTGAAGAGATGGGATATTCTTCAATAGCTAGGTCTGTCACCTGATCTCAGGCCAATAGATCATGGTTTTCAGTTACTGAAGTTCAACAAACAAGCAGCAAATTAAGGTAGTTTTTTTTTTTTGGCCACTACAAACGGTGACATGTGGGTACCATGGTGGGTACCCTTTGCTGCCTATGTTACTGAAAATTGTCACTTTGATACTGACAATAAATACTAAAACTACTCTTGGATTAGATCGCTACACATTTATAACTGTATCAACAACAACAATTCTTCATAGCTGCAAACAGCAGGCACAAAGCCCCTCCCCTCACTAGCAGCTTAACATGTGAAAAATTGACGGGCCACAAGTTAATGATAGAAGTTTAAGTATTACTAATTACCTGCATTAGCCATCTATTAAATTAGAGGCTGGAAACCTCATTTTCCTGGATATCAGTATCGTTTATATTATTGTAGAGTATTTACCTCACCTTGCAAACCGCTTTAAGGCAATTGTTGTGATTAAATGCTATATTAATAAAACTGAAATGAACTGTATTGAATTGAAGCCCCTCATGGCAAATCATAGCATTTGGTGACATCCATTTGGTTCTAGATTTCAGGCTGTTATTGTTTGAGAAAGATTTCCACACAAGTATTAAAAGTAGTATATTTAAAATTAGGCCTGTTTGTCCAATTACTTTTAAGCCTATGAAAATGGGGGAGCTTTCTAGGATTTGTTTAATTCCTGAATATTCAAACTCTCGGATTAAAGCTAAGAAGGTGCTGCACAGAGACAAAAATATAAAAATGGATATTGTTCAAACACTTAAAAGACTGAACAGTAACTGTACCGTATGGTTCATGCAGGAAATTAAGAAAAGCAGAAAGCAATGGTCTTACAGCTCAGTGA
This sequence comes from Rhamphochromis sp. 'chilingali', assembly GCF_963969265.1. Taxonomy (NCBI): domain Eukaryota; kingdom Metazoa; phylum Chordata; class Actinopteri; order Cichliformes; family Cichlidae; genus Rhamphochromis; species Rhamphochromis sp. 'chilingali'. The sequence continues at coordinate 28,000,148 of NC_137935.1, forward strand.
AGGTCCGAAGCACAGCAACGAAAGCCGACAACATCTTCAGTCTTATTCTTGTTTTTCTTTTCCAAATTTCTTAATTTCCAGGTTCTGCACCTGAAACACACAAAGACACTTGAATGGTTAGACGAGTTTATACAAGCACATATACAACCACGCAATTGGTGTCAGAAGGTATGAACAGATGGCTGCCTTTCTTTGATGCCACGTTTGTCCTGCAGGCCCACATAGCCACTGTTCATGCCCACATGCAATTAAGGAAAGACTAAAAGCAAAGCTGCAGGAATACATGTGAAATCAAATCACTCAATATCAGCTAAAAAAAAATATCTATTTAATGCCGTAATCCAAGCAAGCAAGCCACCAGGCCCAGGATCCTCCAGCAGCCACAGGCCCAGGCTCTTCCAGCAGTCACCAGGCCCAGGATCCTCCTGCTCCACCAGGTCCAGGATCCTCCAGCAGCCACTGGGCCCAGGATCCTCCAGCAGCCAGGCACCAACAAGTAAACCAACAGTGACTTCAACGGGCCATCACAAGGAAATACCAATCTCATCATTTTCAAAATGCCACCTAAAAAAGCAAACCCAGGAGTTGAAGAGGAGTTGGAGGAGATTAGGAAATCGCTTAATTTCATGTCTGATGAACTGAGCAAAGTGGCTAAACAACAAGGTATGCTACATGACCTAATGGATGAAATAAAACAACTAAAAAACCTCATAAAGGACAAGGACAAGAAAATAGATGACTTGGAACGGCGAATCGAGGACCTTGAACAATACACAAGAATGGATGATTTAGTCATAAGTGGTCTGGAGACGCAACACCGAACCTACGCCAGAGTAACAGCTGGCGGAGGTAAAGACGGTGAAGATGCCCCGGTAGAGGAGCTGCAAACGCTTGAACAGCAAGTGATAAAATTCCTTCAAACGAAGAATGTAAGTATTCAGAGCCATCATATTGCAGCATGCCACACGCTCCCCAGAAAAGACAGTAAAACAAAGCCAGCAATCATTCTTCGGTTTGTGAGTCGCAAAACAAAGATTGAGTTACTGAAACAGGGTAAGAAGCTAAAAGGGACTGGTGTGTATTTAAATGAACATTTAACGAAAAAGACTGCTGAAATTGCAAGACAGGCACGCAGCCTGAGAAAACAAAATAAGATACAAGCGACATGGATGAGGAACTGCAAAGTAATGATAAGACTAAATGGCAATCCCGAAGAAGCGAAAGTTGTGATGATAAGAGAACTCAAAGACTTAGAGCAATATAAATAATCAGGAATCTGCTATGGAATCTATTGGAAAAGTGACGATTGGATAATGAACAATGGGTATGGAAAGTGTTTCTGGCCTTATGGCTCAAAAACAATGGAAACAACAACAACAAAAACACATAAATGACAAGTTTGGACACAGATTATAGGTTTCCATTCGGAGATATTGAAGAGGAGGAATTTGATTATGAAAAGGACTGTCAAGGTGGTTATTTTGCCACACACGCTGAGAAAACGAACTTCAAAACGTTTAACTATGCAGAGCACAACATGAATGACCCTGAAAGTAACATTGACCCAGATACCCACTTCTACAATAACACCAATAATACTTGTGAGTACTATACAGACGACCAATTCAATGTGAATATTAAAATGGCAAATGCATTGTCGGTCATACATTTCAATAGTAGAAGCCTGTATAAAAAATGTTCTAAAATTACAGAATGTTTAAGTAAGTTAAAAAAGTTTAACATAATTGCAATATCAGAAACATGGCTCGATAATGAGAAAGTTAGTGAAATGGGACTGGAAGGATACGAATTATTTACAATGAACAGGGTGAATAAAAAAGGAGGCGGTGTTGCTTTATATGTAGATAAAGTTTTGAAATGTAGTCTGATTGAATGCATGTCAAGCACCATAGATAACATATTGGAATGTGTCACTATTGAAATTCATGTTGAAAAAGCTAACAATATAATTATAAGTTGCATCTATAGGACACCAGGTTCATGCCTTGAGTTATTCAATGAAAAACTTGCTGCTATGTTTAGCAACCTAAATGATAAAAAAAGTGCAAATAATTTGTGGTGATTTTATTATAGATTTGCTAAACCCAAATGGACATCAGAAAACAACAGATTTCATAAATACAATGTATAGTAACTCCCTTTTCCCTGTAATTATAAAACCAAGTAGAATAACAATTGATACAGCTACATTGATAGATAATATATTCACAAATAAAATTGACCATGAAATAGTAGGTGGACTTCTTATAACTGATATAAGCGATCATCTTCCTGTTTTTGCAATTTTTCAAAATTATTTTGGGATTAAAACTAAACAAAAGAATCAAATATTTGATATGATACGACATAGAACAACAAGAGCCATTGCTGCCCTCCAGGTGGACTTAAAGGAACACAATTGGAATGAGGTTTTTGCAAATGAAGATTCAAATAGTGCGTATGATGCATTCTTATCAACTGTAATTTCACTATATGAAAAACATTGTCCTTTAATGAAAATCACTAGAAAGCATCACAGATCAAATAAGCCATGGATCACAAAGGGGATAGAAGATGCATGTAAAAAGAAAAATAATCTATATAAGAGATTCATAAAACAGAGGACAAAAGCTGCTGAAATAAAGTACAAGTTATATAAAAATAAATTAGTAAATATTATAAGAACAAGTAAGAAAGAATATTACCACAAATTATTGGAGCAAAGTAGAAGTAACACACAAGAAACATGGAGGATATTAAACAGTATAATCAAAAAGGGCTCAAAAAATAAGAATCATCCAGATTATTTTAAAAAAGATAAAGATATTGTGCTTGATAAAACTAAAGACATTGCAAATGAATTTAATGATTTCTTTGTAAATGTTGGCTTTAATTTAGCAAAAGAAATTCCAGAGTCAAGAAATAATAACGACCTAAATAAACATATTACTCAGATTGTGTCCTCCATGTTTATTGGTGCTGTAACTCATAGAGAAATAATTAACATTGTGAAGACATTTAAAAATAAAAAGTCCACTGACTGTTTTGGTATTGACATGATATTAGTTAAAAGTATTATAGAATATATAGTGCAACCTTTCGCATACATTTGTAATCTGTCCTTTCGAACTGGTGTCTTTCCCTCACAAATGAAAATAGCAAAAGTTATTCCAATCCATAAAAACGGAGAGAGATGTCAGTTTACCAATTATAGGCCAATATCACTACTCCCACAGTTCTCAAAAATTTTAGAAAAGTTATTTGTTAATAGACTTGATAAATATATTGAGAAGCATAATCTCCTAAGTGATAACCAATATGGCTTTAGAGTGAAAAGGTCCACTTCAATGGCAGTGATGGAACTTGTTGAAGGGATATCTAATGCAATAGATAATAAGGAATATACTGTTGGTGTTTTTATAGACTTAAAAAAGGCGTTTGATACAATTGATCATTCTATATTAATGAATAAACTAGAGAGATATGGCATAAGAGGGATAGCATACAAGTGGATGAAAAGTTACCTGGATGAAAGATATCAATATGTCGAATTCAATAATGTAAAATCTAAGCAGTTGAAGGTAACTTGTGGTGTTCCTCAGGGCTCTGTGCTGGGCCCTAAATTATTTATATTATATATAAATGACATATGTAGTGTTTCCAAACTGTTAAAATGTGTATTGTTTGCTGATGATACGACTCTGTACTGCTCAGGTAAAAACTTAGAACAGCTTCTGACTACAGCGGAAAAGGAGTTAAATATATTAAAAAACTGGTTTGATGTAAATAAGTTATCATTAAATATAAAGAAAACAAAATTGATTATTTTTGGCACTAGACAAATGAAAAATGTATCTAAAATAAGGGTTAATGGAATTGAAATTGAAAGAGTGTACGAAAATAAATTTCTTGGAGTGATAATTGATGATAAGCTGAGTTGGAAGTCTCATATAAACCACGTGAAAACAAAAATGTCAAAAACCATTGCTATTCTCTATAAAACAAAGCATGTCCTGAACAAAAAATCATTATACACACTTTATTGTACTCTGTTGCTTCCATATATGACTTACTGTCTGGAGATATGGGGTAATGCATATAAAACGAACACTCTTCATATTTTCAAGTTACAAAAAAAAGCTATAAGAATTATAAACCAATTAAACTATATAGAACCAACTAACATTTTGTTTATTAATCTGAATACCCTGAAATTTTATGATTTAGTTGAATATAAAATGGCACAGATAATGTATAAAGCACAAAATAACTTGCTTTGCCCCAGTACTCAGAAGCTGTTCAAAGTCAGAGAGAGTCAATATGACTTAAGGGGAACAGATTTCTTTTAAAAAAAAACAAGATAAGGACAAATATAAAGCAGAGATGTGTTTCTGTTAGAGGAGTTAACCTGTGGAATAGTTATGACAGTGATTTAAAAAGGTGTAGGTCATTTTCCTTGTTTAAAAACATGTTTAAAAATAGAGTAATAGAAAAATATATAAATCAAGAATGAAAAGAGCAAAAAGGAGAAAAAAAAACCTCTTGATTCTTTTGCTTTGATGTAGTTACTTATCTAAGGTGGAAAGTTTTTTTTTGTTTGTTTGTTTTTGTTTTGTTTGTTTGTTTGTTTGTTTGGTTTTTGCTTTGTTTTATTATTTTCTTCAAGCCCTGTGTACAGGAGCTGCATACAAAAAGATATTTTGTGAAAAGGGTTGGCGTAATAAGCAAATGCTTCAGCCAATACCTTTTGATTAGCCTTGTCTCATGCTTTCTTTCTTTATGGTAGATTTTTTTCTGTTTTCACTGTTTGTTTGTTTTTTCACTGTTTTCACTGAGATTTGAATTTGAATGCTAATCAATAAAATCAAAATCAAATCAAAGTAAAACTAAAATATTATAGAGTTACATCATTAAACATTGGAAAAAATATCAAAACTATACAGCCAACGGATCAAATGTTTTACTTTTAATGTAAAAGTTCTTGTTTCAGGCTAGTTTCTTTATTGTGTCTCAACACATATTAAGGTATTAAGTAATAAAGCATTGTTTTTGCAAATTTTTCACTTTTCTTGTGTTCCAACATTTTAATTAGTTGACGATGTTTAAAATTGAGAGCCTATTTGTGAGAATTGTTAAACAAAATTTGCACATTGTTGTCAAAAGGAAGGTAATGACCTCACAATTTTTAGCATTGCTGATAATGATGAAAGTGATAAAGTAACAGGGATACGTTTCCTGATATTAAAACTGGCTTATCAACTTTTGTTGCAACTACTTTTTTTCCGTGTTTATGTTTAACCCACTGTAATCTATAGACAAGAAGGTACAGTAACTTCTGATTGAGTTATTAATTTGAAATGATAGTCACATAGCACTGTTGTCCTAGTGCTATGATGAGGTCTTGGAGGATTGTAATGAGGTTTTGGCACCAATTAATGAAGTTATTGGGCATTTTAATGAGGTCTGAGTAGAAAAGAAATGAAGTCATTAAGCTCGTGTTGATGTTCACTTTAATCTCACACACACAAACACACATTAATTGCTTATCCTATTACGATAAGGCTACATCCTCTTGATTAATAAAGATATCAAACCAGCTTGGTTCAAAAAGCCAGTGAGTGGGAAAAAAAACAGTTTGGTCAAAAATACTAATTGAGACAAAAAGACTGTTTGCAGCATTTTACTGCTTTCTGGCAGTTATTTATTTATTCATTCATTTATTTAATAGAATTAGCCAACAAAAGTGTAACCACTCGGTTTAACCTAGAGCACAGACAAATTACATTCAGATTATGTTAAAATTACATGCACTCACATGCAACCTTGCAATACTAAAGATAGCTTAAAGTTGCTCTATTCTCAAACTTGATTTACACGTTTGTGGCTTTTAATGATTTCTTTGAACTGCTTTTTCGATGTATACAATGTGTACGTTTTAGTCTGCATGTATACTTTTGTAAACTTGTGCCCTATTACTATTTTTTTACAGTGATTAAGGTACAATATGATGTACAATCATTCCACGCTGGAAAAAGAACAGTTCAAAGAAATCATTTAAAGCTCAAAATTCATCCCATGCCTTGATGAGTGTAAATCTCTGAGCAAATTAAAGGCTTTTTTACTCAAAGTGTGCTTTAATATACAGTATTTTTCGTAGGCTAGGAATCGTGTACTGTATCTAGCTTTGAGGTACAATAGTAATTGGCATGATTAAGTCATATCTTAAAGAATGAACAGTAACAAAATCTTATTTTAAGACTTGTAGTCTTTTAGCCTTGAGCTTAGATGTTCCATATTCCAAGATAAAATTCTTTTCAATTTACCGCACAGAAATTTTGGGGGCAGGTACTCCAACAACATTCTGTAAAGTTTTGAACACAAAAAGCAGACATAATTTCCTCTGATCCTTCAAATGACTCAGTACTGAATTCTTTAGTCTAATCATCAGAGAATCACATTCTTCCTTTCTAAAGGCTACATATACTTTTATTTTTGTTAGTTAAACTACAGGATGGCTTCATATTACATGACAGCAAAACCCTTCTGCTGAAACACACCATGCTTATAACAAACATCTCTGGCTCATCAGACAAGACAATCAGTGGCCAGACAGGTGGGCCCTGATTGGCATCTTCAGGCTCTGCAAGCACAGAGAAAAGAAACACATTAGATTGGTACTGTACGGTCTATGCGCAGCTAGAGAGGAAATAAATGATCTGCACGCCATGTCCTCTTTAATTTCACTTTTTCCATCAACCTCTGTGCATCAATACAAGACAATAACGCTTCTTTAACAGAAGAAAACATGGTGGGGGTTAATCCAGGAGACAGCTTTGATGTCTTATTGATTTGAAAGACTTTGCATTAGGCTACCAGAAATTCTCAGGCTGACATAACCTTTTTGACGGTAGTCTTTCTTCATCCTTTGATCGAAATGAAGAGGCAAGCTCCAAGCAATGCTATCGCACAGAAAGAGACTTTTTTTTTCCTAAGAGGTGCGTAAGGTCCCAAAGGCAGAGAGTGATGGCTAATTCAAAATGCTTCTTCTAAGTGTGGAGATAAACATCAAGTGAAGCAATCTTGCTTTGATGGCTACTCTTTTGATCTGGTCCAGTGTCCACAAGCACTTAAAGGGTTTGGGGAAGGAATATAGAAGAACATAAAAAAGAAAATAAATTGCAAAGGAACATTTTATTACCCCGTGTTCTCTCTTTCCCCATCAGTCTGTCTGGAGATGACTCTGGAAAGCCATTGCACGGCAACAACAAAACGGAATAAACAAACGGGTGAACAGAGGTGAATAGAGTCCAAGTCCAAGCAAAAACCCGACAGGAGTGCAGGGAAAGTGCAGTGTTACTGTCTGATCACCTTCCATTACTGCAGAGTTCTAAGGTGGGTTTATATGAAGTTTGTAAAGATACAAACCAACTATGGAATGAGTGTGGTTTAAGTTACTAACAACAAATACACTACATGGAGAATAATTTTGACCCACAGCTCTTAATCTTTGAATTCAGATGTTTTTTATCCAGTTATCTTCGAGTTACCACACATGTATACAAATTAAGCACCTAGCCACCCAGCCTGCCTTTACAAAAATATATGATATAATGCTGTAAATTCAAAAGTGTTTAGCAACCACAGCAACCCAGACACAGAGTTTCCAAAGCTCTGCTTTCTCTATAACTGCAGTACCAAACTTCATCTGGCATTAACATCAGCACAAAAACTGTACACCAGGAGCTTCGTGGTTTGGGTTCTCATGGCTGACCAGCTCCTCTATATGTAATGTGTAGGTGGTTCACACTTTGGTCCATATATAGTTTATTTATCAACATACCTGTCACTGAATATGATTGACAGCTTGCCTAATGACTTGATTACCTAAACAAATTGAGCCTAACCTTTTATTGCAATAATCAATGATCTAGGATTCGGGACCTGTTTTGCCTGGCAGGTCACCTCTTTCTGCTACTGAAGACTTAAACTTTAAACTTTCTCAAAACAACAACAACTGGTTCTAAATATAAAGTTTACACTCAGATTACTGGACTACTACTACTATTACTATTGTTAACACTGTTACTAAATGCTAATAAATTTCAAAGCATGCTGTATGTGCTCAGTTGATTGTATGTCTACATTTCCGTTGCGTGCTAATTGAGAACACCTTTTGAGAATCACACTTTTTTACCTTCCTTTTCCTTCTTTTTTCTGGAGGCATCTGGAGCCTGGAATCCCGACAAACAATCAACCATCAGCAACAATGCTTTTTCAAACCACCGCCTAAAGCAATTTTAACACTGATAATTTCATACTGTAGGAAAACGGCACTTTTTGACAACTATGGGGTCAAATTGGCAAATATTCACTTTTTACCTTTATTGTTCTTCCAAATAACCTCTGATAACCTGGGGATTTGTTTAAAACCTGGAGGTCTGCCTGATGCATATTTGGTATGGTATGGTGCAGTGCTTCCCAACCACTGTGCCACAGCACGTAGCTGTGATGTGAGAAAAGATCAGGTGTGCCGTGGAAGATTATCTGGTTCCACCTGATTAGTACTCTCAGCAATCGGCGTGAGTTACGGGCAGAACAATGACATCCTCTTCCACTAGAGGGCAGTACAACTACCTGCTCTAATTAAATGGGTTGCTAACTGCCAGTAAAACAGAAGAAGACGAAGAAGAAATGACGTAATAGTCATGCTGTGAGACGACGCAGCAATAAACAATAGCAATAAATAAATATTTGAAAAGAAAAAGTAGTCAATCTGAACTGGTCCTGGACAAAATCCTGACCTAGATGAGGCCCTAGCATGAGTAGTGGTCAGACGAAAGCAAAAAGGGTGCACTGGGGACAAACTGAACCAATTCTGCTACACCTGGTGGAAGAGGAAAAGTTATCAATATGCTTTTGTGACATTTTTGTTTGGTGGTGGGCCGTGTGATTTTTCTAATGAAACACTAATGAAGAACCTGCCCTTGGTCTCCACTGCATAGACATTACCAACACAAATAGCAGGGCCTACTCTGGGGATAACATTAGGGGACTTCATTTGATATCCAGTTACATAAAGTTGATGCTCAGATTACACTGTTGTTGTTATTCTATAAGATTTAAGGCCTAGATAATGAAAGCTACAAGTTGCATAAAATAGATGGTTAAATGTTCCAATAGAATAATATACAAAATATTTAAAAATACAAATAAAAATAGAAATATTATACAGGTTAAGGATTAATATGATATAATATTACTGTCTCATAGGAAATGCACATTAATATATAACAAAGCCTCTTTTTAACCCAAGGTAAATGTCATGGGTTGCCTAGGTTAATGAGTCATTTTACTGTCAAAGCTTTTCCCACAGTACAGACACATGTTTTTATAATTTCATGTGTTTTCACACATCACAGCTGTGACACCCTCACTCTGTCTCAGGTGCTATATCGCAGTGGTGCAACAACACATCTAATTCATGCTGAGAAAAACAAAGCCATTGCAAACAGCATAATAGCATTTGCTTAAACATGCCAAGGGAACAATCGCTGGTACTTTCCACATGGGACATCATCACTAAATGCTAACCGCAAAGTCATAGCGGACTTTGTTATGATCATTTATTACACACTGTGAGGATTATCCTAGTGTGGGGAACAGACATAATATTAAGAATATTAAGAATGATGTCAGAGTGACTGGAGAGGAGGAAGGAGGAGACTTGGAGTGAGTGGGACCAGGGAGCACTGTGACTTTGATGAGCATCTCTTGCTCTGCTTTCTCAACAGGCTCTGAGAAATCAGGATGGCAGCTCAGCGTCACTGAATCCACCACGCAATCCTTCTGGCAGTTTTTGTCCTAGTTGGGCTTCAGTGTGGTGCCAGGTCTGCCGATAGCACCTGCGAGATAGAGTACCCTGTTTTTTTCTAGCCCTTTGATTAAAGTTCTGGATTAGTGACTCTCCTGTTTGTGACTTGATGGGAGCAGAAAAAAGCAGAGGCTGTGGAAATAGACAACTGAGCTTTCAAGTAGTTTGACATGGAAGCCCCTGACATATCAGCAGCAGCAGGCACTGAGCAGACCTACTCTCTGTTATTTGTAAGGTCCTGAGACCAAGAAACAACACAGATAATGTGGTCAGGGCAGAGATTCAGAGCATCAAAGATCCCTCTATTCAAGTTTCTTTAAGTTGAGTTTGCACCAGATACTATTATAGAATAGTAGAGAGAAGTACGGTGGCTCTGAGAGGCCAAACAAACTGCAACTTAAGAAAACACCAGCAATAAGAAAAACGCTGCAAAAGCACACAAAACACAACAGAAACAGGAAAGACGACAACGGAAATAGGAAAAAACAGATTTCCAAAAGCACAAGGGAAGTGTTTCTGGGGAGACAATAACCCGACGGACCACTTGCAGGAACCCAAAACTTGGCTTGTTTTCATGATTCATATAATACTGGTGACGGATTTTTAGGCTAATAGTTAGACTAACACACTTACCTCTCATCTTTTCTTTCCTCACAAAACTGATAGATCCTCCACTTCTTTTAAGCGTATCCCAGAGCAATTCTTAGCATATTTTGGTTCCTGCAACTGGTCCGGCGGGTTATTGTCTCCCCAGAAACACTTCCCTTGTGCTTTTGGAAATCTGTTTTTTCCTATTTCCGTTGTCGTTTTTTCCTATTTCCGTTGTGTTTTGTGTGCTTTTTTCTTATTGGTGGTGTTTTCTTAAGTTGCTGTCTGTTTGGCCTCTCAGGGCCACCGTAGAGAAGACTCAAAAGTTGGGAGAAAGACTAAAGACTGCTTTCTAAATATGCATATGCTTCAGTGTAACTAATATTCAAATGCTATGCCCCCCTGCAGAAAGACAATGCATATTATGACAGTCTCACCTGCACTTCCTCTCCATCATCACTGCAGACTTGGTCCAAATGGTAAATGGCCTGCATTTGTATAGCGCTTTTCTAGTCCATAGGACCCCAAAGCGCTTTACACTACATTCAGTCATTCACCCATCCACACACACATTCACACACTGGCGATAGCAAGCTACATTATAGCCACAGCTGCCCTGGGGCGCACTGACAGAGGCGAGGCTGCCGGACACAGGCGCCACCGGGCCCTCTGACCACCACCAGTAGGCAAACACGGGGTTAGTATCTTGCCCAAGGATATTTGGCATGCAGCCAGGATGCAGCCTGGGATCGAACCACCGACCTTCAGATTAGTGGCTGACCTGCTCCAAAGGCTGGCACAGCGGTAATTTAAACTTTTGAAAGAACCTCAAAGCAAATTTAAATTCAAACTGTATGAGCATAAACTAATATATCATTCAAAAGCAACTATTGAGGCAAACCGCTATAAACTTGTAATTTCGCTTAGACAGAAACAGTCGTGACTTTCATGTCATGCTTTGATTTACAGATTATTAAAACTGAGGCAAAATCAGGCTACAGTAGTTTGAATATTTCAAAAGATTGGAACAGAAAATCATGTGTGCCGCCTGGCTCAAATTTGTAAAAATCCATATTAAAATGGCTGAATTCAATTCCACTGAGCAAACTCAGATTCTGGAGAAGCCCTTTGATCACACCAAAAAACAGAAGAAATTGAGTAAACGTTTAACAAAGGATGCTGGCAAGGCAACCAGCGCAGACAGAAAGGCAAAAACCTGAAGAAAATCAAAAAATAGGTCACAGGCAAATATCTTACACAAGGAATCACAGGTGAGTCAAAAAACAGCTCGAGTACAAAGCTTGCAAAGGTAATTTGGCAGCTGAGTCATTGTTTGTGATTGGCAGAAAAACAGGAATTACTAAACAACAGGAAATTACTCAGCTGGAGTTTAGTAAAAAATATGAATTTAACTGTGCAGAAATCACACGCACTACAACTTTTCCAAATTGCTTATTTGGCTGAAGCTTTTAAATCAGTGACCTTTCATGTTTCTCATACTTGAATTCTGTGGCAGCCATTCTTTCCTTAACTACTCGTTGAGCAGCTTCCTGTGGATCGCAGGCTGAAATCAGGCCTCTCGCTTCACAGGTTGTCAGTAAGTGAAAAAGGAGCTCCGGCATGAAGGCATGGGGGTGGAGAAGTGGTGACACGCAAATGAGTCATGAGGTGGAATAACCTACATGCCGTATAGCCTGCCGGTGTATGTGTCCGCATGTTGTCATGGTCTGCTGTACAAATGCGTGAGCGACAGAAAGAATTTGTAGGGAAATCCTCAGTCTCCCATCAATGCTTTGTCAAAGTCTCACTATTGGCCTCGGAGCTGCAGAGCGACTGAAAAATAGGACACTGCCATAAGTGACAAAATTGAAAATAAACCAATAAAGTATACACTAAATGAAGGATATAGATAAGTAGCGAGCCTGCCAGACAGAATGATAAATGAACCTATCATGGCCAAGAAAAGAAAAAACAAGAAATGTGACAACTGAGGTCAAGGAATGGTGAGTTTAGAGCTGCGGTACACTTTCTGCCTTCAACAGCACCCGATGGAAAAGCAAAAAGGAAAGTAGAAGGATGGAAGACGCTTGAGGGAAGGATAGGTAGAGGGCACGGACAGATGCACTGACATTTTCAACCCATTACCATGGTCCACAGAGTGTGTGCTTGCTTTGCCCACAGACACTGCTGCTTCTGGCTGGCATGTGCATTGGTGTGGAATATAGACTAGTTGTAAATGGCCAGATATTTACAGAGTTACTTGAGGTAACAAGACCCAGAAAAAGTTTCAAAGAAACAGAGGAATTCCCTGAAGTTACTTTTGGTTCCCACAAATGGCACCATTTCATAGACGATGCAGTTCATGCTTCATTACATTAAAAACAGGTTGATGTACATGTATAGAGAGTACTGTGCACAGGTCTTGAGCCACCCCTCATGTCTTTATGTTTTGCGCCAAGGAGCCAGAGTTTCAGACTTTGCAGTAAATAAATGCACAATAAAGAACTATCAGTAATGGATGGGCCTCCCCAGAGCCTGGACCGCAACTTTACTGAAGCAGAGTGGGATCGTCATGACAGAGAACAGAACAAAAGGCAGCCAACATCCAAAGAGGAGCTTCAATTTTATTTATATAGTGTCAAATCACAGCTTTCACCTTGAGGCTCTTTATATTGTAAAGCAGAAGAAGGCTTGCCTTGGACAGTTCAGGATGTGTTGAAGAATAAAGATGGTCACACCAAATCTTGACTTTCAGGCTCGTTAGAAATGTACAAGCTCTGGTTACCTTGTATACTGTATTTCCGTGTACGTTTGCACATGTTTCAATACATCAATAGACACTTTGCAAGCTAGATATAAAGAAATAGCAGCTCAAAACTTTTACACAGGACTGCACATATCCAAAAAAGGCTTTTGGGATAGAAGATTATTTCTCAAACTGTGCAGCAGGGCCCACTGGTGGGGTGAGGAACCACTTCAGTGAATGCAACCAGAGGAAAAAATATCAAGTGAAACTAGCTGAACTTAAACACATAAATCTGTTGTCTTTGTATTAGTGTAGGGTCTTTAACTTACAATATAAAACTCTTTGAGGCAACTTTTGTGATTTGGCACTACGTAAATAAAACTGAATTGAATTGATTGATTCTACGCATGACAATGACAGGTTTGCTTTGTGTTTTAACAGCTTTAACATGCGGCTGGCATATGAAGGGTGCACTCCTCTGTAGCGAGCTGAGAAATAATTCTTTTTAATACTGACTGACTGACTCACTGGTTGAGATAAGGAGAAGCTGAGTTTTAGGAGGAAATACAAGCACAGTCTTTTTTTTTTTTTTTATCACACTCTTCAATGCCATGCCTCCTCTCATTTTTCTAACCCCTGCTGTATGCATACTGCATATTTGATAACCTAGTGTGTGTTTGATTCCATGTGCTGAGCCTTCCAGTCAGGCAGTGAATGTACTGTGTGAAATAAAAAGGTTTCTGTATTGGGCCATTGATTTTGTGTCTCCCTTGAAGGTTTCTGTGTATGTTTTCAGTTTTTCTCAGTGAGGAAATACACACAAAATATTAGTTTTCCTCGGTGACATGCAGATGTCTTCTGTGTTCTTTTATTTCTAAAAGCAGAAGTCAACATGCTGGCATTTTTATATGGATGTATGCACAACTGCATTGTATGAGTGAGCAGGCAGAATAACTGAATCAAAACTTGGGGAAAAAACAGACTACACATATTGCCAGGATTATATTTCACTGAGGATACCCGAGACACCAGAGGGACATATCATTTATTATCATACACTCCAGTCTTCTCTGAGGAAACATACAAATAGGTACTTTGTGATGTAATGGCTAAACAAACTGTTGAGAAAAAAAAATCAATACTCAAATGGAAAGTAGCAGCACAGTGGCCTGGTGGCCACCACTGTTACCTCACAGCAAGAAGGTTTTAGTTTGAATCAAATCCAAAGAGATGCACTTAGCGGGGTTAGGTTAATTGATTATTCTAAATTACTCGTGAGTGTGAGTGCGACTGGTTGTCTGTATCTCTGTGTTACCCCTGCGATAGACTGGCGACCTGTCCAGGGTGTACCCTGCCCCTTGCCCTATGATAAGGATAAGAGGATGGATACTCAAATATTAATCAATACTAATTTACCATCAAGATACTAATTTGCAACAGTATCAATAAAAACAATACTATCTTGGCCTCCTGTAGCTGACGCACAACTTCACACAGCACCACTGGACCGAGACAGTCCGGCACACAGCTCCAACCTCACTAACAGCTAAAGCAGTTAACATTCATAACACTGAACAACACTTTAGGTATTTTTAGAGGTCATTAAAGCTCCAGTTTCAAAATAATTTCATTATTAATAGAATAGGATAGAATAGAATTCAACTTTATTGTCACTGCACATGTCACAGGTACAAGGCAACGAAAACAGTTATCATGAATGTTAAACTGGCCAGTTAACATATTAACGTTAGCTGTTTAACTTTTAGCAATTACGCGAAATCCATCTGCTGTCATTAACATAGCAGCTAGCGGACTGTAGTTAGAGAAAAGATTAATATGTATAGTGAGCCATGGCAAAGCAGGTTATGGACGTACACAACTGGGTGGGCTGCTGGCTGTGCAGAGCAGCGGGGGAACTGTAGCTAAACAGAGAGTCCAGAGTGCGGAGCGCTAATACGAGCAAAAGAGTGAAATCTGGAGCAGAGCAGTGAATCAGATGGGTTCAGTTGAAATTAACTTTTTCAACAAATGACTTCCTCATCATTACTGTTGCTGGATGGAGTCAGAATATTCTCTGCGGTATCAAATATGGTATTGATTATCAAGTATTTTCCTGGGTATCTGTATTGTGACAACCCTACTATGGTGTTTGCATAGAACTACACCAAAGGAAATTCAAGGAATTTGGATTTTGTAACTGCAACTGGAATGACTGTAAAAATATTATGTTAATCAATCAATGTGCTAATAAATTTATGTTACATTTATTATGGGGAAAATTACAGTTGCAACCTTTCAGCACAGAATTCAGTAACCAAACTAGTATACATGCAAGTGAACTTTCCTGTATGATTCATCCATCCATCTATCTTCTTAAACACTTCAGGGTAGTGGGAGTCTGGAACTTTTCCCAGGAGATATTAGGTGAAAGTACCTGAACAGGAGGAGGAAAACCACACAGGCACAGAGAAAGGCCATAACTGACCAGGGAGGTTGAGCCCAAATACTCTTCCTGCACCTAATGTAAATGCAGTAATTAAGAGTTAAGGACAAAATTATATAACAGTTATAACCAGTGAAAATTTCTGGATTTAAAAGGCAAGAACACAGTCTAAAGACATAATTCAACTATTAATTTATCATTGTTTTCTTTTGGAACGGGTTAGTAGATGAAGGAGCTTGAGTGATAGTGAGATGAAAAGCAGGCAAGTTTACAAAGGGCTGGGAAGCGTAGGGTCATGCCTGGGCTTGAGAAGAATATTCTCAAGGTCACTGTCTTTATAGATATCAAAAATATTCATAGTATTTGCTCTGTACGTGTTTTGATAACTCAAGGATCTAATAATGAAAATGGTCTTTTAGTAGAAATTGAAGGAACACATTCTAAAACTGCACATGTGAGGTCCAAATAGCTAGATGGATATGGTGCAAGTTTTCCTTTTGGTTTAGTCTGTTCATATAACAAAGCTAGCTCTGGCAAAACACACTTGCCTGAGGGCATGAGGTGGGGTATACCATGGTCCAGTTGCTGGCCCATCAGAGGGCTTTTGATAGCTAGATCTAGAAAAAAGTATTTCATCAACAAAAGTAGCTCAAATGCTGAATTACTGATAGAGTGGACACACTTTTAATGGTCCCTTTGTACTTGCTCAGAGTGTAAAATGTCTTCAAAAGAGGATCAACCAGCATAACAGTACAGTCAGTGCTACTTTTGCATTTTTACCTCTAAACACAGCAAAGTCTTGTCTGATATGGGGATGGCAATAGATGGTATCAAGAGGAAGCTAATGAAAATCTAGGAGGGAGTGAATTCATTGCAGTCATTCATTGGTGACATGTTCAGTATTACAGTGGAAAATGATGGACAATTACAGTGTGCATCCTGTTGCTGTGTAGTGCAAATTTGAAAAAATGGTGGAGAAGCTGAGAGACAGGGACAAGGGCTCAGATGAAGCCAGTGTGAGGACAGGGAAACATTTTGGTTTGATGAGAGCGAATGCTTTATTAATTTAGGTGCACAGCATTGCTGACCGAGCTGCACTGACAGCTGTACATACTGCAAATGGTAAAACGGTAAATGGCCTGTATTTGTGTAGCGCTTTACTAGTCCCTAAGGACCCCAAAGCACTTCACACAACCCGTCATCCACCCATTCACACACTGGTGATGGCAAACTACATTGTGACCACAGTATGCCCTGGGGCGCACTGACAGCGGCGAGGCTGCCGGACACTGGCGCCACCGGGCCCTCTGACCACCACCACCAGCAGGTAACGGGTGAAGTGTCTTGCCCAAGGACACAATAACCGAGGCTGTCCAAGCCGGGGCTCGAACCGGCAACCTTCCAATAACAAGGTGAACTCCCAACTCTTGAGCCACGACCGCCCACAAATGCAATTCACACAAATGCATAAAAACGCAATGTGAACACTGACTATTCATTTTAGAAGCATTCTTTGATAAAGATAAATCACCTCTGTGAGCTAACACCAACCCTAACCGATAAAGACAAGCCCAATCCACTGGCTGTCCCTGCACAGCGCAAAGCATAAAAAGCACTTCAGAACTTCATTACTAGACCAAACGTTATATCATCAACACAAACTCATATAAAATTATATTATTAACCAAAAATAATATTGTGTTACAAGGGCAGTTTTTCCATTTAATTGTGGCTGACTTGAAAGCAAATATAAATAATTACAAGTTCCAAATGTTTCATGAAAGGCTATATTAGTGCCTAATGTAGTGGTTTTGCTACTGCTCAGTTTTCTCAATCATTAGCAATGATTCAGTAGTCAAACTGATATGGCTTTTTGGGATCCTGTTTATGGTTGGAACGTGCTGCAAAATGAAAAGTGGAAATACCTGCCCAGGTGTAAATGTTGTTCTTAATAACAGATAGCCAAGAAGACAAAATCCTAGGAGAACCCTATTCTCTGTATTCATTATTGTATATCGTAACCATTCCTCATCATTTATATTAACAGTTATTTATTTTACATTATCAGTAAAATAAAAAAGTAAGAAAAAGCATCAAACAGAAGCAGGCCTACAGTCACACTGGAATGCTCAGGTTAAAGGACTGCTTTGCACTCGGAAGTGTTTTGACAGCATTCACAAACTGACGTACATGCTGTCAAATTCAGATAAGAGATTTGAAAAGCTGGCTTTGGCAGTGTAAACAGCTGCACTGATCAAATAATAACAATCAAACAAAAGCACCAAGACAGACGATACATTTGGAGAGGCTGCGTGGCATTCAAATGTGTGGCAGTGCTCTATGTCTGCTCTGGTTTTATTAGGCACTAGAAGCATTTTGCATGTAGAGCCTGTGGCTGCAGCCACATTTTTGTATGGGCTTCAGTTTGTCATGTCTTTTACTGCAGCATCTCTCTCCAGCTTTCATATAGATAATCCTTTGAAAACAGCTTATCAGTGTTTGCAGAGAAAAATTTTTTTTTTTCTTTTATTCCCTTTACATCAAAAGATGACCAGGAATAGCTTTAAAAGAAAAAAAAAAAAAACTTCTGAATTGTGCTGGCACATAGAGCCACACACATCTAGTCCAGCTGGTAGTGTCTCTAAAGCAAAAACAGTACTTAAAATTGCATGAGTACTGTGGCGCTGATGCATCATCGGTGAAGGCTGGTGGTCTTTTAGCTTGTGTCTGACAGCTAGGTTTCAGGGGCAGTTGTTAACTGAATGTATTGACAAATCACTTTTTCAGTGCTCTGACTCACACGAGCCCAGTGTTTGTCTGTTTTTCTGTGTTCCTCCACTTCTTCTTAATCTCCTCTCCCACTCGTGTTTCACTCCTTAGCCCACTCTCTCAGTGGGGAGGAGGGACAGACGCTACTTTGCAAATGCTCCTGCTGGCGTGGTGTTAGTTTTAGTGTCAATTTTCACTTGTAACTGCAAGTTGACTATCAAATGGCCATTATTCAAGATGTAGCTAAAACTCAGCACACCTCTGATTTACAGTGGGACGTCTGGAGAACTTGACAGGTTGCAACTAAACAGTCGGTCTGGAGAGAAGGCTGATGCGCCAGGATTTTTCAGATATTTTCTCTTGAAAGGAGACTTGCCCTTTTTTCCTTTTATGCAAAAAATTCTGATTTTAATAAGTGTAACCCAATATGGTTCAATCAGAGACTGAAACTTTTTCCAGGGACAGAAATTTACCAAGTGCCAGGGGAACGATAAAAAAGAGAAGTTCTTGAAAACAGGAAGCCAATTAACTCTCACCCCAACTTCTCCAACATGACATGAGCCAGATGTATCTCAGGCATGCTTGTGAGAGACAGATGTCACAGATATGGTAGAAAGAGAAAATATACACACTTGCACATTATATTGTACAAATAAAGTCTAAAGAAGGCCTTTGCCCTGCAGTCTCACTGTTGCAGCACTACTTCTGATGGTACACTATGGGTAAAAAGTGTGATATGGATGACTGCGTTCTGAAGCAAGCACATGCATATACTCATGTCCTTATGATGCATGTGTCCTTGTGCACATTTTTGAGAAGAGCCGGCAAGGTAAAGGTAATTTAAATTCAATAGTACATATATATATGACTTATATAGGTCTTGGACATACTAATGACTGCACTGAAATGCAGTGTATCATGTAATGTACTTTTCTACAGTCATCGGGACATACTCACGAGTAAATCATAGAAAGAGGTCTGTATTGCATATATAAAAATAATAACAAAAAATGCTGTCAGTTTTGTCTATTTCATTTTCATAATGCAGACATGTATGCATGCATTCAACAAAAAAACTATACGGTTGTTTGCAAAGGTATGGTCTGCTGTGTGAGCTTGGGGATAGACGGGTGTGTGAGTGTCTCTTTGTCTGATGTGGTCTGTTAGATGCGACCATGCAGTGCCTAGTGGGAGAGGACTGAGGTGAGTCAGACAGACACAATTGTCTTGTTTCTACCGCAGGAAGTGGCGGGGTGTGGACAAAAGAGAACGGTAGAGACAGATGATCAAAATGTCGTGTGTGTGTACATGTGCACAGTTTTGTGTGAGGACAACTGAAGGGCCTCTATCATGACATGCACTTAAAGAACTCCTCTGGTCACCGAGTGGCCGCACTAATACAATGTACTTGACACTTGGCTGGGTCGTATACTGTCAGGGGAAAAAGGAAAAAGTAGCTCTACATTTTGCTTTTCAGCCCCCTGAAGGTGGGACTGTAATTAGGTGTTTCCTTCCAGCTTCTAAAGCTCTACATTTGTGTGCATACAGTGTGCTTGCAGTTTCTAGTTTGTGGGTGTGCAGGAAACTGTTGTGTGTGAGCATGCACAGTTTTGTGTTTTTTGTAAGTGTGCTGCAAAACAGCAGCGGGCCTATTTTTAGCGAAACATGGTGATGTATTTATCTGCCGGTTGTGGTCATGGGGCTCAGGCATCACAGTTGAACAAATAAATAAACCCTCAGCACAATCATCCAATAAGGGGAGAAACTGGAATCAATAAAAATGGAGGAATATTTCTCTACCTGTCAATTTAACCTCCAGTTATGCAGGTTGTGCTTCTGTTCACATCCATTTGACACTACAGATATGATTTTATTTTAACAAATATAAGTGTCTGCACTGAGTTTAAAATAGCAGGTACTCCAAGTGCAACCATGACCCAAAGGATATATGTGGACTGAAGGCAAATTTCTTCAGACTGTGCTGCTAAATGCTTCTGATAGTGTTGTAGATCAAAGAAAAGACATTCTGATGTAAACACAAAGCAAAGTGACCTTCAACTCCAGAATAATCATTTAGCTCAGCTAGTGTAGTCCAGTTTAGGTTAGTTATGTCTCTTTCTTGCCAACAAATATTTAACTCGAACATGATCAAATCTCAGAGGTATAACAGTGGAGAACAACTGCTGGCAGTGAGGGCTTCACATTGGCTGCTAGAAACTTGTGTGCTTAACAGATACTAACAATACCAAAATTTTACCCATTTTATATAAGAGACAAATAAGTAAAATCACTAATAAAGACTTACTTTAAAGTCTGAAACTGAATATTTTCCATCTGGAAAGCCAGTTTGCTGCTTTATGACAAAGCCATCCATAAAGCTAGAACATCTTACTATTCATCACTGAAGAAGAAAATAAAAACAATCTTAGGTTTCTCTTCAGTACTGTAGCCAGGCTGACAAAGAGTTAGAGCTCTGCTGAGCCAACCATTCCTTTAACGTTAATTAGTAAAGACTTCATGAATTTCTTTACAAAAAAAATGTAGTGATCAAAAAAAACAACAACTTATAAACATTTTACAGAAGTAACATTATGCACAGCTGCTTCAGTACCATTGATTCTTCTAATTTATTTAGTCTTCTTCTCTAATTTATCTTTCTGGGCTAACTTCAGTAATTACTTCCTCCAAACCATTAACATTCCTAAAGAAATCTCAAAGAAGTCCTGCCATTAATTAATGCTTCAGTCTTAAATAGGATCAACCTATCTCTAATAATCAGCTATGTATCACAGGCCTTCAAGTTGGCTGTAGTTAAACCTTTACTCAAAAAGCCATCTCTAGACCCAGCAGTCTTAGCTAATTATAGGCCAATCTCCAACCTTCCTTTCATATCAAAAATTCTTGAAAGAGTAGTTGTCAAACAGCTAATCAGCCCATCACAGCACAGAAACAGCTTTGGTGAAGGTTACAAATGATCTTCTTATGGCCTCTGACAGTGGACTCATCTCTGTGCTTGTCCTGTTAGACATCAGTGCAGCGTTCGATATTGTTGAGCATAATATTCTATTAGAACGATTAGAGCATGCTGTAGGTATTACTGGTACTGTGGTAAAGTATTTTAACTTATACTCCAATTTGTTTATGTAAATGGAGATTCCTCTTCACACCCCAAGGTTAATTATGGACTTCCACAGGGTTCAGGCCAATTCTGTTTACATTATACATGCTGTCCTTAAACAGAATCATTAGAAGACATAGCATACATTTTCACTGCTATGCTGATGACACCCAACTTTATCTATACATGAAGCCAGATAACACACACCAATTAATTAAACTGCAGGAATGTCTTAAAGACACAAAGACCTACTTCTAAATTCAGATAAAACTGAGGTGATTGTACTCAGCCTTAAAAATCATAAAAATGCAGTTTCTAACCAGATACTCAGTCTCTAGTAACACTGTGAGAAACCTTGAAGTCAGTTTTAATAAGGATATGTCCATTAATGTGTATATTAAACAAATATGTAGGACTGTTTTCTTCCATTTGTGCAATATCTTCAAAATGAGAAACTGCTGAAAAACTTGCTCATGCATTTATAACTTCCAGGCTGGACTTCTGTAATTCGTTATCATCAGGATGTCCTAAAAAGCCTTCAGTTGACATAAAATGCTGCAGCAAGAGTACTGAGATCAGACTAGAAAGAGAGAGCATATTTCTTTTATATTGGCTTCCCTTCATTGGCTTCCTGTTAAATCCAGAATAGAATTTAAAATCCTGCTCCTCACGTACAAGGTCTTGAATAATCAGGCCCCATCTTATCTTAATGACTTATAGTATTGTATCACCCCATTACAGCACTTCACTCTCAGACAGTGGGCTTAATTGTGGCTCCCAGAGAATTTAAAAGTAAAATGGGAGGCAGAGCCTTCAGATTTCAGTCCCCACTTCTATGAAACCAGCTTCCTGTTTGGATTCAGGAGAGAGACACCCTCTTCACTATTAAGAATTAGGTTTAGGGTGCTTGGGTGATTCCCACAATGCACTGAGTGTTTCTTCTTTAGTCACCTTTTTCCACTAACCATGTGTTTATATGACTTTCTGCATTTAATTATTTGTTATTATTACTCTCTAGCTCTCTTCAATAGCATGTCTTTTTCCTGTCCTTATCCACTCACCCCCAACCGGTCACGGCAGATGGCCGTCCCTCCCTGAGCCTGGTTCTGCTAGTTCCTTCCTGTTGAAAGTGAGTTTTTCCTTCCCACTGTTGCCAAAGCACTTACTTATAGGGGGTCATGGGATTGTTGGGGTATTTGTTAACACCATGACCACACTATCCACATACATTGAATGCATGTAGAATCACAGCTACTTGTTTGAACAACTAAGTATGTAATTTAAGTTAAAAAAAAAACGAGTCTACTACATGCATTATAAGTTGCAGTCTGTATTACTAGGCTAGCGAGTGTTTACAGTAAAACTTTTAGAGTTAAGGCCATTAACTTACAGACTGACATGAAATTATGAATTTTTCATATGTGAACTTGTTGTGTAACATTTAAACATGTTGCATTTTTGCTGAAAATTTGTCCTCAAAAATGCAGTCTGAAGTTGACATCAAGCAATGATGAGCTGGTCCTGATGTTACAAGAAAAGGAAGAAACTGAGATTCTGGGTTCATCTAGTTTGGGTTGTATGGAAGCCCCAAACGCAATTTCATTGTTCTTGACAATGACAATAAATAAATAAATACTAAATACTAAATACTAAATACTTCTCAGAAGAAGTCAGCAGCAGGGAGAATTTCATGTTTTGATCCATGAGTTGAAGCTGTATCACGACTGCTTTCATCGATATTTCAGCGTGTCAGTGGAGCGGTTTGAGCTCTTGTTAGCAGAGTTGGGACCACATCTGAGGAGGTAGAGAAATAATTTCAGGGAGCCAACTGACCCAGAGCTGCGTGTCTGGCACACTATTTCCATACTAAAATAATAATATAAAAATATTGCACTCGCACTCGCTGTGAGTGCACTTGTTGCCAAATGTAGTGGTGTGATTCAGATCCAAAAAATCAGAAAAATCTAAATAAATAAATTCAGAAGATTTGTCCACCAAAGTTATGTGGTCTGTGTGAACAACTGCAGTAAGAATAAGCAAATATTGTTAATGCACAAAATATTAACACAGATTTTACGCATCCAGTGTGTAAGCACCTTTAGTCAAGCCTATTACATGTTTTCTACATGTTTCATTATCCCAGTTTACCCTGTCACATTTCTTAAGGGCTGTCAGCTAATGCAGCTCACCTCATCAGGCTAGAAAAGCAAGTCCATTGCTTTTACCTATTGTCTTCCGCGGAGCCTCGTCTGATTGGGCATAATGCTGAGACAAACAAACTACTCCCACTAACAGATCCTCTAACTTTCATTCATTCTTCCTCTCTGCTTTCTTCCCTCCATGTGTTTGTTTTTGCCTTCTTTAATGGCCCCTCTGCATTATTTACATCAGAGGTCTATTTTCAGACACCGTGAATTATGTACATACAGTGTTTAAATGAAGCCTGTGAGCAGCCAGGAAGTGTTTGATAGCATTACTGATTTCTTTGCATGTCTGTTCAATTTCAGAGAGTACGTACTGACAGCACTGAGCGTTTTCCTCTGGACAGATGTGTGGGGGTGGTGCATGAGTAAATCGTGTGTTGAGTGAATGAGTGTGTGTGCCTTTTCAGTGTAAATTTCTCTACAGTCTAAATATCTTTACATCTATGAGTAAGGGTGTCTGGCAGCCTCATACCATCCATTCCAGTAATGCTGTAGGGATCAATCCACTCAGTATCCATTAGTGAAACGTTGTGACCCTTTGGGATAAGCATTGAACTGAATGCCAGGACTATAAGAGCACAGCATAGAAGGGATTCTCATCCATTTAATCCCCGTCTGTCCTGCCTCTCACGCTCTCCTTCCCTTCCAACCTTTCCTTACTCTGCTACATTTTGTATCACAGCACATTTCTTCTCACTTGCACTGATGAAATGCCCTCTCCCTGCTGCTGTTCAATTTAGGCTTTGTGGTTACCCGTGAATACAACGCAATGCACAGTCAGCCAGCAGAGAAGAATGTGGTCTTGCTCATCACTCCGTAACAGGATGCAGAAAACATGAATCGCATCCCTGGAACATCTGCTCCAGGTTGATAAACTGAAATGAAATGCACTCTGACACAGTGCAGCTCAAGAGGGCTATTTTTAAAAACACGTAGTACACGTGTGATGGATTTTTCTTATAAAAATTGTGTTACTAGATACCCCAAAAGCAAACCTCAACAAAAACAAAACATGTTGTAGTCTTGTGTATTTGATTTAGTGGCATGTATCCTACAGAAAAAAAGTGATGTGGCCGACTTTAACTTAGAGAAATGTCAGACCATTAAGCAGCTGAACTTTACACAAAATAAATTTCCATAAATGTATTAAACAATAGGCAACATGTGTGCGAGTTACAATTAGTTTATTATAATCTACTCAGGCCTAAAATCAAAACTATATAAGCAGTTATGTTAAATTTAAAAAGAAAAAGATGTGCTTCATGCAACACACAGCTCAGAATCAGGACACTTTAATTTTTATTAATTTATAGAACAGGATTGTAGGATTGTATATACTGCAGAGCTGGTTAGCAGTGTATTAACTTGTATGCAGTTGAATGTACTCAAAGGTCACTTCATTATGTACACCAGTTTAACTGCTCATTAACTTCAGTTTTATTTATACAGTCGCCTCAAGGCACGTTATAGTGTAAGGTAGACCCTACAGTAATACATACAGAGAAAAATTCAACAATCATATGACCCGCTATGAGCAAGCACCTTGGCGACAGTGGGAAGGAAAAAATCACTTTTAACAGGAAGAAACCTCCGGCAGAACCAGGCTCAGGGAGGGCGGCAGATGAAAGAAGGAAACTTAAAGGAGCTAATCACATGGCAGCAACTCAACTCAACTTGGGCATGTAGACGCGGTCAAGGTTACCTGTTGAAGGTCAAATAAATGGTAAATGGACTGTTTCTTATATAGCGCTTTTCTACTCTGTCTGAGCACTCAAAGCGCTTTATACAACTAATTCATTCACTCAATCACTTCTTCTAAGCTCTTAAGTGCTCTATCTAACATTCATACACATTCACAGTCCAATGGATGCATCGGAGAGCAATATGGGGTTAGTATCTTGCCCAAGGATATTTAGCATGCAGACTGGGATCAAACCACCGACCTTCTGGTTAGTGGCTGACCTGCTCTGCCACCTGAGCTACAGCCAAATAAACCATCAAAATTTGGCAAGATTGTTTGTACCAGACTGGCTGTTCTGAGTATTTCAGAAACTACTAATCTACTGGCTCTCTGGCAGTGGCTCTCTGAATGAAAATCCCTTGTTGGTGAGAGGTCAAATGACCAGATTCCTATAAGCTGACAGAAAGGCAACAGCAACTCAAGTAACCACTCGTAGCAACCAAGGTATGCAGAAGAGCATCTCTGAACACGCAACATATCAAACCTTAAAGCAGATGGGCTACAGCAGCAGAAGACCACACCAGGTACCTCTCCTGTCAACTAGAACAAGAAACCGACAGTTTATAAAGGAAAGCATTGTGCCTTGTATCAAAGCTTCTTGGCACATTTGGGAACTCTTGGTACCAACTGAGCATTATTTACATGCCACAGCCCACCTGAATATTATTTCTTACCATGTCCATCTATTAACTATCACACTGTACCCATCTTCTGATGGCTGCTTCCAGCAGGAAAACACAAAACTCAGATAATCTCACACTAGTTTCATAAGCATGGCAGTGAGTTCACTGTACTCAAATGACTTCGGAAGTCACCAGATCTCAACAGAGCACCTTTGGGATGTGGTGAAATGGGAGATTCTTCATGAACGTGCAGCTGACAAATCTGCAGCAACTGTGCTACAACGCCATCATGTGAAATGGGCCGAAATCTCTATTAACTATTAAAGCAACTCTGAAAGAACAAATGGGTACAATTCAGTATTAGCAAGGTGTACCAAATAAATTGTGTGAGTAAGTAACAGATATTATCAAAGTATTATGTTGCACAGTGACCCAAATTCTGTATTATGACATTATTTTGGTTCATTTTTTTCTGTATGAGTTTGTTTATTACTGTATGAGTAAAAAACAGTACCAAGTTAGATTTATTGAAGTGGCTGAAGTAAAATTAGTCTGACCAAAGTAACTGCAACCTGCACGTTCCAAGACTCTCAAGCTTCGATGAGGTGAACACAACACTTCACATAAAATCACAGTGCATTAAATTGAAAGAAATGGAAGAACGAGAGAGTTGTGGAGCAAAAGAGATCATAAAAAAGCCTGGACGGAGACAATAAAGACCCATAGCTCTTTTTTAACAGATCTCAGTGCAGAGTAATGTAGATTTTATACGTCCAGGCTATGCTTTGAACATTTCCATTATAATAAAATCAATGAATTTTAATGAATTATAGGCACATTTTGAAGCAGTGGTTTGTAGCTACTTTGGCAAACCCGATTTGTATTTCACTTTATTTGCTTAACAAATCTAATTCCTGTTGTGAGGAAAGTGAAAAGAGGTCATACATGTAAAACTGAAGTTGATTTGCATCCATTAATTATGATTTAACATCGCATTAAAGAGATAATGAATGTGTTCCAACAGACACTTTACTAAACATGACGCGCTGTCTTCATTATGTACCGTCACTTAGTGAACAGGAAGCCCAAATGTTTTTTGAGTTCTGCCAGAGGAAAAAAAATGAACATCAACATGAGTCCAAACGAGCATCATATGAAAAACAAAGTCGGTCTGGCCCTCGCTCTCATTTCCAACTCTTTCAAAGCCATTCTCCCTTTTCCCATACCCTTGTCAAGGAGATTAATTGATTACAAACTGTAGATTTGGCTCATTAGTGGGCTGCTTGCACAAACATGTGAGGTTTAACAAGCTCTGCAGCAGGGGAGCTCAGCCAAGAGCTTGTTAAGGTTTGTCAAGGCCTGTCTTAATTGCTTCATCATGCTGTTTGTCCGGTGTCTGTCATGACGTGCCGCCTCATTGACTTGAGCAGGTATAACACCGAAGGCTGACTTTATGCTTTTGCTCTTTATCTCCGGTGAAAACCATTAGCCACAATCGCACCAAGTTATAGACTCATATTTCCATATATTAGCCGTGATATACACATGGCTTATGTAAATTACATCGTTATGCAGACATTTACTTGAACATTCTTCACACGACTACAGGCGTGAATGTTAAATACACAGCTAATGGTTAAAATAAAGGTTGGCATGGAAATATTGTGGAATTGTTAGTGTAAAAACACCACCAACAAAAAATGATTAAGAAATGAAAATGAAGTCCAAAGAAGGCCTAAAAATTATTTAATCGGGAAAAGCAAAGGCTCACAGTTTTAAGTGTTTTTTGTGGATAACTTTGCAAAATATACTCGATCAACTTTAGTTGAGCACCAAAGTATCACGTTAACCTCTGATGTACACAGGATATGGCTCTATCAAAAATAGACCAGGCACGTATTTTTAGGTAAGCAAAGATGGGGAAAGCTTCTGAAATAATTTGTGAAATCATGAGCAAGCAACTATCCTCTCTGTTCATCTGCCTTTCTGCCTCTGGAGCAGCCTGATCAGTTTTGTCCAGCCTGGTAGCTTAGTGGCGAGCACTGCTATAACACTCATGGAAAACATTCATCTCGAATTCTGAATTAATTCTTCTTCTGTTGGCTGCTCCCTTTAGGGTTCGCCTCAACCTATTCCTAGCATTCTGCTATATCACACTAACCCTCTGCATTTCTTCCTTCACGCCATCCACAAATCTTCTCTGTGTTCTGCTTCATTTCCTCCTGCCTGGCAGCTCTATAATCAGCATCCCTTGTCCAGTATATATCAACTATCCCCCCAGATAAATCCAAACAATCTCAGCCTTGCCTCTCTAACTTTGATATACTCAGTTGAAGATGCTTGAAGAGCAAGTCCCACAGTCCTGTAGACCAGTCAGCAATCCCATGGTAAACACTGAAAAATATTTCTTCCCCTATTGGTTGGCTAGTGGTTCCTCTAAGTCAACGGTACAGCACTGGAAACCTAGTTATGAGTTCTTTGGTTGCTAGCAGATCTGTCTTTTGAAAGGTGTTGTTTGCAGCGGTAAATCACAGCTTGTATTTTGAAGACGGATGTTCTCCATTTCCGTTGCAAGTTTTATTACAGCTTGGCATGTAGCGGGAAAGTGTTTGCAGGCATGAAGATGTTTTCCATGCAAACTACAGGCAACAATGGCAATCTGCTAGCAACCAAAGCAATCATAATGTTGATGTAGCAACCAATATTGGTAATGTTTTACATATATAAAGGTGGGCATGCTAGCCGATCTATAATAATCATCATAACCCTGGTCACCTTGGCATGTCAGTGAATTTAGAAAAATAAACATGCATGTATGGAGGCCTATCTCCCCCCACCACTCCCCCTGCCAGTGGCAGACGCCCTCAGACATCGGTGCATTGGTGGTTCTTTGTGTCCGGGGATGGGCGTCCAGGTACCCACCGGCCCACTCCTGGTGGCTTTGTCGGGGCCTGGAGCCTGGGGCTCACTCGGGCCACTTCGGGGGTGGGGTGCCCTCGGCCTCTCGGCCTGGGGCTCGGTCACTCTGGCACAGCTGGCTGCCGGCGGAGCTCACGGGCACGTCACTGCAAGACCCCTGGCTTCTGCTCCGCGGCTGCTGAGCGACCCCTCATCTGGGGCTCTCCTCAGCTCTTTCCAGGATAGTGGCGCAGCTGCCCCTTTGTTGGTCTTCCTTGGTCTCCTTGGGGCCACTGGATGTCTGGAGCCTTGATCTCCTCCATACCTGCTTCATGCCCTGGAGGACGGGGCTGTGGCTCCCCACACCCTCTAGCAGATCATTACATGAAGGAACCTTTTAAATATAAGCGCGCTCATGCTCACAGCTGTACACACGGGTGCTCACACACACAAACTACACCCTTTTTGGCTGCTACCTCAAAGCACACTGTGCACTGTCGATCTTACGTACTGCACATTAATGTTTAATATTTAGTATTTACTGTTATATTCCCATAGATCATTGCGATGATGTTGTTTATTATATTGCTCTCTTTTTCTCTGCTTGTTTTCTTTTTTTTTCGTTCTCAACAGGTGATCCAGGTGATTGATATATGTATTTTTTGTCTGTTTGTTTTGTTGGTTTTTGTTTTTTGCCCTTTATCACCGGTCCTCTTCCCTGCTCTTTTTCTTTCCCTCTTTCTTTCTCCCTTTTCTTTCCCCCAGTCAAGTCTGTCCCGTGCTCAGCATATGAAAATAAAATAAACAATAAAAGCAAAGGTGAATCAAATATACCATTACGGCAAGGCTGGAATGGTCCATTTGGTAAAGTAAATCTGTTGGGCATCTTTCTTTGCCTTTAGACAACAATTCTGATGGCAAAAGAACCAAACGGGATGGGCAAAAAAAAAAAATCCAAAAAAACAAAAACATGCCATTACCAACTCAATAGGTGAAAAAACAGATTGGTAACCACACTTTAATATGCTAAGCTTTGTTAAGAAGGATACAAAATGAGAGAAACACTACATAATAGCAAGCTTTGGGAGCGTGTGTGTGTCTGATTCAGCAAAAGGCAGCTGAATAAAGTCTTCAGAAACGTGACATCCCTGCATTACTAAGCACTAAGACACAAGAGTGCACATGGTATTAAATTGTCTAAATCCATAAAATTGCAAATTTATGTACCTAAGTAACAAAAACACTGACAAGTAGGCTGTTGGCAAGCCCTGAGGCTTTAGTTAATCCACTAAATGATTTTGTGTTATGTCACATCTGTATCTCCAATAACATCTATGAATCATTCTGGGTACACAAATCGTAAAGACAATGAGCATGTATCGTTTTTGGGAGCTCATTTTATGGGTTGTGATGATACAAGAAAAAAAAATATGAAGACATCTCTGAGCTTTATTACTTTCCCAAAGCAGGGTACGGAGATTAGTTGTTGAGGAAAGCCAAAGACATAATTCCATACAGTAAGAATAAATGTACTGATATAAGGAGCTAAAACAAGCTTGCCAGATTGCCTGTGCAGAAGAGGCACATGATCTAACTTTTAGACATCAACCTACAGTAAAAACATTAATCAGTAAACTCCCAGACTCCCAGAAAAAATGTGAGTAATGTCAGGCACACTGTTTTTAAAAAGGAGGAAAATGGGATGAGTGATCATGTGGTGGCCCCTGTAGAATAAACTGTAGAATAAATAAATAAATGTTTTGGTTACCTGCAAGCAGTGTTGGGGAGTAACGGAATACATGTACCGCCGTTACGTATTTAAAATACAAAATATGAGTAACTGTATTCCGTTACAGTTACCGTTTAAAAAGGTGGTATTTAGAATACAGTTACTTTGTTGAAATAAATGGATTACACTGCGGTACTTTCCTGTTTCATATTGACGCGGGTCAGGACTGTTTGGGTTTTGTTTGACAGCTACGTGCTGTTGTTCCAGGCGGCAGCGTTACGGTTGCCATGGTTACAGGGCGACGCTCTCTCTCTCTGCGACTGTGTGTTTCCTGGGTGAGAGAGCGCCTTTTTGTTGTTGTTGTTGTTGTGCTAAGCTAACAGGCAGAATGCTACAAGCATAGCTCTAAAGAATGTAGCATCATGGGCAGTATAGTCCATGTTGCAGGGAGAATGGACTGCCATACACGTTATGTGTCTGTGAGCGCGAGGAGGGAGAAAAAGGGGAGTGGAAAGATACGAGTTGTCATCGAGCAAAAACGGGAGCTGGAAGCATGTAAATATAATAATAACCACTGCAGCCGAGAAGAGTGCCTGACGAGCCCAGTTGTAAGTAAGCTATTAAGACTCGACTGTACACAGTGTTCGTGTTTTCCTCCGAAAACAATAAGTTCCGTTGGAGCAGTCTTTCAACGCCTCTCTCTGTCTCTCGCAAGAAAAGTTGACCCAGACAACAAAGTAAAGCTATTTTTCGGCTACGAGCCGACAGCGACCCCGCCGTATTAGTCAGAGGTCCCTTTACTACAGTTCGGAGACGCGGACCTTCAGTAATAGTAATAAATCACACAGCAATAGTACATTCACGTTGTTGTAAAAAGCATGATAATATATTAAGTAATCCAAAGTATTCAGAATACGTTACTGTCATTGAGTAACGTAATGGAATACGTTACAGAATACATTTTGGGGCATGTATTCTGTATTCTGTAATGGAATACATTTTAAAAGTAACCTTCCCAACACTGCCTGCAAGACATCACCCGAGAGAGTTCAAAAACATTAAATTTAGACTGTACCCCACAATAGCAATGGCTGCCATGTTTACTACTGTAAAAAAAATACATTTTATAATATGCACTCTATTTTAACATATTCAAATAATATCTATAATCTATGTGTGTATACATATTTTGTGGTATTCTGTAATGAGTGTATTCAGATAGCAAAAAGACTCTGGACACGCTGTGGAGACTTTTGCTGGCTAATCAGGCTGTTAGCTCCCCGTTTACTTCACCTGGTGTCCACGTCTGTTTAGTCTGGAGGAACTTCTGTCTGATAACAACAATAATGGCATGAGCTGTTGAGAATATCCTGAACCTTTCTGACAGTAAGTGCTGCTGTTTTTGCTGCCTTTAGCTCCTGCTAGCCTGTATTAGCTGCTATTAGACTGTGTTACCTGCTGTTAGCCCCTGTTAGCCAGTGTTAGTTAAGGAGGCATAATGCTAACTTATAAGTTAAAACCAGCTGTTGTTGTTCAGCTTGCTCATTGTCAGTTGTTTGGAGATGCTACGGTAACATGTCTAATCTGATTAGAATAAGTGTGCCAATATCGAAAGCCAAATTTCTAGCCATATACAAAAACACGATTAGGTGAAACAGCGACGTCCACCTTGGCCACTGTCTTAAAGATGGTGGGGTAACGTGTTGGCTACCACAAACTGGCGCTCACCCCTACATACTTGTAATAGTTTATGAAAATACAGCAATTTGTAGAAATTACACACTAATGAATGCATATTTATGAATACAAAAATAATTTTTTTCTATTAAATAACCTAAAAATGACTTACATATGATAAGCTGAAACAGTTTGTTACACCAAATGAAAATAAAACTGAAGTCCTGTTATGTGCTCCAGACAGACATGTACCCAGCATAATGAATGCTCTTGGTCCCCTTTCAACGTTTGTGAAACCATCTATCAGGAACCTAGGGATAACCTTCGATCCTGCTCTTACATTGGATACTCACGTCAAATCTCTGGTTCGGTCTTGCTTTTATCATTTAAGAAATATTTCTAAATTGAGCCCCATAATAGCTCATACTGAACTGGAGATTGTTATTCATGCTTTTATTTCATCACGACTGGACTATTGCAATTCACTGTTTACATGTCTAAACAAGAGTTCCCTGGAGCGTCTGCAGACTGTCCAAAATGCTGCAGCAAGGCTTCTGACGAAAACATCGAAATACTCACATATAACACCGCTGCTTATACAGTTACACTGGCTCCCTGTCGAATTCAGAGTCCACTTTAAGATTCTGGTTCTCACATTTAAGGCTCTTCAAGAACAAGCACCATCATACATCATTGAACTCTTACAGCCCTATGCCCCTAGTAGGTCTCTGAGGTCTTGTGGTCAGGGCCTACTTGTTATTAAGTATACGAGACTGAAAACTAGGGGTGATCGAGCTTTTGCTACTGTGGCCGCCAGACTGTGGAATTCTCTTCCTCAGAACTTAAGATCTGCTGATTCACTGATTACTTTTAAAAAACAGCTAAAAACACATCTTTTTAAAATTGCATTTTGTTAACTTTTGACTGTACTTCGTCTTTTTAATCTGTGTCTATACCTTGTAAAGCACTTTGTGATCTCTTATCTAGAAATGTGTTATATAAATAAAATTTTACTTACTTACTTACTTTTACTTTTTACTTTTACTTACCAACATTGAGTTTCATGGCTTAGCTTCTCCACCTAGACGTCAGAGCGTATGGTCACTGCTATGCTATCATTCTCATAAAATCAGTTTTTTCCCTCTTACTGTACAATCCTGCTGGAAAAAATTATATTTCAGACATCACTCATTGGTAATGAGCTTTGGATAGGGAGCACCACACTGTGCCTCAGCCTTGATAAAGCTCTAATTTGACACACTCACCATCACCCCAAATTGTCATTCAACAGCCTTCTAGCAGTGAGCTTTTGATCAGCCACTTGATCAATTTTCTGCCCTGTCAAAACCCATTAGCCAGTCAGTTCCTCTTATATGGGTGCCGGGAACCAGGGAAGGACACTGACAGTATCACTGAACATGGATCATGTGCCAGTGTAAACACATGGGCAAGAGAGGCATGGCGTGACCAGCACATACACACATGTAAAAAATACTTTTTCTACAGTGCTATTTGAGTGCAGGGTGCAAACATGTCCTAAATTTAAACTCAAATATGGGATTTTATTGCTTAGGCTGTCTTGACTATGTGACTGAAGTTCACACTTTCAGGTTTAATTCAGTGGTACAAAAATTATTATTAAAATTTAAAGCCCTTTTTATTCACAGTCCCCCATTTTCAGACACTCAAAATTAACTACAAACGTGACTAACACTCTTTTTTGCGGCTCATTAGTCCATGAAAAATGTAACAGAAAACACCTGATGTTGAGTCACTGTAATTTTGATGCAAAATTAAATATGAGGCCCAAAGAGTTGTCAATGCGAGGCAGTTTGCTCATCAATAATCAGAAAAAAACAAAATAAACCTATCAGAAAAAAGCCATTTCTTTAGATGTAACAATTCAACAATCTGGTTCTTTCTTAAAAAATGAATTCACTTAACAGCTGAGCAACACCAAAAAGGCCTAAAAGACAATAAAAGACAACTGAAGTGGATGATGACAGAATTATTTCCAAAAGTTAAGATAAGCAGCATCTAACATCAAACCAAGTCAAGAATATTTTTGAGGAGGCAGGACTGTCATTGTTAAAGTCTACAATCAGGAGACGCCTTCGTGAATAGAAATGCTGAGTGTTTACAACAAGGTGCAAACCACCGATTACACTCAAGACCAGGAAGGTGAGATCAGAGTTTTCCAGATATATTTATAAAAGCAAGATTAGCTTCGACTCAAATGATGGGGAAAGAAATGTATGGAGAAGGAGAGAAGAATTATCTGTCAAAGATGGAGGGAGTAATGATATGGTGTGGGCCTGTATAGCTATCAGTGGAACCAGGTCAGTAGTTTATATTGATGATGTGACTGCTGTTAGAAGTAGCTGGATGAACTCTGAAGTGTCTTGGGCTACACTGCTCAGATTCAGCCAAATGCTGAAAAACTGACTGGACAGCACAACGCAGTGTGAGTGAATAATGACCCAAAGCTAACCGCAATCTTTCCCCCCTAAAACTCCTTGAATTAAAGCTGCACTTCAGTCACATATTGATTGTTCGATTTAAAATCTGCTGTGTTGGTATACGGACACTATATCCTAAAAATTCTGTGCACCTGACAAAACTGATGATGCTTGATTTCATTTAGAAACAATCAAACCCCAATGAAGCGGTGAATACTGAAACTGCCTAGGAGTTTCAGTGGCTAAAGGTAAATTTCTGTTATGGTCTGTGGCTCAGTATCCAGGGAGTGTTCGGGTTGCCCTGGTGGCCACGCCCTCAGGTTGGGCCGTCACCATCGCACCTGCATTCCATTCCAGGCAATTACTGGAGGACTACTTCTCCCAGTGTGGACGGCTGCTCCACGCCAGACCGATAGTCACCCCTTAGTGGTCACCGTCCAGCGTTTGAAGCCTGCCACCTGCCTGTTTGTATGCCAGAGAATACCTTCAGTTTCCGTCCCTGCCTCCTTGGATTTTCTCCCACGGACACCCTCCCCTCCAATCCCACTGTCTGACTCTGGTTCTTCCGACGGTCCCAATTACATTTTCCCAGGGCATTTCTGTTCCTGATTTCCTCGACGTTAAGTTAGATCTTTGTCTCCCCTCGTTGTTCCTGATCTTTTCTGTTAAACCAATAAACCTGCACATAGTTCCAGAAGATTTGTACTGAGTCTGCTTTTGGGTCCCCGCTATGTGCGTGAACCTTGGTTCATGACACTTTCAATGAGTTTAATGACCAAATGGGAAACGTGTCACTTTGTAAAGTCAATGCCAATTAACGATTCACAATAACGTCCTTTCAGGTTGTGCCTTTGTCAGGGGTAGACATTTGTTCAAACACAAGTAAGAGAAATGAGACAACTGCAGACCGACTCAGAGTGTAATTAGAAAACGTGCGCACGGGTGAATGCCTCTGAGAAGACACACACACCGAGCACAGGCTCGCTTGCTTTATTTATAAGGCAAAAATGGGTTACATAGTACTTCCTCTTTTAACTGTCAGGGAAGAGGTTAAACATTAAATCAACTTATCTGATCTTTCACACACTGGGATAAGAATACAGAAGTATATCATGCTTTATCTGACATCACAGACACTAAAGGAAAAGAATGCATCATTATATCATGCTGTCAAACATCTCAGACACTGAGGTAAGGAATGCATCAGTTTTCCTTTAACAATAGACTTGGTTAGGTGATTCTTCAACAATAGGGTTGGTTATGTGAAAATATATGAACACACAAAATATAAGGCATACTTGGTTAGAATATAAGGCTTACTTGATTATATTGTTTTATAGAGATTTGGTTATAATGTATAATGTAGAAAATCTCTAACAGCCTTTGTGTCACATGAGCTAAAATCTCTTTCATGCAAAGGATATAATGACAACATAATTAACGAGGTGCCTTTTCAGACTAATGAGAAGAGCTTGCTTAAGCTTTAATCAGATGTTTTAATAGTCCAGTCAAGCTAAAAAGACATATGATGAAGCATCCTAATGACTCTGATGTAGACTTATTGAAGCATTAAGTGCTCAACAAGGTTAGCCAACATAAGTGGGAAGAAGTGACAGTACATTCGTTTTTAAAGTCTAAAGTCTAATTTGGTGTCATCCTTTGCTTCATTACACAAACACTCACTACTTATTGCAGGTTTCCATGCAGTGAATCAAGTTTGATTTTATAGCCTCGCTGCAGGTTTCACCAGAGGTCACAGCAGACGGGAAGCAGACTTTTTCCAGGCAGTTCAAATGTTCAACCACTTCCTCTTCTTTCTTTACGCATACTAAAACCAGAGTAGATGATGAGCCAGCACTAGCTCCTTTGCCCCCTCTTTCCTTCTCATCATGCATTCATCAGATCATTCAGTCTGTCTCAAGGCAGAATGAGTTTTTAATGTGAAAGGCAGGGTCTGACTTCTCATCAAATACTTATATAATATTATTCATAGTCATATTTGAACTCATTCTTATTGTAACCAGACAGATATGGCTATATGATCACATGATCATCCTGCTGATGACTTAACTCTCAGCCTTATGCAGGTTTATACTGTATATTTTCATGTATGAATACATACTTACAAATTATTAAGCAGCCATTGTAGATAGCAAATGGACTGCCACTTATACAGCGCCTTCCTACTCTAACTAAACGTTCAAAGTGCTTTTTAGTACAAGCACCATTCACTTAATCATACACACATTCACACAAGTGCTCCCTCACACTGATGCATTGGGGTAACTGTGGGTTCAGTATCTTGGGCGAGGATACTTCGATGTGCTTTGACAAGCCCACACACGTACATGAAACACACACACACCCAAACCAAATACCTCTGTGCTCTGAGGCAACAGTGCTAACCACCTCACCAGCATGTCACCAAAGTTCTCCATTTTAATTTAAATCTGTACTTCAGTACAAGCACTTATGCAGATGTTCAAAGATTCATTATACCTCTGGTCCTATTAATGCCCATCCAATAACATTGTGTGC
This sequence comes from Rhamphochromis sp. 'chilingali', assembly GCF_963969265.1. Classification (NCBI taxonomy): domain Eukaryota; kingdom Metazoa; phylum Chordata; class Actinopteri; order Cichliformes; family Cichlidae; genus Rhamphochromis; species Rhamphochromis sp. 'chilingali'. The sequence continues at coordinate 28,037,552 of NC_137935.1, forward strand.
TGTAAGGTTAACAGTACCCTTTGTCATCATCAATGATACTGATTGTGGCTGCTTTACACAAAATTTGAACCTCACTAGTATCTCTTTGATAGATTTTTATTTAACCATTGCTAACAAAGAAAAATCCCACGATCAATACTAATTAAACTGCAAGTGAGACTGCTAATCTATTGTGGTATCATGCAGATTATCTTCTATCTTGTTTTCTACAAAAGAAACAAGGCACCAATAGCATAGCCCGTTTCTAAAAATGTCTCAGTTGCTCTGTTGTGCATATACATGCCAACATGTGTGGTAAGTCAGAAAGGAGCCTATCAAAGCCATATAATTGCTTCACCCACAAATCAATAGGCTTCTGTCTTCTGTTGCAAGGTGACTGAGGTACTGATGATACCTATGAGTCCATTTGGTGCTCACGAGTAATGCTGTATAGGGAAAAAAACAACTGAACGCACACACACAGAACAAATGTTCGTGTATTCTCCTCACGTGAGTGCATATACTGTATATTCTGTATACTCCCATGTTACAAAGGAGCTTCGCTGTCTTGTTTAAGGCTGATATCTGTACAGATGCTGTTTGTCAACCTGCGTTATGCCTGACTGCAAGTCAGCATGGCAAATAGTAATAACTGTGTTTTCAATGTGGCTGCATTATGCATGGATACACAAGTGCTTGTTCACAGAGCAGCGTTTGATGTTACATTTCCAAGTTTAAACTCAGAAGAAAACAGAAATTTTTGAGGCTGAAGGAGCAGAAAGGCTGCACGGAAAATTGATTTTCTGCTCATGTCTTTTGACACAAATAATGCGAGGTCAGTGCAGATCAAATCAATTTGGTCCCTGGAAATAGTGTATAATTAACTGTTCTAATTAGGAATGGCACAGATGACAGGTTGTAAGATGAAAGAACAGCAATGCTGGTATAAAGAGGGAGACAGACAAAATAGACAGTCAGTGAACTACCATATAGACACTGCAGAAATATCAACAAGAAAAAGGGAAATTGAAAAGACCAGTTTAATACAGTAATGTTGGTTATTTACTGTGGTGCATGCTGTCTTCTTTCAAAGACTGAAAGGCAGTTAAACTAAAGCTCTGTTTATGTCGACACATGTTCAAGACGTATTTGTACTATAGTGTTTGGTACGTGTACAGTATATTCAAAATTTAAGAGGCAGTTTAGAGAATAGGCATATCCAGTTATCTCTCTTGGGAAGCCCTCTTTCAGTCTCTCTCCCTGCAGCTGTTATGTGATGCTAGAGTCTCATCAATAAGGTCATGTTGGAAAGGTGACTTTAATTGAAAATCGAAATCCCGCCACTCTCAGAAAATAGCACATTTGGCCCTTTAATGTTATTAATTGCATTTTGCCTTTATGATTTATAGCGGATCTAATATGTTTAGATTTTTTCCTTCAATAGTTTTCTTGGAAAAGCTGAAAAAAGAAAAGAAAACAAGTCATTGCAAAAATAGACTTTCTCATTATAGTCTAATTATTATTATGATCACAAAATCTGGCATTACTATTACTTTTCCAATAATGAGCATACTTTTTATGTACTACCATACAGGTTTCATTACATTTGCAAGGTTACGTAATACAATGCAAACTAAAGTATCCTTTGCCATAATGAGCTCAGTCACCCTGTTTTCTTTAAGAAACATCAATGGAAAGGTATTTTAATTCCACAGTGCTTCAATAATGTTGAGGTATGGGCTCCGGGGAGGCCAATCCATGACTGAAAGTATTCCACTGTCTGTTTTTTTCTATCCATGTAAGCTTTTACTTCACTAGCTGTGTGTTTGGGATCTTTGTCGAGCTGAAAATTAAGCTGTTACCAATCAAATGCTTTCCAGATAATATGGGTCAAACTATAATGGTACCTTTCTGAGTTTATAATTCCATCAATTGTGATAAAATCCAGCCCAAAACCATGACAGAGCCTCCACAATATCTGACAGATGGCTGTGTACACTCACTGATGAGCCTCTCTTCTGAACTCCTCTGTTCTTACTGATGATAATTTGAACCAAAAACTTCACATTAAGGTTTATCGTTCACTGTTGCCCCTCATTTTCAGTCCAGTTCTTGTGTAATTTGGCATAATTTGTAGATGTAATTAGAGAAATGAGAACAAATTATGCGTTTATGGGAACGGCTGCTAGTAACGACATGCCTAAAGTTACATAAAGATACTTTGTTAAGTTGTCTGTTATGTCAGATCAGAGCTAAAGGTCTCGATGAACATAAAATTCAATTAGTCTGTAAATGGTCAGGTACAAGGACTGGACTGAAAAAGAGTGGAAAAAAGCAGCCAAAGGAAAACTCTGGCTTTAATTTAAAAAAGTCTGCCTTCTTGGAAACAAAATATAAAGAAATGAAGGGTGAGTCTTTTGCACAGGACTGTATATTGCTCATTCTATTCCACGTCCTCTCAGCTGTCCTGTTCAGAGAAAATCCTGTCTTCAAACCACAGTGATGCACATTACATTTACTGACTGCTCTTCGCTCCATCCATCTCCATCTTCACTACATAATACTGTAGCATGTTATTCCAGCTAAATTACACTCCATATACTGCAGAGGAAACTGCAGAGTGCTGATTGCTCCTACTGTACAAACAAAGTTAAGAAACAAGGCTGTCAGGCTTAAAAGCATCTCTACAGTGAAATGTGCATTGCAAATAATGAAGCCTCTACATTCCCTATTGTGATGACAGTGACTCAGTTCGCGTCTCCCGTGCAACATGCGGAGCATGTCTCCAAGACGCGTGACACAAAGAGCGAAAAGAAAGATGTGAAACAGTCCCTATTTCTGTATCATGGCTGACTCATCAATTGTGTGAGCTTTTAGCTGGGGAGCAAAAACTCTCAGTGAGCTCTCGAGTTGCTGCTCCACAAGGCGGACTGGGTTTTGTTCTATTATTTCTTGAAAAAGTGTGATCACGCTCATTCTCTGATCTGACAAACACTGTGTTTTTGTCTAACTTTAACAGTAACGCACACATACAAACACAAAGGCTGTGACAGTTTTAACAGCTGGAGATGGAAAAGTAAAATATAACTGCATGCAATTTTGCGCCGATAAGAAGAGGAATCAAATCACCAACAGTTAAAAATGACTACGTGCTATATAGGCGAGCCTGTATCATCAAGTACATACTGCATATTTTTATAGTAATTTCTATGTCAGCATGTACATTTACACGCTCTTTATTTTCTAAATGCATCTTCAATTAAATGCCATTGCTGCCTGCATGAAATCGTGTGGTTGAATGATTTCTAGTCCACATCGTGCAAGGATTTTATCACACTTAAATATCAGAAAAATGAAAGTTTCCAAAGTTAATGATTCGACTGCAAAACTGAATTTACTTTTTACATGGGAGACATTGCATTTGAAACACAGCTGGCAACCATTTCACTCAGCGTGGCAAAAGGACTAGAGAAAGGGTCAGGCAGGTGAAGATCAAGGCCAGGAACCAACAGAGTAAAATTCAATTTTAATGTTGTTGAGGAGGCAAAGGGACATTTCCTAAAGGTGGTTTAGAAAAAAAATCTTTATTCCTGATTTATTTTTTCCTTTTTAAAAAAAAAAAAAAAGTGTTCTACCTTTTGAGTCTAGGCCATATTGTTGTTCTGTTGTTTTTTTAAATTTGCTGTTATTATTTTAAAAAAAAATTAAAAATCTGGAAACTGTAAGGAAATAGTTTGAAAATCCAGATGTTCAACACACTAATTTCCTTTAATGAAAAAATAAAGGACTTTGAGATGAATTTAAAAGAGGATGTTTGTGTAACACTTCAAAATGCTGAATTTGGTGTAACAACATATCTTTTAATAGAAAGGCATACTGAATCATACATCTTCACCCACCGGCCACTTTATTCAGTGCACCTTGCAAATATCCAGCTGGATTGAGATCTGTGACTGTGGAGATCATTTGAGTGCAGGGAACTTTTTGTCAGTTTGTGACATGGTGAGTTTTCCTGCTTGAAGCAACCATCAGAAGATCGGTTCGCTACTTTTATAAAGAGACTGACATGGTTAGCAGCAATTCTCAGGTTTCGTTGGTGTCCGTTCTTAAGGGTTGTGTGTGCACCTCCTAGAGTAGATGCGGAGTCCCAGTGACAGTAGTAGTGCAGCACTTTAGACTGACTAAAGTGTAACTGGTACAAGCTGGACCGGGCTAAAACTGGGTTAAATGTGCTTTTAATGTGAAAGGTTAGTGGACTGCACTCAGCTCTCTTTTCAGCTGCAGCTGCATTGTGGTAGTCTCAGAAGATGAAGGTCCTGGATTTGAATCTGCTGGACAGCTGGGGCCTTTCTGTGAGCAGTTTGTATGTTGTTTGCCTGTATCTGCCCAAGGCATATTGTTGGGTTTATTGGTGATTATAGTCAAAGGAGCTTGCAAAGAAAAGCGTCTGGACTTCTTTAAGTTGCTTGAAGATGTTTCACCTCTCATCCGAGAAGCTTCTTCAGTTCTAAGGTCAAATGGTGGGGAGTCCCAGATTTAAACCGAGTGGGAGTATCCCCCCGTTTAAATCTGGGACTCCCCACCATTTGACCTTAGAACTGAAGAAGCTTCTCGGATGAGAGGTGAAACGTCTTCAAGCAACTTAAAGAAGTCCAGACACTTTTCTTTGCAAGCTCCTTTGACTACGATGACCTGGATGACTGAGAACCTTCACAGACATATTGGTGATTATAATTGGTCTGAATGTGTAAATGGGAGAATGGTTGTGTCTCCCTCTGAGTCAGCCTGGAGATCTGTCCAAGGGCTACCCAGCCTCACACCCTATGACAGTAGGGATAAGCTCCAGCCTCTGTGACCCTGAATTGGATAACAGGAAGAAGATGGATGGTTGAATGGATGCTAAAAGGTCTGAGGAGACGGGACACCAGGCAGAGATTGATAGCCATGACCCTAACTTTCCTAAATGGACAGGGTTACAACAATATACCTGATGTTATTTGAGAAATGGGCTTCCCTCAGTGAAGGTTTGAATGGCAGTTTGAAGACATGTGAACATACAGACACATACACTAACATGTGCACACACAATGCTACGTTACTTCCATTTAAGGCAACATACAGTTTGTTGATCATAAGCAATGGCGGCCGGCAACGGTGACAAAACAAGCTGAAAGTCCAACAAGGAAATCTGAAGAATGTGGAAACCATATCAGATGTTGGGATGTTAGGACTGTGACCTTTGTGTAAAAAGACTGAGAGTCCTATTAGGAGAACTGAATGTCTATGACACAAAAACTACATTTTAGTGAAAATACACGGTTGTACTTCGACACACTCTCCACCACATACAGTGTGCGGATTCACACAAGATTCACATGCACACCTAAGTTCCCAGTAAGAACTCTTCCATTTGCAATGCGATGTGCAATTTTCGCAACACCCTGCATTGCTCTTTAGCATTCAAGCCTCACTCCTCTCTCCTGGAAGTCTTTCCGGTTTCTCCATACTTATTTCTTTTACTTTTTTTGATAACCAAAAAGTTTAGATTATGTTGAAACTGTCTTTGTTTACGCAGTCCTGATTTTAATTTAATCTCATGGTCCTCCGAGTGTCATTTTGAGGACACGTCAGTGTTGTTGCAGAGCATGAATTGCTGTAATTACTGCAGTTTGTTTGAGCGTGCACATGAAACCTCTCTTCATCTGCGTGGGAAAAGACGGGCTCAAAATAACTTCGGAGCTAATTTTTACTTTATTCCTTTCCCCCCCAAAATGGCATGATCTCCGCACCTGCAAGTAGGTGAGAGCTTTGAATTACTTCTTTTTTTGAAATAAATAAAAAAAATAACATAAAAAACTTTGATCTGCTGCTTTTGATTTGAGCATCATTAACTGTTAACAGCATGAGCTATATAAAAAAAAAATAATAATAAAAAATAAAAAATAAAACAGCATGAGCTATTAATAGTGTTTGTCTCTGGGTTGTGTTAAAAGGAGAATGGATATAGGGATTGGGCAGCATGAGTAGAAGATTCACAAACCGGCTGCATTCATCATTAAACAGTCTATTCCCGAAAATCTGGGTGAAATCACACACATGGGCCGTGAAATAAGCAATCTGCAGGGGATCTCTGGAGGCCTCACACTTACAAAGAGGCTCCCTTTTAATGATGGGCTCATCCGTTTTGGACAAGATGCCAGGACTGGATGTTGATAACTCGTTTTATGTATTGGCTTCCATATACAATTACCACTCAGTGACTTTGGTTTCACTTCACTTAGCCTCACTATATGGATTTGCTGTTGAAGCAGTGGGGAAAGATAAGGAGACTGGCTTGCTGCTATTACTGAAACACAAAGCTTTCGCTCTTTTCTACATTGATTAAACAGCAAGTTTTTTTTTGTTTAAACTATGTCATCACAATGCTGTGCCACAGAATATGTATACTACTGGGTGAAAATTTAGATCCAACCACCAGCAAAGATCTGGGTAATCTGCTGTGGGCTCCCTATCGTGGGTGTGCCTACAGAAAACACTCATTGCCCCCCTTATGGGTTAACCCACTGTCATTTTGCCCCTCGGGGCCCATGTTGTGGTTTTCTGTGCGAAATCTATAGTAGGTTAGTATTTATTTTATTTATTGTCATTGTCAAGAACAATGAAATTGCGTTTGGGGCTTCCATACAACCCAAAAAAAAGAAGAAAATAATAAATACCCCTTAAAACCCAAGTGTACATATTTAACCCAGTGTGACTCCAATGCAATAAGACAATCCTTAGCAATAATGTTCGTAGAAATTCAGACAAAGACCTGAGAAACATGACAAAATACAACAATGCAACCCATTCAATATTATTGTACTGTGAGATATGATATCAGATATGATAGTTATCTATTTAAGAAAGAGGGGGGGGGGGGGGGGGGGGCAGGAGGGGGAAGAGAATAAAGATATGATGCACCAATGCAGACCAGTTCATTGCTATTAAGAAGTTGGATATGGTTATTGTCCGTGAGAGGGGGGCAGAGAGTTCAGGAGCCTCACAGCCTGTGGATACAGGCTGTTGGCCAGTCTGGATGTTCTGGCCTGTATAGACCTGTACCTTCTCCCTGAGGGCAGCAGATGGAAAAGGTGGCGCGCAGGGTGATGTTGGTCCCGCAGGATACTGTGCACCCTCCTCAGACAGCGAGTGGGGAAGATATTACTGATCTCTGGCAGACTTGTTCCAATAATTCTGCCAGCTTCTTTCACCACCCGCTGGAGTGCTTGCTGATCGGCCTTGGTGCAGCTGGGGAACCACACTAGAAATCCATACGTCAGAACGCTGCTGATGGCACAGTTGTAGAAGTTCAACATCAGAGATCTGGGAATGTGTGCGCTCCGCAGTCTCCTCAGGTAGTAGAGGCGCTGTTGGGCCTTCCGTACAACTGAGGTGATATGGTTGCCCCAGGACAGGTCCTCGGTCACAGTTACCCCCAAGAATTTAAAACTGCTCACCCTCTTCACCGCCTCACTGCCAATGAAGAGAGGCAGATGGTTGTTATGACCCCTCTTCCGGAAATCTACAATGATCTCCTTGGTCTTTTTGGTGTTTAAGACCAAGTTATTGTCGTGGCACCATGACTCTAGTTGTTGCACCTCTGTCCTATAGTTTGTCTCATCATTGTTGGATATAAGTCCGAGCACTGTAGTGTCATCTGCAAACTTAACAATGAGATTGGACGCGCAGGAGGAAATACAGTCATGGGTGAAGAGAGTGTATAGCAGAGGGCTCAGAACACACCCCTGAGGGGCACCGGTGTTGACCACAAGGGTGGAAGAGGTGTTCTTACCCACTCTGACACTCTGTCTACGGTTAGTGAGGAAGTCCACAATCCAGTTGCACAGAGAGGAGTTAAGTCCCAGTTGGTGGAGTTTGGGACGGAGTTTGTATGGCCGGATGGTATTAAAAGCCGAGCTGTAGTCTACAAAGAGGAGCCGTGCATAGGTGTTCCTGTGTTCCAAGTGCTTCAGTAATGTGTGCAGCACTGTGGCGATCGCATCCTCGGTTGACCGGTTCTCCCTGTATGCAAACTGGTGCGAGTCCAGGGATGGTGGAAAAGCAGCTCTGATGTGTTTAATGACCAGTCTCTCCAGGCATTTGGCGGGAATGGGGGTGAGTGCCACAGGTCTGAAATCGTTCAGACATGTGACATTTGACTGTTTTGGGATGGGAACGATGGTTGCTGCTTTGAAACAGGATGGTACCAGTGAACAGGACAACGAGGTGTTATATATAGAGGTGAAGACGTCCGCCAGGTCCGCAGCACAGTCTTTTAGCACCCGGCCCAGCACTCCATCCGGCCCGGCCGCCTTCCTGGTGTTAATGCTCCGGAACACACGCCTCAGCTCATGAGTGCTCAGGACCGGAGCAGGGTCGGTTGAGGGGAGAGGGGACAGGACAGGGTCGGTGTTCTCCCTGTCAAAACGGGCATAAAAGAGATTTAGATCCTCAGCCAGAGTAGAACTGTCGGCTGAGGGTGATGGTGTTCTTCTTTTGTAGTCCGTGATAGCCCTGATGCCCTCCCAGACCTGCCTTGGGTTTGTGTTGTTCTCAAACCTGGCCTCGATACGCCTCCTGTGCTGCTGCTTGGCAGTCTTGATGCCTCTTCTCAGGTTGGCCCTGGCAGCACTGTATGCCTCCTGGTCCCCGGATTTGAAAGCGTTGTTCCTTGTTCGAATAAGTTGTTGAACTCCGTGTGTCATCCAGGGTGGATTATTAGGGAACACACGGAATCGTTTCCAAGTTGTTACATTGTCCACACAGAAACAGATGTAGTCCAAGACAGTGGAGGTGTAACTGTCCAATGCGACACGATTGTCAGTGTCCTGCACCTTGAATACATCCCAGTCTGTGCAGTGGAAACAGTCCTGAAGCATCGGAATAGCATCCTGCGGCCATGTTCTCACGGTTTTGGTTGTAATCCCAGTGCTCTTGATCTTTTGTGTGTATATTGGGTGTAGCAGAAGGGAGAGATGGTCTGACAGACCCAGGTGGGGATAAGCCTGGGCTCTGTACGCATTCGCCATGTTGGTGTACACCTGGTCCAACGTTCTATCTCCTCTGGTAGCACACTTCACATTACGGTGGAAATTGTGAAGTACAGATTTCAGGTCCGCGTGGTTAAAATCCCCAGCCGCAATAAAGACACTGTCCGGGTGTGCTACCAGGCTGTTATTGATGCTGCTGCTCAATTGTGCTAACGCTAGCTTAGCATTAGCATCTGGTGGAATGTAAACAGCGCAGATGTAAACGGCAGAAAATTCCCGAGGGAGATAGAATGGACGGCACTTTAACACCAACAGTTCTACCTCTGTACTGCACAGTTTTTCCGTTACCGTGACGTTCGTGCACCAAAGGTTGTTAATATAGATGCACAGCCCCCCGCCAGTCTTCTTACCCGAGTCCGCAGACCTGTCGGCTCGATAGGCGGTGCGGCCTGCTAGATCGATAGCCGCATCGGGAATGGCGCTGTCCAGCCAGGTTTCAGTGAAAATCATGCACGAACAGTTATTAAAAGTCCGTCGAGTGGCGAGAGGTTTGCCCACAGAAAACCCATACATGGACTCTAAAGGGCAAAACTGCTGTGTTTGCACAACCACTTTGGGCCTGTGTGGGATATATGTGAATTTAATCAACACATGCAGCCCCACAGTCCACCTACATCTACCCACTGTGGGTTTGCTATCACATTGTTCATGATAAGTAAAAGTAAGGCAGGTAAAATCTGCCAAATCAACTTTAGTCACCCCTTGTAAATAAGGAAGCAGCCCCCTCCCCCTCCCCACACCAAATGGTGGCCAGTAATATACCATGGGACACATGGGTATTCGAGTTTGTGGACAGGGCCTCCCGTGTTCTACAGACGGCTGCAGACATGCACTGTTGTACCGGTAACCAAGAGTTTGTGTTTGTTAAATAGTTTATTAGTCTCAGTGCTGGTGATTTCCTGTTTTACTTTCGTAACCTTTCATCAGTCTGTTCCCGTGTCATCCGTACTTGTCTCCCTATGTCCCCTGTCTAGTCTTCTCGTCTTCTTTTAAGTTAACCATGGTACCTCCTTCAGTCACGCCTCCCCTTTTTTGTTCCCTGTTGTGTGGTGTTAGTTCAGCAAGTATTACACACACACGCAGGTAGGAACAGAGGATTACCGGAGTTGACTCCTTTCTTTATTTTTCTTTTTTTCTTCTCTAAAACCACAACCAGAACAACATACTCACTAGCGCCCTCTAGCGCTTCTGGTAAATGCATCTACAGAACAAATGCAATAGTATGTGTGGACACAACATCTCCCCCTTTGAACAAGGACTTCTTATGTGAACCTGACTTCATCATTCTGATGTATGTCACCTAATACACTTTTAACATATTTCACATTACTCAGTAACATTCACTTTCCCATGACAAAGTCTTGGGTCCAGCAAGGTGGGTTCCTCATCCTGGTGGGCCTAAGCCTACTATCAGACTCAGAGTTAGATGCTAGATCAGTTCCTGGTTTATGACAGTCCATTGTTGTGTCAGAATCAGTATCTGCGTTCAGCTCTGACAGAGCCGATAAGTGTGAGGCGTTCCAGGTCCGTCCATCATCCAGCAAATAAGTGTTTGGTCCTTTCCTTGTCATGACAGTCCTTGGTTTGGAAAACTTTAACTCGCCTTTCTTTACCTTCCACGGCTTCCTAACCCGTACCTTGTCACCAGGCTGAAAGTTGGATGGTTTGGCGTGTCTGCGAGCATCAGTGTATTCTTTCATTTTCATTTGCTTATTCTTAACTCTTTCGCACATGGTATGCCTCTCTGTCTGAGGAACAGGCATATCCATTACCTGTAACTTTGTTCTCATTCGTCGTCCATGGAGCAGTTCTGAAGGGGAAACTCCAGTTGTTGAATGAGGGGTTGCTCTGTAGTCCATCAGGTAAGTTCTCAGGAACGATTTCCAGGGTTGTCCTTGAATCGAGGCAGTCTGTAGGCAGTCTTTAATGCATCTATTGAATCTCTCAACTTCCCCATTAGCTCTTGGGTAATACACTGAGGATCTCAGGTGTTGGATTCCCCTGCTTTTCAGGAAGTCAGTGAACTCAGCAGAGAGAAATTGAGAGCCATTGTCACTTATCAGTGTCTTTGGATTCCCTTCACGAGAGAAAACTACAGAAAGGAATTGAATGATAGTAGCTGCATCAGCTCGGGGAGCAAAAGCTACTTCAGGCCACTTGCTAAAGTAGTCTACCAATGTGATGGCAAATCTACAGTCAGAAGGGGCTATTTCAAAAGGGCCTATGATGTCCACAGACACCTTTTCCCAAGCAGCAGCTGGTAAAGGAATGGGTTGGAGTGGAGCATCATGGGTGACAGCGGACTTGTCATTCTGTCTGCACGTTGCACAGTTCTTTATCAGTGTCTCTATATGACAATCCATTTTGGGCCACCAGTACATTTCCCTCAGGCGTTGTTTGGTACGGACGATGCCTTGGTGAGTTTCATGAGCTATATAAGTGAGTTTTCTCTGCAACGACTCAGGCACTAGCAATCGATGTGTACCTCTGATGATGCACTCGTTCAAGACCGCGAGTTCATGGCGGATTGGGAAGTACGGCTGTAAGTCAGGATCCAGTGACGTCTTCCTAGCAGGCCAGCCTTTCTGTATCTGCACACGGAGCTTTGTGAACACTGGACAGTCTTTGCACCCTGACTGGAAGTCATCCTCAGACACAGCACTCAGATCAGTGAGGATGGCTGCAACTGACTCCACATCCTCTGCACATGCCATGTCTGTCTCGGAAAGTGGAAGCCTAGAAAGACAATCAGCAACATGGTTCAGTGACCCAGTTCTATATTCCACTTCATAATCAAACTCCAACAGGCGAGCTGACCATCTGGCTATGCGTAGACCAGCTCTGTTATTGCCCTTAGTAGTCAGCAGTGTTGTCAGTGCTTGGTGATCTGTTCGTAGGAGGAATTTTCTGCCCCAGAGCCATGTGCGCCATTTTTCAGCAGCCCAGACGCAAGCTAGAGCTTCCTTCTCAACAATTGAGTATTTCCTCTCTGCATCAGACAAGCTGCGAGATGCAAATGCAACAGTATGTTCTGCATCATTACCGTCAAGTTGAGTCAAAACAGCACCTACACCGTAGTCTGAGGCATCTGTTGAGACTATGGTTGGCTTACTGGGGTCGAACATCACCAGGGCAGGGCTGTGCACGATTAACCGCTTGACTTGATCAAACGCTGCTTGAGCTGCTTCGTTCCAGTGGAATGAACAGTCCTTACGCAGAAGAGCTCTCATAGGTTCAACAACAGTCGCGTAATTTGGCACAAACTTGCTGTACCATGCACTCAAGCCAAGAAATGAGCGCAGGGTTGCAGGATCAGTAGGGGGCGGAGCATGCAGGATGGCAGTGACATGAGAGTCATCTGGCAGCAGACCTTCTGGACCGATCTTTTGACCCAAAAAGCTCAGAGTAGTTTGACGGAGTTGACATTTGTCAACATTGAGTTTCAGTCCTGCATTGTTGATTCTGTGTAACACAGCACGCAAGTTGGCCTCATGTTCAGCTTCTGACGTTCCGTATATGATGACATCATCAAGGTAGCATTGCACCCCTTTCTGGCCGCGTAGGATTTGTGTCATCATCTTTTGGAAGGCTGCAGGTGCTGAACTCAACCCATAGGGAACTCTGCAGTACTGGTACAGTCCTTCATGTGTAATGAAAGCAGTGAGCCCTCTACTCTCTTCATGTAGTTTCAGCTGATGGTAGGCAGATTTAAGATCCAGGGTGGAGAACATGACAGCCCCACGCAGCTCAGACAGTATGTCCTCTATCAGTGGCAAGGGATGACTGTCAGCGACCACCGCTTTGTTAGGTTCTCTCAAATCAACGCACATGCGTATGCCACCAGTCTTCCTTCTAGTGACTACAATCGGGGAGACCCATTCAGATGCATCAATTTTCTCTATGATGCCATGTTCCTCAAGGTTCTTGAGTTCTGCGGAAACAGCATCACGGACTGACAGGGGTAAGCGTCGAAGTTTCTGCTGTATTGGCTTCACTTCAGGTCGCACCTTCACTTTATGTACAAAGTCCTTTGCACATCCGAATGCAACTGGAGACTCACATTCCTGTTTACATTGAGTGGGCAGAGCCGAGGTTTGCTGGAGTGCAGCACAGACCTTGGGACTGTCAAGAACTAATTGTCCCCCTTTTATGTGTAGCTGGAGGGCAGTCACCAAGTCCATTCCCAGTATGGGTGTTCCTGTTCTCACAATGTAGAGATCTGTGGAGGCACTCTTGCCATTGTAAGTAATGTCAGCTCTAAGACACCCTAATACATCCAGTTTCTCTTTTGAATATGTAATAAGCTGAACAGCTGGATTACTTAACTTAACTGAGCCAAAATTTGTGCTGTAAACATGTTCAGGCAGTATGGAAACACCAGACCCTGTGTCTACTAGTAGCTTAACAGTGCATGCCTGTGCAGTATTTGGTACAGTGACTGCAACAGTGCACATCAATTTAGCCGGATCACCACTGACACAATTGTCAACAGTTAAAACACACATTTCAGGAACAGTCACTTCATTAACAAGCTTATGAGAAGATTTACACACTCTCGAAAAATGTCCGATTTTCCCACACGTATTACATTTGCAGTCTTTTGCGGGGCAGGATTTATCATTGGCTTTGTGATCAGCTGAACCACAACGGTAGCACGTCGGAGCTGTATCCGTTTTTTTAGCTGCTTTGTATTTTGGCTTGCGCATCTTCTTTTGTACTTGAACAGCGGCAACAGGCTTTGTTTCACCGACAGCAATGGCCTTTGCATCAGCTATTACAGCCTCTGTACGCCTAGCAATTTCCAAAGCTCGATCGAGCGTCAAATCCTCCTCCATTAGCAGTCTTTCACGTATACGAGCATTATTTGTCTTCTCTACAAGTTGATCCCGCAACATTTCATTCTCCATAGCCCCGAACTTACATTGTTTCACGAGCTCACGCAGTGCTGCAACGTAGTGATCTGTAGACTCACCGACAGCTTGGGCTCGTTGCCTGAAACGGTATCTCTCGGCGACAACATTGACTTTAGGATGAAAGTACGTTTCCAAAGCCTTTACGGATCCCTCGTAATCATCCGTAGCGAGTGGTAAGGCGCTGTAGATTCGTTGTCCCTCCGTTCCCAAGCAGTGAATGAGCAGGGCCCTCTTCCTCTCCGTAGCAAAGTCATTACCCCCGATCGCCAGCAAGTAGTTATCGAACAACTTTTTCCACGCAGCAAATGGAATTTTCGGTTCGCCCGGGCAATCCAGGAACACAGCCGGGGGTTGCAAAGAGAGCAGAGCCATAACTTAATCACCACTACTCTCGTCGCCACTTGTTGTGTGGTGTTAGTTCAGCAAGTATTACACACACACGCAGGTAGGAACAGAGGATTACCGGAGTTGACTCCTTTCTTTATTTTTCTTTTTTTCTTCTCTAAAACCACAACCAGAACAACATACTCACTAGCGCCCTCTAGCGCTTCTGGTAAATGCATCTACAGAACAAATGCAATAGTATGTGTGGACACAACATTCCCCTTTGTGTTTCCACAGTCCATATCTTTATGTGTTTGCCTTTCTCTCTGTGTCACGTTTGTATGTCTCAGTCTGTCTCAGTGTTAGTTTCCTGTGTTCTTTTGATAGTCCCTCATCCCGAGTGTGCTATGTTCAGCTTAACTTCTCTTGTCTCCTTTGATTAGTGTCTGCTGTGCTGCCACCCGTTTCCTGTTCCCTAAATGCCTGCATGCATTTATATATTGTCTTAGTCTCCCTTTTGTCATGTCGCCCATCATGCTGTGTGTTTCTCTCATGTCATATTCTCCATGATTAGTAATTCCATTTCAAGTTCCAGTGCTCTCTGGCTGTGATTTGATTTAATTCTGCATCTGAGTCCTGCATTTGGATCCACAGCTCTGACTGCCTACACAGTCATAGGACAGCTGAAGGGGTAAAAAGTGACATTCACTGGTGGCATGATATTCACCAGACCAGTAACAAAACAGCCCTGTTAGCTAATTGTTTAAAGACAGAAATTCATCCTAGCATGGAGGGAGACACGGGTATAGGATGGATATTGAGGATGTATTATACATACATTATACATGCATCTATAGCCTCATCAAACCCACAATAGATAATCATCTTGGTATATTCAAGACAATCTGCAGGGAGAGAGGACCATTACTTCTCTATTGGAAAGAGCAAGCGAAGTGTGAGGGGTGGGGGACGGAGTTTAATCTCCTTTTTAAGCCTGGTGAGTCACACTAAGAGGAGCAGTTGTTGTTTTCTTTATTCCTGAGTGAAATGCAGAATCCACTGGGAGCAAGAAAAGCCCATACTGACCTTTTGTTAAAAAGGCATGCCTTTTGGTTTGCCTTTCCCTCCGGAGCACTCATGCAGGCGAGGCAGAACCATATCTCCCACCTCAAGCCACCCCTCCTTGTAAGAAAAAAAAAAGACAAGGTGGACAATAAAGAAATTGAATTTCTTTTCCTGGCTGACTGTTGTGACAGGTGGTAATTTTTCCTGTACAGACTCATACTGAAGGGAAAATATAAATGCTAAAAGCTGCGATTACAGAAGTTTCCATATAAATGCATATTAAAATGTAGCTCACTAATTGCCAAATTAGAGTGCCAAAAAACATCTCAAGTTAAAAGGGAACAAAGGACAATTCATAGACCATTTAAATTAAGTCTCCCATTTGTCGTTCTCAAGTGACTGAACAATGTCCTATCACAGAGCAACGATTACGTATCATCCATCAAGTGTTGTGGCCAAGCAAAGCAGACAGATTGCAAAAGGATGTAATTACCAGAATTCTCATTCCTATTTAACACTTCATTTGTCACTTCTTGTTGTGTAAGTGCCAGAAAACCTGTGTACTGCAACATGCTGTAAAACTGCACAAACATAAAGGTTTCGATGAGTTTGCTTTTGATGGCTTAACAAGAGCTAGCTTTTTCTCTTGACCTGTGCTACAAACAAAGTGGCTCATCTGCTGCACAAGTGATATATTACTTTGTTTAATCACCATATCTATTTAATTAAATAATATCGATTGCACTGGCTTCCTTTACTTTGGCACTCCTTTGCTACCATCTGAGCTGGCAAAGGCTTCTTTAAACTGTATAAAGCACAACACACAGTATAGAGACGTCTCACTAATAGTGTTGCTGCTCTTAAGCCATGTATCCTCTGCATTAGCAGGATTGTTTTGATTTAAGTCACAGTTACAGGAGTGCTGAGAAGGGGGTAGCTATAGGGGTTGTCACTATACCAGTATTTCAAACTTGATACTGATATGCAGGAACATACTCTATATCATTTTCAATACCAGAGGGGAAAAAGACAAAATTAAGAAAACCTTTTCCCCCTTATTTTTCTGCTTTCTGGTTTCCTGTACACTTTTCTCAACTGCAACCAGGGTTTTTGACACACTTTGACTTGCTGAGCAGGATTGATATCATTTGTTGTCTAGATCTAAAATTAAAGTTAGCTTTTTGTTATTAGCCACAGCTGCTACCGTAATGATAACAGAAGGCTAATGCAGGTAATTGCTAATAGCTAAACTAATGTTCACCATTGTGCTGACAAGGTTAACATTTATGATAATTGTTTAATATTTCAATGTTATTAAAACAGGAACTTTAATGACCTTATGCAAATTTTCATGAAGACTGATTCACCAGGTTTACAGTGCTGCTGTTTATGTGTATAGCTGCTAGTAGTGGAGAGGAGAGGCTGTGTGCTGTAGAGCAGTGTGAAGTTGTGCGTCAGCTGAAGGAGGTGAAGACTTGGTATCAGTATTCCTGCAAATGAGTATCTAATGCAGTATTTTTTAGTATCAATTAGTACCAGAGTATCAGGGTTTTTTGACAAACTGCTCGATAGATATACTGCCCACAGTAACGAACAGGAAAGAAAAAAAACGAGTACTACTTTGTTTTCAGACGCTACACATGTAAAGGCTAATTTAGATCATGGAGCCCTGCTCTAAAAGCTGACATAGATATAATACTGTATTGAAGCTGGATTTAAAAAATAAGTGCTTGAAGTTAAAGTTTTAAAAACAAGTTTAGCACCATCTTTCTGCCAGTGCGGACCGTTATGTCATGTGGTTGGTTGGTAAGTTGCGGCTAATAGACCCACATTAGCTTATGTTAGCTAACGAGTGACAGAATCAATAACTCAGAGAAAAATAACAATATTATAACTAAAAGTCACTTTAAGGAGATCACATCTGGCCCTTGCTGCAACAATGAGTAAGAAACTGAGTAATTTACTGTCCATAAATTATGAAAAAACTATGAAAAAAATAAACTGTAACTTATTCCAGTATGGACACTTTAATACTTTCATATCTGGGCTGTTAATAGGAAGACATGACCGGTAGCATTCTGACTTTACAATAACACATCACATGTCATTTGACAACAGGAGCAGGTGCTTTTAAAATGGGGATATGATTTTGGCCAGGACTGGACTCCATTGTCCATCCCTCAGTTAGGCTGTGGTGCCAGCGGCGGATTATCACCGTTGACAGACCAAAACTACCTGCACAACAGAAGTGGAGACTTCAAATTGAAGTCTTTGACTGGCTAGCCGTTTTCCTCTAAATTTACGGAAAGCTAAACTCCAACGTGCTTGTTTAGTTTATGCTAAGCTAACCAGGCTAAATATACAGAAATGAAAAATTAGAACAAGCATTTTTCTTTTCTTTTTTTTTTGACACAGCATCTACTGAAATGAAATCCAGATTAATCCTCACAGACAGCTCATTCTGAGGTTTGCCATGAGACAATCTGTCTCAGCTGCTCCTCAAAGGAAAACCACAAACTTAATTTCATTTCATCAGTCTACATCAGCAACAGCATTCAATAATCGTGTGAGTGGCATGTCTTATTAGTGAAAATGCAACAAGTGGAGCCAACGCTGTAAAGCACTTGTTCCTAGCTCCTTCGACTGGAGCCAGAGGCAAGGCAATCTCCTCCATCGCAGTGAAAGATTGAGCCATGGCTTTCAGAGACTGAGAACACACTACAGAGGGAATCATGTATTCATGAAATTTTATATATCGGTGTCGTTGTGTCATTTCTGCCTTTTAACTGGTGGCCAGTCGAAAAAAGGTTGTTTTTTTTTGTCCTCCACCCCTCAATCACACAGCGTTTCCTCTCTCCAAATGCAATTTAGACGGAGCTGTGGTTGGAGGGCATTAGAAATGAACTCCTCAGAGGCCTTGCTTAGGAAATGAAATTGCCTCGACTATGGCCTTTTGTCACGTAACACCACAGTGCATATTAATGATA
This sequence comes from Rhamphochromis sp. 'chilingali', assembly GCF_963969265.1. Lineage (NCBI taxonomy): Eukaryota > Metazoa > Chordata > Actinopteri > Cichliformes > Cichlidae > Rhamphochromis > Rhamphochromis sp. 'chilingali'. The sequence goes on from NC_137935.1 coordinate 28,055,909, forward strand.
GGTGGCAAGTGGTGTGGCACCGTGCTACAGAATTCACACGGCAACAAAAGTCTAATCAGCCTTTCCACACATTCACTGTCATTGTTTGTTGTGTTCTCCATCTCTTCCCTGATTGATTTCTTATTAGCTCTTTATTGACATTTACTGTAAGGGTCTACAAGAGCCAGCTGATATTTTAGTTTTTCATGGGCACCCTATTTGCATTTTTTAAAATAAGTACATTCAGGAAAAAATGTTAACTTCAACTTTAATCCCGGCCCTTGTACAAAGCCAGTGGATATTCTAGGATCTGCTTGTGTCTGTAACCCTTTTGTATATTCCCCATTCTGTCATATCCAAGTCAACAGTATCCTTGGCCTCCATTGGTATTTGCTCCTAAAAGTTTAAGATTAGCCTATCTCTGTGTCCCAGCTTCAATAATGGTTGGTTCCCACGTCATCGCTACCAGTGACAGAACTTTATTGGCATTATACGCCTTCTCTTTCTGGTATTTTTTTATGCCCTGCGTACACATTTAGTCATTACCTCCTTAATGACTTTTTAACTTAGGCTTGCTGAGAAAATAATGACCAAAAAGCTACAAGCTATTTACAAAATTGAATGAAAAATCAGTGCCATATATCACTGGTGGCAAACTGTAATTCATAAACAAAAAAAGTGGGGAGACAAAAAAAACTAAATCCTCCGCTTGCTTCAGAGGATGTGGTTGTTAATTCACTACCAACATGGTTTGACTCAGTCAGGTTTCCAGCAACAATCAACGCAAGTAACAGCGCTGGGGTTTTTGCTCATATTGCACCACGTCACGACTGAGCACACCAGCAACTAAAGCAATTTGTCAGCAGTGGATGTACACTGCGGGAAGCTAATGCAAACCAAGCTAGCTGATGTGTAACATTAAATAACATACATGAGTTCACAAATAGTGAAAGAAAATTATCTTTGTAGATTCCAAACAAAATGATTTCTGCAGACTTTCCAGGAGGGGAGTGCCTCTCTGAATGTGCCAGTATTATGCATGCTGGCGCAGGAAACATCATTAATATACATCTAATTACTTCCATTTAATGAATGATATGTAGGTCGCCGTTTAAAATGAAATGTCATAAAATCGCAAATCACACTGATTGATTTCCGAGCCAGGAGTGCAAAACATGTTCCATTTACCATGTGACTTAATAGAAAACAGTAACAAACAGCTAATCCACATATTTACATGTTGCATGTTTTTCATTAAATTGACTGGATTTCTGTCAATTGTTTGTTTATTAGTTAACTGTTCGTTTCCACTCACCTGCCACTTCATTAGGTACACCTATTCAACTGTTTGTATTTGAGAAACTGCTGGGATTTCTTCTCACAATCGTCACCAGTGTTTGCAGAGAATGCTCCAAAAAAGAGAATATATCCAGTGAGCGGCAGTTCTCTGGGTGAAAATGCTTTGTTGTGGCAATAGGAGAATGTTCAGACTGCCTTTAACTAGTAGGAAGGCAACAGACACTTAAATAACCCCTCATTACAAACAAGATATGTAGAAGTGCATCTACGAATGCTTAACAGGTTGAACCTTTAAAGAGAAGCGCTACAGCAGTAGAAGACCAAACTGGGTGTCTCTCCTGTCAGGAAACTACTGCTAGTGTTGATGTGGGCTCACTAAATCTGGACAACAGAAAACTGGTCTGACGAATCTCAATATCTTCTGCATCATTGGGCTGGTAGGGTCAGAACTGGTGTGAACAACATAAAAGCATGGATCCATCCCGCCTTGTATCAATGCTTCAGGCTTCAGTGGTGGTGTAAAGGGTGGGGGATATTTTATTGGCACAACTTTTCCCTCTTTAGTGCCCAAAGTAGGAATGTTTCCAGCACTTCTTAATTCTTCATCTATGCCATGAAGAATTAAGGCAGTTCTGAATTCAAAAGGGTGTTCAACGAAGAGCTACATATCATTAAGGTGTACCCAGTAAAGTCCTTCATAAATATATATCTTTAGAAATGAGAAAAACCTGCAAGCTATTCAGGCAGGGATCTAGCCACCCTGTGTCATACATGTGATTCACTCTCATCACGTCATATACCAAACATCTTGAGTCTACGTTAAGCACAGTTTCCTGTCTTTTTGTCTGATATGCCAGTATTACTCCTGTCACGTATCACTAGCTGCTGTTTGAACTCCTACATAACCTCAGAGTCCTCCCGCAGGCTGCGGGGGGAAGTTCACTCATCACCCCAACTTCTTTAAATGCATCATATTTGTGGAGAATGATGAGCTCGGAGCCTTGATGCCAAACTTAACTGTATTCTGTTGCTTTAGCAAATCAATCATTTAAAACATGAGTTGTCTGACTGAACTTGATTTCAGTGTACAGAACAAAGCCAAGCTATAGTGAGTTTTTTCACCAGTTTTCATCAAATGACAATATAAAGCTCTTAAATGTCAATACTGATACTGGATACAACAAAAGAAAGAAAAATATGTCTTTCAAAAGCTCAGTCAAAGGGTCTAAAATATAATTTGTTCAAGATTTTTATTATAGAGCTAATTATTGATGAAAGAATAAGACAATAATGTAACGCAGGCTGAAACAAATCTTCACTGTGAGCCAGGTTCCTGTCTATAGGTTGCATGGATGGACGGACAGATGAATTTTTATTATCTCACAGTGCAGTCTGTCTCTACTTTACTCTGCTACATTACGCAGAGACAAAACTGAGAAGAAGAAGAAAAACAGCGACGAGAGAAAAATAAAAGATAAATGACTGTGGCCCTCAGTGTGAAATATGAAAAGTATATCATTTCTGCCTCTTTCACCTGCTCTGTGCAGGGAAATGCTGCAGAGAATGAAACTCATCCACAAACCATACTTCCCTCATTCGAGTTCTCTCAAGTCTTGAGAAAGAAATGAGAAGAATACTATATAAGTACATCTCCTATAACACTTTTAGGGATGTTTTTTCTTAGATTAAATTTATGATCACACAGATTCCCATGAGAACCACGGAAAAAACTGAGAGCACACATTCAGACTAATGCTGCATTCTGATCCATATTCTTTCAAGAGTCAACTTTTCTTAAACTAAATACGCTTCCTTCTTTTAGTTTCTTCTAGCCTCCTCTTCTGTTTTGCTGTCAGGTTTGGTGAGTCCTTATTTTCTGTGCCTAATTTTTACCTCTATGTCTCATTACCCCACATCCCTGAAATCAAGGCAGTTTTATATTTCTTTTGTCTTTTTGCTTTTAGATCCATTTCCTGGAAAACAAAAGTACCTTGATTGCAAAACGGATCCATCAGACTCGACAACCAGAGATTATGAGTTGGAGGATATCATAACAATTATTATGGTGGGCTGAGTTCTCAGTGGAATATGTGGAAGGTTTTCAGACCAACACTCACAGATTTGCCTCCCTACGCTGTTTAGTTATTGCCCAGCTTCAGGATTGTGTTAATGCCACATCACCTCCTTTCACCCGCCCAGGTCCCATCTCCCCCGTCACCTGCCTCACCAACTCTCCACTGTCCCAGGCACCATTCCCACCACTCCATACCACAGCAGCCATGTTCTTCTGTCTTGCCTTTCAGCCTCATCATTGTCAATGTTGCCAGATCCAAAGCTCAAGTACCAGAGTCCTCTTGTGTTTCGCGGCTGCTTTGACAGCTACTACATCTAGATGAAGGTAAAAGTGTCCCATTGGACTATATTTTACTAGCGCTACTATTTGTTTTACTGTTTATCTATGATGCTGAAAGAAAGGTGAGTGTTCCTTGGTAGATGCTATAGTGGTGTTAACATACTGATGCTGAAAAATGAAAATCCCTCTGTCAAATACAAACACATGCAAACAGGAGTGGATGATGTGTGCATTATTTGCTTGTGTAATGTGTCCCAGAGTGTTAACACTGCCAGGTTGTGAAATGCAGAGGAAGAAGACAATCATCTGACAAAACAATAGCTGGAGATTAGTCTTTAGCTGAGGACACGTGGTGGGTTTCATGTTGGAGCAACAGCTCATCACAATGCTGTGTTCGGTTTCCTTTGCTTTCCTGGGATCACAGTGTTGTGCGCTTTGACTTTTAGGCCCTGAACTTTGTCAGTTCCATAAACTCACAATGACAAATAATTTGCTGGATGTCAGAAGCTGAGTGTGCAGCAGCCAGGAATGAATGGAACCAGAATGCTGGAGAGGCAGTGCCAATGGTTGTTATTGAAGATCATAAGTGTCCTTTTCAGGTTGTGTGTTTGTGTGTGTGTTGGAAAAATCAAACATAGAGAAACAAATTTTAAATGTATTTATCGGAATAAATAAATTTATATTAATAAAAAAAATCATCTTTTTTTTACACTAAATAAACTGTCAAATCATAAACAAAGTGATCAGCACATACAGGTATTATAAACAACATTACATATTAGTTAAGCTTCTGTCACTGCCTTCTTGAAGTTTAGGAGCGCCTTAAAGATTGAGATGGCTGATTAGATTAACACTTAACCGAAGGCAAATGTGACAGGTGTAAAGCTGTGTCAGTAAGAATTAGATATGATTTTCTACAGCAGTGGTCTCTGCGGTTTAAGGAAGGAAAGGAAAAAGGGACCTCAAGGTGATCACTTGAGTGCTTTTGAGAGTCCGGTGCTAACACAGAATAAAGTGAGAGTAGCTGAGAGCCGTGACATGAAACACCTCAACTAACTACAATATGGTTTCAGTGCCGGGGCCATGACCTTTCCTAATGCAGTGTATGAAAGTAGCCCTCATGAGTTGGCAGGCCAAGATTAAAAATCCAATTGTGTACAAATGAAAATGTGTAAGGCAGAGAGGTAACGACGGTATGTGTGAGGGAGGGAGAGAGAGAGTGAGACAGTAGTAGAATAAGAGAATAAAAGAATAAAGTGTTTAATTTATCACCAAGTGAGAAAAAAGCCCATTCATCTATAATCCATTAATCTGGAACACTTGTGAGAGCCCGATTCGAGTCTCTTTCTCACTGACTTATGACAAACTGAGCAAATCACTGGGAGCAGAAAAAAGAAGCACCGAACAGGCGGCACAGCCCACACTGTAAAAAGTACGGCCCTGCTCTCTGCTCACACATGCAGAGGTGCATTTGCTCTTGGTGCCAAGAACATGCAAAATGGCACTTCTTTACCAGGATCAAGCGGACGACACCAAGCAGCTCTGATTTCAGACTGTTTTTAAAGAAATTAATGTCAATGTTTGTTTGCCAAAATAGATACGGTTAAATTTGCTTGATAGTAGCATTTTTAGCACTGTAACAAGCGAGGCAGTGTTTTAAAAAAAATTACGTCTCAGTAGCAAGAATGTAAGTTTTTCTTGGACAATTTCTCATAGAGCCATATGAGTTTGGAGGGTGCTAACTGTGATAAATTAGAAAACACTTTGGAGGCAATTACAAAAAAATGAACAATGGTGACAAACAGCTACACAGTTACTGAAAATACTCAGCGCAAATCTATTTTATTCATGCAAAGGATGCTGAGAAGCTCTTTGAATATTGTCACACTTCTACAGTACAATGGGCATTTTGTATCAGCTTTTAGGCACAGTCTTTCCTACATGGGCTATACTCCATAGTATGGGAGAATAGCAAGAATGTTTTCAAAGTGAGCTTTAAATTTCCATCACTTTTATCAGTGCTGGCTGCTCAATGTAATAGAAAACAATAGAAAGATTCAGGGAGAAGGTAATCGGCTGCTGCATGATGAGCCAAGGGATCCAGGGGCTCCTTGACTAGCTAAGATAAGGCCGACTCATCCCACAACACCCACTGCCAGAGTTCAGGCTCATGGATTTTTCCACACTGAAGGGCACTGCCAGCTCACTGAGTTATCAAAAATTCCTTTCAGTAGAAAACTATACACACACCCCTAAACACAGAAAGACAAACAGAAGGTGGACAATAAGAAGACTTTACGTGAGACCAAACCACCACAAGTCTTAAATGACTGATTTTGTCTTCAGTCACTTGCAGTAAAGAACACTAAAAACACATTGCTGAGCACATTCATATTTAATGTCTCTCTTGAGTTGTGGGTTCACTTAATGGCCTGATCATTTGATATCTTCTCTCACTACCAGCTATCACAGCCAGACATGGCTAAGCTGCAAATTTAAATGAGGTCTCTATGGTTTATACAAGAGTTTCACCTGTTTTTGTATACTGCCTTTGCCATAGTTTGGGGTAAACAATATGTAGACATGGAACCATCGTGCAGAGACTGGTGGCCATGGTGGACCCCTTTGTATTAACTGAGCATCATTTAAGCACCAAAGTCTATCTGAGTATTGTTGCTGTCCCTGTTCATCCCGTTATGACTACAGCGTACTGGTCTCTGATGGCTGCTTCTAGTAAGATAATGTGCCATGTCACAAACTTCAATTCATCTAAAGCTTCTTCTTCCTCCTAGCGTTTTTCCCGCTCGGTTGCAGGGTCCGCTTTTCTGCAAAGTCGTCTCCACTTGGGTCGGTTAAGGGCGTCGGTCAGATCGGCTTCGATCGGCTTCGATCTTCTTCACGTCGTCCTTGATTCGGTCCATCCATCTCCGCTTTGGTCTGCCTCTAGGTCGACGTCCTTGGGGGCTGAGCCGCAGTGTTGTTCTCACCACTGAGTTCTCATCGCTCCGTACCACATGTCCGTACCACCGCAGCCTCGCTTCTTGCATCTTATCTGTGATTGGCGCGATTCCCATCCTCTTTCTAACGTTGGTGTTCATGACGTGGTCCCATCGTGTTAGGCCTAGGCACCATCGCAGCATCCGCATTTCCATCGTGTGAAGGGCTTGTTCGTGCTTTGCGGTGGCTGGCCAGCACTCGGATCCATAGAGGGCGATGGGGCGCACTACACTCTTGTAGATCTTTGACTTGAGGCGATTGGGCATTCTTCGGTCACACAGGACGCCGGTGACTTGGCGCCATTTCATCCACGCTGCGTTGATCCTGGCTCGTACATCTAGTAGGATATCGCCGTCATTGCTGATCATCGATCCGAGGTATTTGAAATGAGGTACTTTCGCCAGATCTTCTCCATCGATGCTGATCGTGCCGTCGGTCTGGGGGCCAGCCTCTAAGTATTCGGTCTTGTTGGTGTTGAGCCTCAGGCCGAAGTCAGCTAGGCGAGTCTTCCACTGCTGCGTTTGGTATTGCAGTTCTATTCGCGATTCATCGGCCAGGAAGACATCGTCGGCGTAGAGAAGTGTCCAGGGATGGGGTGACTGGAGATCCGCCGTCGCAGTGTCCATGCAAAGGATGAAGAGCAGCGGGGAGAGTGCCGAGCCTTGGTGGACGCCCACATTGATGTTAAAGGGCGGCGATGTTCCCACTGGGCTTCTGACCACGCTGGTGACTTGTCGGTAGAGGAGCTTTGTCCAGTTGACGTAGGCTTCAGGAACTCCATGTGATCGCAGGGAGTGCCAGATGAGGTCGTGTGGGACACGGTCAAACGCAATTCATCTAAAGCTGGTTTCTTGAATTAGACAATGAGTTCACTGTGCTCATGTACATTTGGGAATGGGAAATTCAGGAATGCTTCCAGCACTGTTGTATCTATGTTGCAAAATATTAAGGCACTTCTAAATGTAAAACTGGGTCCTACCAGGCAGAATTGACTGGCTCTGAGGATTTTAATTCAGTCACCTGTGAAATTTTCGAATGATCGTAACAACACGATCCCTCCACCCTTTCTGGCATCATTTAGGGGACGTGTGACCTTCTGAAAACAGCAACTCAACATTTCCACGTCCATATGTCCAGCTCCTCTATAGAGAGCAGCTGCTCATACAGAACAGGCCAACAGCAAATGGAATCAATTAAAGGAATTATGTGGCGAGCTGGAAATGTTTTAAACAGCGAAGAAAAAAATCTCTTCAGAGTGACAGCAACAAACTGCCAACCTGATCTCTCTCTCTCTAACAGGATTACGACAGACAGCTCTCCTCCTCCACCTGATCTCTGCTCCTGTTTCTTTATGCATCTCTCTGCTGCTTCCTCTGATACTTTCAGACTTCATTTCTCCTTCTTATTCACCGCTTTTATTGCCCTCTCCCCCCAACATCCTCTTTCCTTTTCCCCTCCCCTCTACCCCATACTTTCTATCCCTCCATCCTTTTCTCCCCCTCTCTCTGACACACAAACTTGTCAACATGCTTTCTGTCACCTCCTGAGACCTGATATAAAGTCAGAGGGGAACAAAGGGACAGGAGCGATGACCCACGTGAATCACCACTGCTTATGCACGAGCACAAACAGCAGCTATATACTGACTACATTTCTAAGATGTACTGTGTTGTCGGACCTCTTCAAAATCTGCATTTCCAGTAATTCTGAAAATACAGATTCGTCCTTGACTTACACAACATAAGCATTCAGTGCATCACTAACAGATGAGAAAGTCCTGTGAATACTGCCCACAGCTTTTATGCACTTTTAGACTTTCCCGTCACTACTGGTACATCCTTTGAACTTCAAAGGAGTCATATGAATTTGCAATAATAATGCAGTTGTATCAAAATTATTGGTAATCCTTGATATCAGGCAAATGGACAAAAGCAGGTTTCCTATGTGACTGAACTGATTTATCAGTGTCAAATGATAACTGTTCCTAAGGCTTCAGTTCCACAGGCCTAGAGCCCATTTTCATATTCATATTCATATAAACAATTTTTATACAATTATACAAGCTTTATAAAAGCTTTTATGCTCACTATGAACAGTTTTACTGTTACAAGAGGCTTTAAGTATGTGTCATTGTCTTAGACTATCATCCTGGCATGAAAGCTTCCCCATTAAACAGCTGTCTCTAACTGCTAGCATTACCCTGATCTCTAAAAATATCCAAAATCAGTTTCTGTCCAGGTGTGAAATCCTAATGCAAATGAAGAGAGCATTTTATCTTTCATCTGCAGCTAATACAAAAGCATTATGGGCTAGTAATGAGCTAGTTAGCATGCCAAGCTAAATAGCTAAAACTATCTTACACATACAGTTTAATCATTACACTCCAGTATGCCCACCAAAAGATGCCACCCTTCAAAGAAAGAACCCTGGTCTGTAGATCCCTGGGCGCACTGCCTTGTGACGAAATTCAAACCCTGATGCTAGTGTAGCACATGATTTTCAAAATTAAAAACAATCTAGCACATAACAGCAGGGTGCAAGATGCTAGCAGGCTGGGCATACATGGAACATCATAACTAAGTGGCCGGCATAGTGTACAGAAACATCTGTGCCGAATACGGCCTGGAAGTCGCAAAGTCAAAATGGAAGATGCCCCCAAGGGTGGTGGAGAGTGACCGAGCTAAGGTCCTGTGGCACTTGCAGATACAGACGGGTGGAAATGATGGTGGCTAACCAACTGGACATAGTGGTGGTAGACAAACAGAAGAAGACGGCTGTAGTGATCGATGTAGCGGTTCCGAATGACAGCAACATCAGGAAGAAGGAACACAAGAAGCTTGAGAAGTACCAAGGGCTCAGAGAAGATGGGGAGGGTGAAAGTAACAGTGGTCCCAGTGGTAATCGGAGCACTAGGTGCGATGAGAGCTAGGCAAGTGGCTCCAGGAGATCCCAGGAACAACATCGGAGATCTCTGTCCAGAAGAGCGCAGTCCTGGGAACAGCTAAGATACTGCGCAGGACCCTCAAGCTCCCAGGCCTCTGGTAGAGGACCCGAGCTTGAAGGATAGACTGCCTGCAGGGGCAAGAGGGGAATTTTATATATATTTCCTGCTATGATTCACACAGAGCCTTTTTTGGGAATATGCCATTACCAGTAAAGGATATTTTAAATAATTTCCTAATGAAATATTCATACATCATTTAATTAAGACCTGATTTAACTAAACGTGCCCTGGACACAGGAGATCTGACAGGATGTATCTCACACATCCAGCTTCCATGTCATACTGTGTAGATCTGAACACAATTAGCGCTCATCTCTCATTAACATGCCCAGGCTGGTATTTTGTTTATTCCTGCCTGTTCAGTCAGCTGCACCCTGGAGAATGTCAGCTGTCTAACTAATGCTCATACTGGTAGATCCTCAATCCTGCCTTGACAGCATCCTGCACAGTCCCCTCTGTACACTGACCCTCCAGGAGGTTGAAATATTCACACACTGAAAATCCACAGCAGCTACAAACATGGCTGGCTTTGTGGCGAACCATTTCACCTTCGAATGCACCCTGTTCTTTTCCTCATACTTTCCCAGGATACTGCATTCACCTTCAGATGATCTACTGGGTTAAGTTCCAAATCCAAAGGAAAAATAACTGCAGTGAGGTTAAGAGCAACTTCAAGTTTTCAAGTTTTAGGTTTTGTTTTACTGATGCTGGTGGGTTTTATTATCCATTTCAGCAGATTCTCTCATCAGGGACTCTTCATGACTCTTCCACTCAATAACTGGATATAACAAGGAGATGCTGGAATCAATCAAAAACGTTATTTTAAAAAAAAAGAAAAATTGATTTGCTGTCAGATATTGTTCTGAAACATATGTGGAGTGTGTGGGTGTTCATCTCGTGGTAGTAAAAGTCCCTTCAGGCATAAATTTTTTAGTATTTGGTATGTTGTTTATCTCAGCTGCTTTGGCATTTTTCTATCACTGAACACAAACAGATAATAACAGATGGAAGGGGCACAGTAAAGTTGCAGAGTAAAGTCGATTTACTCACAATTAGCCCGAGGGAATCAGATGATGAAATTAAGGTGCACTCCTGAATCAGAGTAGGGTTGTTTGGTAATTTAATGAACTCCTTTAGATGTCACCCCCCAACGCTGCGTATAAATAATTCTTCATTGAATTAATCAATGGCCGCCCAAAAGGAATTATCAGAGAATTTTTGCGTAGGGCTTAATTCTGTCTGATAAGCTAGTGGCTGGAATAAGGTTGGATCCAGGAAAGGTGATCCAACTGTTTCTGGAGGGTAAAGCTTAAGTTCACTCCAAACAATGACACTTTGAAAAGGAAAGCATGAAAGAAGGAAGAACCCCTTCCAAAAAATGACCTTAGTCCTCCCCAGTTTGTCCTCACCAATAAAACTGCTCACATTGTTTCATTCGCAGCGTGAGGACAGGCAGGAAATGATCAGAGCTGTGGCTTTTGTTCTCGTTCCGTCCATAAATAAACACTTCTGAACCGAGACTCATTCGAGTTCACCGACAGTGATACTTTCTGCCAGGACTTTGAATAATTTAATAGCCTGCATTCCTCTCCTGACCAGATGTGTTTGTGAGGGAGAGAAAGGAACGGATACAAGTAACCAGAAGGAGGAATCAAAGGAGAGCATCAGCGAGTGATACAAAAACAGTGAGACAAAGTGGGACAGAGATAAAGAGTCCTCTGTTGTTGTGCTCGGTTTTCATTATCCTTCATTGTCGAGAACAATATGAGAGTGCTGCAGCGGGGAGCAGAAATTGGCCGGAGAGGGTGGACTGGTGATGCGTTTGCCATTGTTTTCTAAGTATTATTAACTCATTGTTTCACAGATCTGCAAGGGACATTATATTACCCTGCACAGTAGCACAATGTTGGTCTACTCAGTAATTTCCCAACCCTATAATTGGGTGTTCATTAAGCTACTTGCACATTAGTCCTTCCTGTGAAGACTACAAAAACAACTCGTCTCCGAAAGGAAGAAAAGGGAGAGCAGTCAGATAGCAAAGCAGGGATCTGTGAAACACTGGGAACAATTAAGTAGATTACACATTTTCCTTCATTGCTGTTCCAGATCAATCAAATGTGCTGTGGTTGAATCATTTATTAGTCATCAGTATATAATATCAGCCACCCTGTTAACTGCTCTGTTTCTATCTGGCCGTATGTGATGCAGCGCGCCAAAAGCTGGCCAGAAATGCAGACTGAGAATTTCTGCACACAAACAACAGCAATGATGCAATCAAGAAGTGGAAGAACTTTTTAGTGTTTCCAGTATTTGTTATCCCAACTTCCCTGTCTGCAAACATCTCAAAATTATATCTGTAGAATGTTTTTCTTCATCAGTTTCAGACGCCAAAACTGCAAATAAATAAGGCAACACTTTGCTCCAAATTCTCGTCCAGAAAACCTCTCGGCAATGACGGGAAACACCCGAATCAACAGCTGCTCGGGCCAGTCAGCCATTGAAATTTGCTCCCCCAGTGATGCTGGAGACTTCTCGTCTTTAGCATGCAGACATGGATTGTGATCACTTGATGTTTTCCTTTTCATTAGAGGTTTAGTCATTTATGACATCCCACAACTTGATCCATTTGCAGATTTACTAAACTACAATCAGTCAAATAAAAAACACAACAAATTAAATCTGCTATTTGCAAATTTTGAAATTTGAAAAATAGTAAATAGAAAAAAAATGTATTGAATTAATTAACCGAATTATTGCAACTACAAGACTAGTCTTGCAGTATCTGCTGCACCTGAGTGCTGGAGCGGTTAGTGCAGATCCATTTGCATATTAGGCCCGCGCATACTAGCAAAAACAAAGATGGAGAATTCAGTCGAACCATCTAAACCACTTAGCTGTCTTAGAGTTGCAGCTGGGCTCGAGCCAATCCCAGCTGTCATAGGGTGAAAGGTGGAGCACAATCTGGATAGGTTGCCAGTATTAGAATTATGAGTCATGGAGAGAGATTTCATGGAAATGAAAAAGCCTTCGAAATATTTGCTTTTGCTGATCACTGATGAGTTTTTCTTGGGGTTCAGTCAGTGAGTAAAGGTCTTTTTTTCTCCCCCTCAAATCAGATCAGTTTTGCCTTTCAGTGGAAATAAGCAGTCCATTCTCTCTTCAGCTTTTTGGCAGCCAGAGATGAAGAAACAGACAGATACAGTGTGACAGCGCAAACTGTAGATTTATAGATGTGCCGTGACAGTGACAGCTTCACCGACAGACACATTAACTTGCTCGAGCCCCGAGGGAAAGCTCCTCATGTTGTCTGAAAAACAGCCCACATTCGACACCACAGGGTAGCACTTTAACAATACAGCAACACGTACTCAGCTGAAATTATTGCAATGGTTACTTTATAGATTTGAGATCAATAAAAATTTCTATAATTCATGTACGATCTTTGTGAAAGCCTGTGTCCTAAAAAAAAAAGAATTGCAAAGCAAATGGAGGAGTAACTTTTCAAACTGATATGGTCATTATGTGGGTAGATTTTATTTAATTTTTTTACATGAGTGTGTTTATGTGCGACTGTGCACATTTAAGAGTCAGTTTGAGCCGTGATATTCCTCTGCCGTGTCAGATTTCAAGTGCGTCTGTGTTTCTGTGTTTGTGTGCTCACTCAAGTTTTGCTATAGCAGCACTGAGGCAGCAAATTAAGCAGCTCCCGCTTGGGTAAAGATCACAGGGACAATATTGGCAATCTGAAGTGAACAAGTGGCACCTTTGGCCTTTCGAAGTCACAATTAAAGAAAACTCTTTCCCACTTTATTTTGCCGTGGCTTTGATGTGTTATGGGGAGCAGAGGCCGTTGATTAAAGGTCACAATTATTTCCTTCTTTTTCCTTGGAATTTCTTTTCCTTTCCTTACATATTTATATTATGTACAAAACTCTTCAGCGACCCCTCATTTCTATTTCGCTTCCAGGACACCGACAATACAGTAATTCTCCAGGCTTTCTGGAGGTCTTTCACCTTTTTCTTTGGACACTGGCTGCTTTTCATAGATTTTCAGTCCAGTCTTAGTACCACCATTTTGGAAGTTATCTCCTCCTACTTAGGGACCTATCTTGACATAAATACCATATTTTTCGGACTATAAGGTGCACTGGATTATAAGCTGCACTCTTAATGTATGGGTCTGTTTTCATACATAAGGCACACCAGATCATAAGGTTCATTAAGAAACAAAACAGTCAGATAAGTCAAACTTTCATTCTTCTTGCTTCCTCCACTTCTGTACCATTGATTCATAATGTTGAATTCTCTCGCTGCTCTATTACTGTATTGTTGCAGTATATTAATGACTAACCTCATATTGTGGATGGATTATCTCAGTTGTTCTGACTGAAGTTTGGTCCCTTTACAGCATCCTGCCAAGCGATTGGATTTATCCTTAACCATCAGGAACCGTCATGTTAAGTTTTATCGAGTGGAAAAAAGTTGGCGTTCATCCTCCAGCTTTACTGTGTTTATGTTATGCTAACATAGCTGTGTCGCTAGCGCTCACGTAGCACATCATTATATACCAGCTAGTTCAACTTCAGTAACCCTACAAACGTCACTGCTGTTTAGTTTTCTGCCTTCATTTATGTTGGAAGTGATAGCAGAGCTGTACGTTTTAATTTGTTCAGAAATCTCTCAGTCAGAACATGCTATATCATGTTTAGGTGGAAACTAGCGAGCTAACGTCCTGCTAACTCTGTTAAATTTAATACATTCTGTTTTCATGGATGCCTGGATGTTAAACTTATTTGTTACACCTGGTAAAGCAGCAAAGCTGATCATTTTATTAAAGATGGAAGAATTTAGACAATTTTTAACTCTCAGTGTTGCCGCAGTGCTCATTTGACTTTGGGACCTGAAGCTAAGCTTGGACCCAGATTACTCCGCGAGGCTCCTGACTACGGTAGCCGTAGTGCTCCGACAATCCATCAACCGGTGCGGCTTCATAGCTCACCAAAGTCGTACTAAAATATTTTTGGACAGATTTTTGAGCAGCGTGTACCACATAAAATCGGTTTGAGGTCAGTAAGCACAACCAGAATTCATACATAAACCGCAGAGGATTATAAGGTGCACTGTCGATTGTTGAGAAAATTAAAGGATTTTAAGTGCGCCTTATAGTGCGGAAAATACAGTATAGATGTTGGCACTATGAGTGCCAACATCTATTTGGCATATAAAATACTTTATACAAATCACACAATCATTGGACAGTTCCGTTTATCAGCAATAGAAGACTTACAGAACAAAGGGGTTCGCTAGTTGATGGAATTACAAACAAAGATATGAAAACCGGTCCAAATTATGAACATCAGATTTTCAGCCACCAAACAATAATATCTGGAAAGTATCTGATTGGGAAGAGCTTCATTTTTCAGCACAACACTGGAAATGCAGTAAAAGCATACCTGGATAGAAAACCATACGATGGAACACAATCAGTCATGGATTGGCCTCCCCAGAGCCGAAGAACAAAGATTGTCATACCAAATATTGACTTTCAAGCTCATTAGAATTGTACAAACTCTGTTTATCCCTTACATATTTCAATAAATCACTCCACCAGTTTCTCTTTTCCATAGAAATGTGTAAAGAAATGAAGTCGTGGCTCAAGACTTTTGCACATTACTATAATTCATCACTTCCACGAATTGTTTCCCCAACAAGAACAGTAAAAATATTCAGATTTTTAAAATACTGCAAAATGTTGTAACCTTTAAAGTCATTGTCTTGAAGCTCGTTTTGAAATAGACTTGTTCTTTGAAGCTACATTCACTGGATCATATATACTGATGCCAGAGATGAAAGAGAGCAGCTTCTTTGACTAAAAAAAGCCCCCCAGAAGATCTTTTTTTCCATAACTCATAAAATATTTTCGTAAGTAAAAAAGGAAATAGAAGAGACCGTATCTGCAGTTCTACCTTTGAAGCTGCAGGAAGCCAGCTAAACCGCCTTACACTAATCCAGGTAGATCCTTCATAATACCTCTTTGTGCTAAACAGTTACCGCAGTCATCAGCCATACAAACACTCAATCCAGCCTCCTTACAGGTCACACATGTATGCTGTGAAGGTCCCTGAAAAGAGCAAAGAGCATAATCCATCCTGTGCTCAAAAGATTGCAGTGCTTACTGTTTGTCTGGTATATGATACTTACATTTATTAAACATGAAATCTTTGCAGTTTCTAACAATGTTTGAATTACAATGTGGTTCATAATGTAAGCTCAATATTTCTTTATTACCACAATCTAATTTTCTTCTGAGACTAAAAGTGGAAAAGTTTCAAAAACTGCTTCTAATTTTCTATTATATATGTTGCTTGAAATTGGGGCACATTTATTATGTAATCAAATTTTTGACACTCATAGCCTGCAGGGAGCTGCGAAGGGCACCACAACAACAAGTCATGTGACAAAAACCAAATGTGAAAGATGGAAAAAAAAGAAAACTTTCCCCAAAGTCTGCACTTGGCCTCAATCTGCTTGTTTTCTTGTGTAAATCCAAGCAGACTCTAACACTGCAAACAGTGCGATGTCTGCGAAAACATTCCCTACAGCCTGCCACTTGGGCTCAAACACAGAAAGTAAAAGCTAATGACCAACAATCTGCACTGTAACCAGTATCCCAGTGAAAACTTTAGGCTTGTGACCGCAAAGAGAAAAAGGTCTGTTCTGTAAAACAATAATATAAACATGTAATTGTGAGCTATAGAGACAGGCATTTCAGTCTTTAATGTGCCAAATCAAACGTCTTCTTTAAAAAATGCACATACTTCCTGTGTAGTCAGTAGAAGCACTAATCCATCTTTTGATTTCTGCCACACAAGTTGCAACATGCGCACATTTATCACGGCGACGTGAGGTGAGAAGGAGAGTGAATCTTCAGCATGAGTGACTGCTCGCCTGCACAGCAAGCTCAGAGTCAGCATGTACTTAACTTGGTACTCTCCTCTGCATAACACCGTACCTACTGTTAACACTGGGGAGGCGGTCACATTGGGTGCAATCACCTGGACAGGCTCCGGAAGCAGGAACGCGCTTGTATCATTTTTTTCAGACACACAATCTAGTTTCAAAACTGCATCACAAAACAAATGACAGACTACACTGTTGTGTAGGAATTCTAAAGGTTACTTGTGGAGATGTCACCAGACAGATTCGACACCAAAATACTGAGTACTTGTTTTTGTTTGGTCCATAGCATAGCTAATGAGGTGGGAAGTCTTCAGACAAAAAACAACAAGAAGAGCAAAAAAGTTGGGAAGAAGAAGGTGAGGAAGAGGAAAAGGCACAAGATGAAGAATAAGAACATGAAAAAAAAGAACAAGAAGAAAACGATGAGAAATACAAGAACAATAATAAGAGGAAAAACTACAGGTGGAAGACGGCGATTAGTGCAGGTGCTGTGAAAACGCTGCTAAAGCCGTGTCTGCTTTGGAAGTATCCTGCATATCGAATCAAATTGGGTATCAAGAATCACGTAACTGGTCCACTGGTACTACATTTCTGGTATTGTGACAGGGATTCGGTACACGTCACCGAATAACCTTGTCACAAAGCCTTAAGACCAAAAAGTGTGTAGCTGTCAAAAACATGCAAGGCCTGCACTGTAACAGTGACTTAACTACTTTATGTAAAACTGACAGCTAATGGCAAAACACACAGCAGAGACAAATAAATTTAAATATGAATACGAATGCCATGAGGGCTGGGTTTCTCCCCTGCACCACCGGGCATTAAAAAGCCAAGAGCCCAAAATACAAATAACTGCTGAGTCAGTGAGATACACAGTAGCAGGTTAAGTGTGCAGTGTTAAACCTCTGTTATGTTTCGCATGCTGCACACTGAGCAATGCATGTGACTGTCTACAACCATGAGGTTCAGTGTAACGCATGCTAGTCTACACAGGGATGTGAATAAAAACCAACCATGTTTGCCTGAATGTTTCCAATTTAACCGGCGAGGCACAGGGAGTCACTACTGCAAGGAAAAAACAAATGATTGCTGCATTGTTCACAAAGCTTTGATATATACACACACAAACATACAAGCAGGCGCATACACCCACAGCACAGCCGCACAAATGCTGGAATCCTCAGTGGAGGAACATCAAACAACAACAGGTACTGTTAGAATATGGCCAAATGCACTCACCACACTCATGAGGGTCGATCAGATCTCCTTTGTACAGAGAGGTTAGACTGCTCTCTCGCTCTCTCTCTCTCTTCCTTTGTGTTACTTTTTTTTTTTTTTTAAAAAGGTCCCCACGCTCATGCTGTGTGTATCGCTACAACCTCTTGTTGAGGCTCAGGTAGAGGGTATTTCGTTAGTGTAGTATGTTTGTGTGTATGTGAGCTCAAGTGTGTCTTAGTGTGCCTAATCCCTGCTGAGTAGAGTGGGTGCTAGGCAGCAAATGCTCACTGGAGAGTTGGAAGCACAAAGCAGGGGTTCAAATGAGATTATATGTGTCGATGGCCTGTTTTCTTATGGTTTTGTCGAGAGTCCTTGTAAACTCCACAGTCTGGCATTGTGAAACTATTAAGTTGCAGTGATACAGATTAAGCCACAGTGGTAGTCTACAGTGTCATCACCACATCATCTGCATGCAAGTGCTCACTTATTAATAATCATACTATTACACTTTTTCAAGCTGCAACTGCATGCCCACTCATGTCCACATGTATTGATCACACTCTCCTGTGACTGAACAGTGTGGGAGGCGAGGGCTGATGATTATTTCACGTTAAATTAGATGAGCAGTAACAGAATCACAGCATGCAAGGCTGAGCAAACTGCAGTGCTGAAAACGGCCACTTGAGGCCTGCTCCAAAAGTTATTCTCTATTAGACTCATATTGTAAACATCTGTTTTTGTTTATTGCTATAAGCCTATATAATTACTTGTACTGTCCAGTAGAGGGCTCAGGCGCTTAGTCACCGACAAGCTGCACTTCCAGCTAAGACCGGAAATTCGAGGACTTGTGGTGCATGTGTGCCAGAATGCAGCTCTTAATGAAGGGTAAAGCGGCGTGATACCAGACTGTGACTGAATTAACACATTGCAGCCCTTGGAAGGTGGCGCGAGGTACATGTTTTAATTGCTAAGTTGATATTTCGTTGATTTATATTTGAGTTTGTATTAATAATAAGCATCTAAGAAGATGTGTTTTGTTTTTTCTGTTTAGTTTTTATGGTGCACCTCAGCACTGTTAGATTCTGAATGGAAGTAAAAACACTGCACCCGTCGAGGTTCTCTCTATTCCTTCCTTGGTCTGGGGGACTGCTACACATATGTTAAAAGGCCCAAAATGACACGATTTGCAGCATGACTAATTTTTTAATAACTCCAACTGTATTAGACCTTAAAGTGGTGCATGTGAAGTCAGTTTGAATGACAGGTGGGTTTTGAATAGGCTGCTAGCTGTTTGCTAGCCTTCAGCTAAACTAAGTCACTAAAATGGCTGGGTCAGCTTTGCCTGTGGCTTTGGTTGCTTTCGCAGATTCTGCAATGCAAATAATATGTCTTGCTGTGTGATTAATGTAACTGCATTTTCCAGTTTTCATGGTTAATATTCTAGTATCTAGTCTACTATAGTCACATTGGCTGCATCCGTCTTTTATATACAGTCGATCATAGCCGGCAGGAAGTTCTGAAATAAAGCTTGAAAGTCTGTACTTACCTTGTAATTATTTAGCTTCTCCTAATGGTAAATGGCCTGTATTTGTATAGCACTTTTCTAGTCCCTAAGGACCCCAAAGCGCTTTACACAACCAGTCATCCACCCATTCACACACACATTCACACACTGGTAATGTGCTGGGGCTGAGCACATAATCGTGCTGCAGTGTTTGAGGACACAAATGTATTTGTGCAACAGTTGTGTGTGATGCACAACTGTTGTTGGAACATATTTTATGTCTTCACTTTAATTTAAACATCTGAATTGTTCCAAAGCTTCAGATTTTGAAAAATACTGCTCCATGCTTTTAGTCAGCCTTCAGTTAGTGACACAGAAAGTTTTGGCAAAGTGTTGTGTTACTTAACACGTGGCCGGGTAAATGAGTGGGCCACCATGAGATCAGACACATTATTAAAGTAAGCCAGTGGTAATGGATCTCTCAGACTACTGATTAATGTCCAACTTTACCTGCTACAGTGCTTTTACAATGGCTTCATTATTAAAAAATAAAAACAAGTGTTTACATTTTGTTCCTTGTTCAGCTCTTCAGGTCAAAAAATTCCTAAAGAACTCACTGAGATACTCCAGGACATGAACACGCACACAAACAGATGCACCATGAAGGTTTAAGTAGATTAGTGGGTTGCACGATGAGCCCTTAACAGTACTACTCCTAGACAGAGAGGCCAGCTACACAGACCAGCAAGCCCCAACTCTGAAGCGATGCCAAATAGTACTAATGCTGTTAGGGATGGCAATAACCTAAAGGGGGTAGAGACAACCTTGTGAACAGACGGTTAGCTTGCTGAAAAAAACCCAGATTTGCTCTCTGAGCTCTCACAAAATCAGCCTGTGTCTTTTAAAAAGGGCATTTATTCATTGGTTTAGAAAAAGAAAGCATGCACATTAAAAATCCTTCTTAACAGAGCAACCTTTTTTTAAGTATAACATAAAACCTGATTAGTTTTCTTTTCCTTAATTTGAAGTGTTTGTTTAAATTTTCTATGTAGTTGGAAATTATCTGAGTGATGTTGTGATGTTTACCATTTTTATTTCCCAAGAAACTGAAGCCCAGAACTTCCAACCTAGTGAGGTCTGTTAGCTAATGGTGCATTTGCACAAACAGCCAAAGGACTGTGAGAGCAGCTACAGTGAGTGAAGGTTAAACACAAACACAAAAATACCCAGGGGCTACCCACCACTACAATATGCTTGGCCCAAGAGCAGCTGGGTTTCCTGAGTATCACACAAATTCAGCTGCTGCCCTAGAGCGTGCCTTAATTTGCTAGATTTTACCAATGCATTTAAAAGCACTTTTTTCTTTTTGTATTTCCAAGTTTTAAACATTTTATTCAAGAGGTGCAAAATAATTGATTGCACAAAAGAGAGTCAACAGCTGCTACAACGCATGCTTATTACAGGCTCAATCAGCCTGAATTTGTTCTGCAACTGCAAGATGACCAAAAGTTCAAAATCAGAATTTAAATAGTTATTCATTCTACTCTGAGTCTAGTCTTCATTATCAGTTAAGTATGCGCATATTAATCCCTCATAAAGATTTATTCAAAGACACTCTCTCCCTCTCACACACATATACACACACAGCACCACTAGATAATAGCCAGTGGCTAAGGACAAGATAAATTAAGTTCCTCTTGCTTCTTTAACAGCAAGCAAAGGGACAAGAATAAATTTAGGAGGGTAATTCTGTAAACACTCTGTCTGTGTACTGGAGAAAACCAAAGATAAGCTGCCAGTTGTTTTTGATGTCAACACGCTTACAAGAAAAGAAAAAGAAAAACTCTCCTGTCATGGTTGAGTCACATGTTGTTCTGTGGCTTCTTTGCCACAGAGGATACATAACATGTTTTCTGTGGCTCAGTTCAGAGGCTAAATTCCCCTGCAACTGCTAAAATACACACAGATGTGCAGAGATTAATTGGGCGTAAGTAACCCTTGTTGACCCTTCACTTTGGTCGTGTTTGACCACTGGGACTGCTCTGTCCACCTTTCAAAAAAACCAACCCTTTTCCTTACTCACAATGTGACCGAAAAACTGTGAAAAGGATGAAATTATGAAGGCTTTTCATGCCCCTGTATTCAGCGATTAAAATTCAGTTACCATATTGTAGTCACCGGGGTTTATTTGACACGCTGCAGCATATAAACACTCACACAAAATCAGTGCATCATTCATTTGTGCACCACTCTCTTCGGCAGTTTCAAAATGATATTTTACAACCACATTCGGCCAAAATCGGGCTTCAGAGTTCCACAAAGCCACGCTTCTCAAAGGTAAATTTATCTCTGGGCCACTCTTATCTGACAATCCAAATGGGAGCATGTGTCAACAAAGAGGACATGTTGTTCTGCCATTTCTCTGTTATTCAGCCTTTATCTAACCAGACGGGTCCATTAAGATTGTTTTGATATGTGATTGATCCGTTCACAACACAGATTCAAGTTTGGCTTTTCTTTCCTGTGAAATAAATGGGATTTGGGAAGAAGGAACCAGACCCCGTCATCCGCTTCATCTGCAGCAGCCATCACCCACAGTCTTTTGCTGCTAAGAAAACCTATCAGACATCTGTCTTTGGCCGCCTGGAGGGCCGGCACACGGAGACGGCAAGAAAGTTAGAGGAGTGATAATGAAGAAACAAGGACAGGAGCTAAGAGAGAGTGAGAGAGACAATTGAATATCTGGGGAAGAGGTTGAAAGGGAAAAGGGACTGTAATGTTTGCGTCTTTCCACTGCATTTCCCATCTGCTAATCAGCATTTTAACTCTGATTTTTACTTTATGAACCCTAATAACGACCCATAAAATGCGCCTCTCTGTCACTTCCTTTACAGTAAATGTTGGGAAAACTGATAGCGGAAAACTTGGTGGTATGTGCTGTGGAAAAAGCCTTAATTTTTCACTTAGAAAATGGGAAAGTAGGTGCAGAAATTCACTGAAACGTGTGCAAACATACTTGGGAAAACAGTATATATGGGGCAAATCTCGCGGCCTATGTCACCTCTACTTGCGGCCCGCATAATGACATGAAGAAATATTTTTTGTAATTATTATTCAAAAAATGACCGACCAGAAGCATGTAAAGCATGTGGAGATGGAGGCATGTAAATATAATAATAACCACTGCAGCCAAGAAGAGTGCCTGACGAGCCCAGTTGTAAGTAAGCTATTAAGACTCGACTGTACACCGTGTTCGTGTTTTCCTCCGAAACAATAAGTTCCGTTGGAGCAGCCTTTCAACGCCTCTCTCTGTCTCTCGCTAGCAAAGTTGACCAAGACAACAAAGTAAAGCTAGTTTTCGGCAACAAGCTCGATACAGAACCCAACGTATTAGCCAGAGGTCCCTTTACTACGGTTCGGAGACCTGTTTTATATACGCGTGGAATAGTTTTCTATACGAGATCGCTCCATAAAGTGCAGCCTTACCTAATGTCCACCCTACTGTTACTCATTTTATATTAAGATTTAAAAATCTAGTTGGTATTGGTATGGCGAGTAGCCTTCAGTAATAGTAATAAATCAAACAGCATTAGTACATTCATGTAGTTGTTTAAAGCATGACAATATATTAAGTAATCCAAAGTATTCAGAATACGTTACAAAATACATTTTGGGGCATGTATTCTGTAATCTGTAGTGGAATACATTTTAAAAGTAACCGCAACATAAACGACAGTGAACAGCTTGTAGAACTGGAGGAACCTATATAGATGATGGTCGGAAGGAGCATGTTTGGAGGCGTGGTCCCACTCCTGAAATCTCCAATACAAAATTCAGCAATTTATCATGTATAGATGTCTGTAAACTATAATGGATGTTACGTGCAAGATTTAAATGTCGAGTTCACTAAATTTCACTTACTGAGCAGTGTGTCCGTACCTTTCAAACTAATCTCTCACCTTCATCTCGTCTCCTCTCTTTTGTAAC
This sequence comes from Rhamphochromis sp. 'chilingali', assembly GCF_963969265.1. Classification (NCBI taxonomy): domain Eukaryota; kingdom Metazoa; phylum Chordata; class Actinopteri; order Cichliformes; family Cichlidae; genus Rhamphochromis; species Rhamphochromis sp. 'chilingali'. The sequence goes on from NC_137935.1 coordinate 28,079,210, forward strand.
ATTTTGAGGCAAACGGCACAGAAAACAGTTTGAGACTTTGATGAAATTTGTTCAGTCTTTTTTTTTTTTAATTGCATTTGAAATGATCTGCCACATAAAAAAAAGACGAAGAAAAAGAAGAAAACACATCCTTCATTTGTCTTCGCTTCAGTTCCCTCCAGAACTTTATTTATATCTGTACCCTGAACACATCACAGTGAAGAGAGGAAAGTGGGATGTGTTGAGGATGGAAGCAGACTGTTGGATGGCATTATGTTGTTAGTGCAAAACAAATACAGTATCCCCATGCTGTCATTGGATGCAGTGCAATGCAAAAGAATTAACTTATGTTAACGCTACATAAGGGAGTTTATTCGTTGCTATCGGTTAACTCTCATTTACTGTCTTGTTTTGTCGTTATTGAGACATTAAAAACAGGAATTTAGACAAATGTATGATTTTTCATAAGGGAAATATCTGCTGCTATACATTTAAACATTTTCAAGGTTTCAAGGTTCTTTTCAAGAAACAGGTGAACTACAACTAACCTGGACAAATGCTGTATACAGTGTGCAATTTTTACTCCTTCGTTCATGGGGGTTGTGTTTGGTCTGTTTTCTTCCCTCAACTGGAACCAGAAAATCTGAGCCCGAGCTCCAATGACCTCTGGCCCACAGCATGTTTCTTGTCACTGCCTTTGATACTCACAGCACATTTTTCTAATTTACAAAATGTTTTGGCTCTCGGGGTGCTTGTCAGCTCGTCAGTGTGCACTTTCTGCTGTCGCATGCTGTCACTCAGCTCTCGCACTATGAAAAGCTATCGCTGCCAAGTGGCCAATTTGGTTCCAGAACTGCCTCTGCCCCTAAATGACACCGAGCATTATCATTTAGGAAATGAAAGAGGTGTGTTACAGGTGAAGCTAATTGGATAGATAAATGAGATGCTGGCTGGTGAACGGTACCTCTGAGGGTAAACGGGGGGAAAAATTGCCTTTAGGCTTAATTGTTTGGATGCAGTGAACCAGGAAGGAGTCACTTATCAGATCACAAACTTATCAGGCAAACTTGGTGATTTATAAAGTGAAACAAGCACAAAGGTGAGCAGATGACTGTAATTTTTTTGTAGATGTATTTAGGCAGTTAGGGAGCCACTATGAATCCACCCAGCCAACCAAACAGCACCACAGCAAGAGGTTGAAAGTGGGGTTGAAGAAATAGATAAAAATACAAAGTTGACATCTCAAACATTCAGATCTCTAAAAGACCTTAGGAAAGGTAACTGAAGCTTTTGTGAAAAAAGAAAACTGTGTAGGTTGAATTGTTTGCCATTTAACCAAAAAACTGAGAGCAGCTTTCCTTCGGCCTGAAATTCCTGAGCGAATGCAACCCCTCACCTCTTACAGCCTATTGCTCCCTCTTCCTTCTTTGTTAACCCACTCCAATTTTGAACTTCAGAAGCTCCATGTGTCTAAAGTATTGGATGTTGCACAAAATACTACCACAGAGTAACTTTTTACTATATGCGGTTTTGTGCAAAAGTCTTGAGACACCCCTTCTTTTCTTTACACTTTTCCCCCAATAATCCAGACTTCGGGATCTGGCTGAAAGTCTTTCGGACATTGGCTGCTTTTTTCACTCATTTTCAGTCCAGTTGTTGCACCTGACATTTTCAAAGCTATGTTAATATGTGTTAAGTCACTTAACACTGACCTATAAAATATTCAAGTATAAAAAGGTACCGAAGTCAAGGAATGAATACATAACAAACAACTTAGCAACAAACCAATTTAACCTCCTAAGACGCAAACTGTTTCATGGCATGCAATTTTAATTTCTCTTTGCTATTTGGCTTCATAGTGTTCAATAGAACACTATAAAGTCACAATTGAGTAATGATGTGCAAAACTCTTTATTTGGTGTCTGAACACAGCAGCATTTTTCCTGAGTACAAAAACAAAATGAGAAACAACAGTTGCGACCCTTCGAGCAATATGGCTCGTTTGAAAGCCATTTGAAAGAGCACAATTTAGTGTTGCAGTCTAGACAACCCAAACTGTGATGTCCCCATATGTGGACGCCGGGTCCTAGGAGGTTGAAGAAGAGTTTTGAATGTCCATCAAGAAACCTGGAGAACTAAAATGAAAAGAAACCTTCAATAAGATAGTTCAGACTGTGTTAAAGAACAAAGTTGATCATACCAAATATTTAGTTAGAACTGCACAAACTCGGGGTGTGTTGAGCAGGTGACCACATGCTGTATGGCTGAGCGGCCGACCCAGGCTCAAGTCCGACCTGTGGCCCTTTGCAGCATGACTTCCTCTCTCTCTCTCACTCTGCCTTCTGTCATCTCTTCACTGTCTCTGTCAAAAATGAAGCCGATAAAAGCACAAAAATAAATAAAAAGAATTTCACAAACTCTTTGTACCTTATATATGTCTTGATCCATGTGAGCAGCTGGGTGTGGCCTTTGTGGATCCTTGTTTCCTGTGTCCACCTCTGTGCAGGCCTGGCCATCCTCTCACCGGGGCAGCTCACCTGGAATTAATTCATGTCAATCAATGGAGGGTATTTTTGGCCACCCTCACTGTCATCTCACTGCCAGTTTCCTCTACTCACCCAAGTCGGTAACAGGCTCAAACTCCACATTCTAACTTCTTGTCTACTTACCTAGTCTTCCATGTTCTCTAGCTCTGTTGACTCGCCACAACAGCACATCAACAACTGACTCACCTCTTAGACACTGGGCACCATTTCCACAGGATCTCTGCCACTCTCCAGGACACTTATCACTCAACTGCTTACCCTCCTGTCACCAGTGCACTCATGGATTCTTTAAAACACAGGTCAGCCCATCTCAGTAATACCCTGTCAGCTACCTGGACCTTTGGCTCCCCCTCCAAGCATAGCCTTCACTCGCCAAATGTGACCCCCGCGATCACCACGCCACCAGTCTCCCCTTCATGTTAAGGTTCACGCCAAGTATTATGTGGTATGTTTAGCCATGCCAAGTTTCTAACTTTGTCCCCCACAGTACACTAAGGTCACACTCTAGATCTTGTTTTAACATGTGGAATAGAAACTGAACATTTAACAGTGTTTCCTGAAAACCCTCTCGTGTCTGATCATTTCCTGATTACATTTACAATAATTGATTACACAGCGGTGGAGAGTAGACTTTATCACAGATGTCTTTCTGAAAGTGCTGTAACTAAGTTTAAGAATATAATCGACCCACTGTTATCATCTTCAATGCCCTGTACCAACATAGAGCAGAACAGCTATCTGAACGCTACTCCAACAGAGGTCGATTATCTTGTTAATAATTTTACCTCCTCACTATGTACGACTTTGGATACTGTAGCTCCTGTGAAAACTAAGGCCTCTAATCAGAAGTACCTGACTCCGTGGTATAATTCTCAAACACGTAGCCTAAAGCAGATAACTTGTAAGCTGGAGAGGAAATGGCGTGTCACAAATTTAGAGGATCATTATTTAGCCTGGAGAAATAGTTTGCTGCTTTATAAGAAAGCCCTCCGCAAAGCCAGAACATCTTACTATTCATCACTGATTGAAGTAAATAAGAACAACCCCAGGTTTCTCTTCAGCACTGTAGCCAGGCTGACAAAAAGTCAGAGCTCTATTGAGCCAACAATCCCTTTAACGTTAACTAGTAATGACTTTGTGAACTTCTTCACAAATAAAATTTTAATCATTAGAGGAAAAATGACTAATAATAGTCCCACAGATGCAATAGTATCTACAGCTGCTTTCAGTACCATTGATATTCAGTTAGACTCTTTTTCTCCAATTGATCTTTCTGACTTAACTTCAATAATTACTTCCTCCAAACCATCAACGTGTCTTTTAAACCCCATTCCTACAAAACTGCTCAAAGAAGTCCTGCCATAAATTAATGCTTCAGTCTTAAATATGATCAACCTATCTCTAATAATCGGCTATGTACCACAGGCCTTCAAGCTAGCTGTAGTTAAACCTTTACTCAAAAAGCCATCTCTAGACCCAGCAGTCTTAGCTAATTATAGGCCAATCTCCAACCTTCCTTTCATATCAAAAATCCTTGAAAGAGTAGTTGTCAGACAGCTAACAGATCATCTGCAGAGGAATGGTTTATTTGAAGAGTTTCAGTCAGGTTTCAGAGCTCATCACAGCACAGAAACAGCTTTAGTGAAGGTTACAAATGATCTTCTTATGGCCTCTGACAGTGGACAAGGTCTTAAATAATCAGGCCCCATCTTATCTTAATGACCTTGTAGTACCATGTCACCCTGTTAGAGCACTTTGCTCTCGCACTGCAGGCCTACTTGTTGTTTCTAGAGTATGGGAGGCAGAGCCTTCAGTTTTCAGGCCCCTCTTCTGTGGAACCAGCTTCCAGTTTGGATTCAGGAGACAGACACTATCTCTACTTTCAAGATTAGGCTTAAAACTTTCCTTTTTGCTAAAGCATATAGTTAGGGCTGGATCAGGTGACCCTGAATCCTCCCTTAGTTATGCTGCAATAGACGTAGGCTGCCGGGGGATTCCCATGATGCATTGAGTTTTTCCTTTCCACTCATCGTTCTCACTCACTATGTGTTAATACACCTCTCTGCATTGAATCATATCTGTTATTAACCTCTGTCTCTCTTCCACAGCATGTCTTCATCCTGTCTTCCTTCTCTCATCCCAACCGGTCGCAGCAGATGGCCCCGCCCCTCCCTGAGCCTGGTTCTGCCGGAGGTTTCTTCCTGTTAAAAGGGAGTTTTTCCTTCCCACTGTCACCAAAGTGCTGCTCATAGGGGGTCATATGATTGTTGAGTTTTTCTCTGTATCTATGAAGCGCCTTGAGGCGACTTTTGTTGTGATTTGGCGCTATATAAATAAAATTGAATTGAATACTGTATTTCCATGTATGTTTGCACACATTTCAATCGCTGCAACTATTTCTCATTTTCCCAGCAAAATATAAAGAAATTAAGAGTGGATCAAGACTTCTGCGCCATACTGTAATATTTTTTAACTATCTAAAGATCAACCTGCTCCAGAGTGGGTTTTAATTTGCAGAAAATTACTTTTTTACTTGTGTCTCAACAACATAACAGTAGTCAAAGCCATATACTTGTTAAATCTGAAAAAAAGACACTCAGACATCAGAGTTTATAGTTTAAGTCTAGATAACCATCTTTACCAAGAAAACAAAGGTAATATCATATTATTTTTATGCACAGTAAGTAAGTCTGTTTGAACACAGCCACAATTTCCGCTGGATTTGAAGAGGCACTAGGCAAGCGGCATGATTGATTGCTGTTATTTCAAATGAATCATGTGAAGTGCAAAATTCATCTCTATTGAAGGAAAATTGAAGTAGAACTTATACACTGATTTTGGCAAAACAAGGCTCATAGGGGTTTGGGTACACTAAGAAAGACAGGGTGAAAGAAAGAAAGAAAAGAAGAAATACCCACGTGAAGTAAAAGAAAAAGTGCAACGGAGAAAGAAAGCAAAGATTTTACAGAAAGTGGGAGGGTGAAAGACACTGAGAGGTAAACAGTGTAACGGAGAGTCTTTGAAAGGAATTGGAAAGAAAAAGTGAATAACAAAGAGAGAAAGGTCATAGCAATAATTGGGACCATTCATCATGGGACAGTTTTAGGAGTAGGTGCCATCCATCCATCCAGTGGCTGTTGATAAGACTGTCTGGAGGGAGACCAGTCACCAAACAGCTTCTGTCCATTTCTGCTGCATAAAACTTCAAAAAAATGAAAGCTGGTGGTCTGCAGTTTTAAATTCAGCAGATAGAAATGTTTCAATCGGGGTGCGGTCCAGTCATTTTTTAAAAGGTAAAAATTAATTAAGCATCAACTTTTATTGTCGACCTTTATCAGCAGCCAACCTGCAGAGGAAGGCTGTAAAGAAGAAAGAAAAAAGATGAAAAACAAACAGATTTTGTGAACTAACATTAAATCATACGTGTGATCTCTCTTTCCTTTTCTCGTACAACTTCAAGGCACCAGGAGTTTTGCTTTGAAGATGGAAAGAGTGAAGAGAAAACGGAACAGGGAAAAAACACACAAGGTGACAGAAAAAATACCAAAAAGTAATTTCTGTAGGCAGCACATGACGGTCTGTTTTAATCTCTGTTTTAATCTCTGTTTTAATCTGCTCTTCCAATTTCACTTGTTAAACATTGGAGGGAGTGTGGCTGTGCTTGCCTTTCTGTAAACGTCACAGGAGGCCAATAAGTCATAAATTTATGGCTTAAATCATTAAACAAGGTTATTTTTAAAGTGCATTATCATATCATCTTAGTAAATGCTTACTTATTGCTACACACAACAAGTGCTTAGGAAATCTGTTCATGGTGTTTCTCTCTGTGTCTTTCTAACCATCATATGTTAGTCAACACCATAAAGTACTGAGAAAACATATTTGCTGTTGTCCCGATTTCCCGATCCTGATCATTTCAAGACATTTCTGCATAGAATTGCATGTTGCCAGTTATTGCAAATGCTTGACTGCAATTATTTGCAAGGGTGGTCCAACCAGTTCTTTTCCAAACCTCTGTGAATACAGAAGGCATTATTATTGGGGTAGCTTTTAAGTAGCCTGACAATTTCCCTCAGCGTGAGAGAACAGCAACAGGTGATTTACTGCAAACTGATAAAAAAGGTCATGTAAAAGCTGCTGATGATATCACACAATAGATGTTACAACCCACTGTACACTTAAAAAAAACATACTTAGGGTGTTGTATTAGGTAAAATATACTATGATGAAAGTGTCTTGCAGAAATGTACTGAAATTATAACATAGCTGCATTACTATTTACTATTTCTGTATTAAGTAAACAGAACAGTACAGACACACAAATCCTCTGTGCTCTCTCACTCATACACTAACAGTCGTTGCCAGTTCACCATACGGTGGTGTTTGACCTTGGCGATAGCTCTGAGTGAGTTCATGCATGTCTATTTGAGGTCTCCAGCACGCAATGATGTGCAACAGCCCTGAGGAAACTGAGGTAGTTAAACATGGTAATGGGATCATGGTGGATATCGTATTAGAAAACTATATATAGTCGATCTTCAAAGACATACATAGCCAGTGGACCTACATCTCCTTTAAAAAAACCACATGAGAAATATTTAGGAGGATTTTACACAACAATATATATCGATTTATTTTTTTTCCAGTATTCTGTAACCATTGTGAGCTGTCCTCGGACCTTGTGGGGGTCCTCTTGACCTTGCTGTCAGTGCTCCCGGTGGGTCTTCAGTTCGCAGGCTTTTTCACAGCAAGCCCTCGCTGGTCTCAGCGTAGAGCCCAACAAATAAAGTTTTATATCATCAGCTTAGACAAACCACTGATGTGCACGGCAGGGCGGGCCGGACAGGCCCTGCTGTTTTTGTCCTTTTAGCTTCTTTTTATACTCAAACGTGGAGTGACATCGCTGCAAGTGACAAACAGATGTGCCCACTCAGATTATTGCTTTTTAAAGTTTGCACAGACAGAAATGCAGTCTTATTTTCAAGAACTTAAAGAAATAATTAAAACTAATCAAACTTAAAAAGCAAAGCTGAGATGCTACTTATGAATCAAACCAGGAAGACTCAACAACACAGTGTGCTCAGTGTTTAAACTTGGTTTTACTAAGAGCCATACGAGGAAATTGAAACTGCATTATATATGTATATGTGTATAAGCTATTTAGTGCACAGTTTGGTCCACATAAACCTGTCCAGCAGTCAGTGAAAAACCCGCTCAGTCTTTACGTCAAGTGAAATATTAAATTCTGATTATCCGGTTGTTAAGCAATGACATAGTGTGGTACAGGGAGGCCCAATCACAGTGAGCCAAGGCTTAATTTGACATCGTCTGGCAAGATGGGACATTTCTTAGAACCAAATAAATCCTGAGGTAAAAGTCATTAATTTTTATTCTTCTTCTTGGACATGTTTCTACAGGTCTTACCTACTCTGTTTCACAGGCTTAAACATGACAAGTCACTCGATTTATAGGAAGTTTGATTAAAAGAAAAGAAAGGTAAAAGGTCTTTGATCATGTAGTTCACTCATACTTTACAGGCTACATAAAAAAGCCTAACACAGAAACAGTAAAATTGCCATTAGAGATCCATCGTTTTGAGATTCGCCACAGAGAAACAGTTTGCCGGGGTTGCTAACCTCTTTTTCACTTTATCAGCTTTTTAAATATGGATCCAAACATCAAACTGCCCATTTTGTTTTCTCAAAAATAAATCACTGCAAACAGATACACAGGCCTCCCTTTCTGCTCGGTAAAGACATGGGTTCCCTCAGCTCCCTCTCTGAGGAGATCATCTGCCTTCAACATCAGTTTTCTTTCTTGTTACATTGCTAGCTTGCAGGTGCTAAGTATGTGTGCTCCTCTGTTTAGCTTGCAGATCGCAGCTACAGCTGGGCAGCCAAAGTTTGTTAAGAACCTAAAGGTGGCAGACTTCATGCCTTTTGGGTGCTCTACAATTTTTCATGTAGCCACCTCCACCCCTTTGGTATGGATTAACATTTTAGCTGGATGAACTTAATGAGTTGACATTATCAGGTTTTTCAGTTGTTTAGAACAGTTGTTTGGATTGGTTGTCACAGAAATGTATCCTTAGTAATTAAGAAAAAACATATTTTATTTTATTCACTGTAAATAAGAATAAATAACAGATTTTACGATCACTGCCCAAACATGCTGCTCTGACTTTGTGAGAGAAACCTGCTGAGATGTGTATAAAAAAGCATTTTATCTGGAGAAATTAATGAATGATCATCTGCAGCAAACCCTTTAGAGAGATTTGCTCAAGCTTAGTACACATAGTAGGAGATGATGTGGCATTTCTTGCTTTAAACAATTTTGAATTAAACCAAAAAAATGACAACACATGGCCTGCGATATGACACAGATAGAAGGAATGTCCAATGAGCTCATACTTTATATGAAATGCAGCGCATCTGTATCACTGCAGAAGCAGTTTACGTGCAATCAGCTATCTGGCTGACGACCTGCCCCTCAGCTCAGTTTAGTGACAAAAACAAGTGTTGACAATATGTTGCTAAAATTATAATCGTTCTAACTCTGTGTCGTTTAAAATGAAAGATGGATTTCTCTATGCAGATTACTTACCACCAGCAACCACTACAACAAACACTATAGAGAAATATGACGAATACATTAACGAGGTGTTCTGACTGTATTTATGTTCAGTGCCTTCATGGGTAACAGATCTGAAGAAAAAGCATGAGGAAGAAATACTTTTTCAACTGCTCACTAAGGCAAATACCTAATCTGCCAGTCACATGACAGGAAGTCAGTGCATTTAGCACATAGGCACGCTAAAGATGACCTGCTAAAGCTCAAACGGAGCATCGGAGGTAGGAAGAAAGGTGGTTTAAGTGAGTGTGGCATGGTTGATGGCACCAGATGGGCTGGTCTGAGTATTTCAGCAGCTGCTGATCTACTGGGATTTTCCCTCACAGCCATTTCTAGGCTTGCTGAATGAAAATGATTTGCTGATATGAAAGGTCTGAGACTGCTTTAAGCTGATAAGAAGGCATCAGTAACTCATCTGCAATGTTAGATCAATAAAATATTCATAATGTTTTCCTTGTGTGTATAGTTTTTTCTTGTGTCACATCAAGAGTAAAGTTACTAAAAACTTCATGTATAATACAGTTTGGCATGGGAAGGTGCACACACAACTTTATTATGGCTCTCCCTTAGTTACAAGTCAATGTATTAAAAAAGCCCAATTTGGCTAGAGCAATATTATGTACATTTTTAAGTAACAATACATATCTAATATGAAATCACCGTTTTAACTCGGCAATCACTCTTTAAAAAGTAACTTTACCAGGTTTGTTGAAGGAGAAAGAAACCATCTCAAGAGGAGATGAAAAAATTTTCCACCTCCTTAAAAGTTAAGTTAAAGCTCTGTTATACCTAAAGGAAGTGTGACCTTATTTAACTCCCTTAAATCAAGCTTTTCTGCACATTCTCACCTCATGGTTTAGAGTTTTTGCTGAATCCTCACCGGCGGTGTGACTGCAGACTTTTCTTATGCGTGTGGAGTTTGACAAAATGCGGAAAGACTGAGTACCTGGGGCTGTGAGTGTGAACTCACAAACAGTAATCAGTTGTGATTGTTGGTAGCGAGTCAACAGGAGGGGTTGGTGGTGGCGATGGAGGGGTGATGAGGGTGACGGAGCAAGCTCGTTAAAAAGTGAGTAATCTGCCCTCAAGAAATGCTTCATTCAGAATTGGACTTCATTAACCCTTCACTTACCTTCTCCTTGTGGCCCTGCACCTCCCTGTGCCCACTGAACTCTCACCCTCTCCCAAACCCTTGTGGATGACTTCCCTCTTGGAAGGCTAACCAGAGCACTCAACTGGAAAATTAATGGCTTTTCATGTGGTGTATTCGCCATGGTCGGCATCCTTAGAGGGCATAGACAGTGCAAAGATTGCACTTTTATATTGCTTGGACCATATCACCATGCATAATGTTTACATTTTACAACTTTATGGGAGAAAAAATAATTGTTCATAAGACATTTATCTGGAATGACTTTGCCGGCGTTTCTTTTTCTTCTCTATATACCCCAGGCATGAAATCAACCAGCTACTATCATCACATGAAAATATCCTTATTAATTATGTTCTGTGAACACTTACTCATGCTCTTACCTAAAGTAGCTTCATGCTCTTTTGATCTTTCAGCATATCGCCACCTTTTCGCTAAGCCTACCAATCTTGTGATTATAAGCCTGTGGCTATGCATGATTTCTCTCTGGTATATCATAGCAAATGAGTGAGTGACCCCTAACACCAAGACACCAAAGACTGGAGGCAAATCAGACAATACAAAGTCTGACTTTCTCAAGATAGCACGTCTTCGCTCAAGTATGCATTTGGATTTGTGCAAGTGAAGGACAGAGACGAAGAGCAGAAGGGTTTTATTGTTTTTTTGATTGTTTGTTTTTTTTAGCTCAAAAACGAAGACATGCCTCACATCCCATCCATTCTTCTGTTTCTTACTCTTATCAGGGCTGCATAGGGCACAGACTATAAGCCTGGCTTCTGGTGCAGTAGCATTAGTAAGAAGTCAATGCACCAAACCACTTAGTATTAGAAACAAACAGAGAGCTGTTTCTTCATCCATGAATAAAAGTGCATGTGAGGACGGTGACAGCCTGAGGAACCATTAAATAAAATACTCGCCTCCCTATTTCCATTTGCATTTAAGTGCAATCATCGGTGCATTCATTTGCATGCATATACTGATTTTAAACTTATGTTGGTAAGTGTTATTTCTGATTTCTTCCACATAAATTCACCTTTATCCAGATACCTAATCCGTTCAGCAGCTGCCTCACGCTCTGAAGTGTTTCACGGATCACTAAATCGCAGGTACTTTTTACTAATCTGATCAAATGACACCATGTGGTTATTATTAATTCATTAAAGTTATGAAAGTTCAGATCAACACTAAGGTTACGTTCTTACTTCAGGTCCAGGTTTATAGGTGATGTCCATTGTTATTTGGGGCTCAAAGGTCATATGCGCATGCACGAAGAAGTCTAAATTTAAAAGAGATCAAATCAAATGTACATCAAAATGAGTTACAAAATATCACAGGTCACAAAAAGACATCAGTATTAATGATCATACGTGGGCAATGTTGTAAATGCATGTGCATCTTAGTGTGTCCGCTTCCCATTGCTTTGAACTCATTCATCGAGATTAGGACCCTAAAATTCAAATCACTTTGTGATTGAGTCCAGGTAAAGTGAAAAGCATAGTTCAGTGATCTTTTATCCAGTAAGGATCCGCAGGAGAGAAGAGATTTTTGGGTTCTTCTTGTTGTTTAATCCGCACGCGTCCTTATCGTGCACGATAAGGACACGTGCGGATTAAACAACAAGAAGAACCCAAAAATTGTGATTGATGATGAAACACAGGTGAAGACAATCAACACAAGTGAGACTAATGAGGGTGGGTTGGAAAATCAAAAAGGACTGAAATGAAAGAAAACTAACCTTCAAAGTAAACTATGAAGTAATCAAAAGAAAAATAATTAAAACTGAAAAAAAATAATCCTAAACGTTATGACAGAGTCATACATGCGTCAAGAACAGACTGCAGGAATACATTTATGTTTTTAAAGATCATTACAGTACATTATTGTGTAATGACAATAAATCTTTTTTATGTATTTATAATTAATGTTTTGTGTGAATTTCTTTGATGTGAGTGATCAAAACGAGCAAAGGGAAAAAATAATTGCAAAAGATGAGCATGAAATGAAAAATATATTTGCATTTCAGCTGAGAAGCCAACCCTCTTGTATAAAAAAAAAAAACTCATCAAACGGTGAACATTCACATGTGATGTTTCAGTATCTTAGAGCTGAATTTGGAAGACGAGGAAGAAGAAGAGGTCGACCGTAAAAGCTCTGAGAGTGAGAAACGGCACAGCCTGTACGGTCATTCCCACGTGTTGAACAAAATAGATTCATATTAGCAGACAATGCCAACTGAATGTCACACTGACACAGAGGTCGAGTTGTAGACTAAGACTTTTTCCCTCTCTGTTTCACTTTAGATGACCATCATAAAGCCATCAGTTACACTAGAACATTATGAGTAGTCAGACAATGACTAGAATATTTCCGAGGGAGATCAGAGATGTAGATAAGCATACAGAGGCTGACATCTGAATCAAAATTAAAGAGTAGCTTTGTAGAAATCACTTGGCAGACTGCACATAGACAAAAATGATGTCTGACATTCACAAAGGAACCCACAGAAATCTTTGTGCTCATGTTTATGCTGGTCAACAAGCATTTTGTTACTGGGATTCTTTCACCTTTACTATAACAAGTTTTACTTGTTAACGTCAAATCTAAAAAAAAAACCCATTTTCATCTATGCCCCTTTTTAAATATGATGTCTCAAGTATTGGACAACTAGGATGTCTGGATGGGAACAGCAATGCTTTTCAACATTTATGAAATAAGTTTGGTCTCCAGAAAAGTGAAGCCAAAATAAAGGAAGGTGTTTTTGTTCAACAGGAAACTGAAGCCGACTGATGGGAACCATTCATGCAGATTGTTCAGAATATTCTTGGCAATTACAAAGATGCTGAGGTTGTGGATAACCTGCTGGAAGCATATCAGCTAATGAGTGCCAGAATTTTACTGAAGATGCACTTTTTGCATTCTTACATTGATTTTTTTCTGGGTGAGGAATGAGGAAATGTTTTATCAAGATATAAAAATGTTGCAAATGAAAAAGAAAATTCATTTGAGCATTATGGGTGTTTACCTTTGGTTCTTGCAAAAAGAGCTGGATGTGTGGAACAATTGCAAAAGCAAATGACTTGAAGATTTTTGAGCACACTAACCTTGTTTTATTTTTAGCTAAATTAACAGAAATATGCTTTAACATGTTCTGGTTGTCTGTCCCTGTGTGTTGGCCCTGCGACAGACTGGCGACCTGTCCAGGGTGTATCCCGCCTCTCGCCCTATGACAGCTGGGATAGGCTCCAGCTCCCCCACGACCCTGAAAAGGATAAGCGGAAGCGAATGGATGGATGGATGGATAGGATGGATGTTTCTGGTATCACCTTCTGGTTTGTCAACAGAATAAACACATTAAAACAATTTTGCTGGGAACCAGTTGAAATTCCAGACATTGTGTTGATAGAATGATATTCTACAGTCTCAACACATCGCTGATGTTGACCTTGAAAACCTGATGTGCAAGTTTAAATCTGTTTTCATCCGTGTAGAAAACTAGATGGCTGGTCTGAAGTCCCCAGGGGAAAACAAAAAATATTTTTTCTTGACCAGTCATATTACTGTTACATGTAAGAATCAATGACAGCAGAAAACATTATAGTCATAATGAATCAGGGTATTGAGATGCCTCAACAGTTTGAGCAATTCTGTTTGAGAAGATCTGTGTCCTATGTTAAGCTATGTTAAGCTGCGGCTAACAGAGAAAAGAGTATTAATATGAATGAATTCAGATGCATGGACTAATCTTTATTAGGCTGGTTATGCTAAAGGGCTACTAATTTACGTTGTGCTGTGGTTACAGATACAGTAACTGGCTTGCAATATCCACTGATTTGATACTTTGCTAAAGATATGCTAACTAGCTGAGCAGTTTAGCCTGAATTTGACATTGTTTGCTAACCTAAGCTAATAGTTAGCTTTTTTCAATGGATGCATGCTTGCGCCACTTAGTGAAAAATCAACATGTTACATATATGTTTCTTTCCTGCTTCTCTCCGTAACATTCACCCCTGATGTATGTGTGCCTGAATGACAAAAAGACGAGTAAAAGTGTTTTATATACGGTATTTATTCAAGACTGGTGAAGGTAAAAACATACTTCACTTGGAAACCGATGGACTGTGAGCATCCTCTAATGACTATGAAGATCGCTGGCCTGATTTAAACCCGTGTAGTATATCCACCTGTGTGCAGCATAGTTTTAAGCCGTAATTTACCCTGCTAATGAAAAGGATTGGTTTCCTACGGCTTGTTAGGTTTACACTGTCCTTTTTGACAAAGCAAATGCAGAGCCTGCGCACAGGAAGAAACTCATTTCACACCGTGTTTCCATTTTCACGCATGAACATAAACCAGCGGATCAGTAGTGACACTGCTTCCTTTGGACCTCACAGCTCACTGAGAGTAATCTTCATTCTGTAAACAGACCATTTGTACTCTACAGTATTGTGGATTGAATCATTCTGACAGCAAAACATCAGATAAACTTTTTTTCTGTGCAGGCTGTTGTCCTTCAGACACTGAGAATACCAACATCAGAGAGTTTCTTCGACCCAGGCAGCTAAACAATTGCATCTCCATCTTTCTGTAAAACAGTACCGTCACCATTCAAACACTAAAAAAATCCCGCTTTGACGTCTGAACCACCTGGCCTTGTTGTTTGCTATCCCGAGGCCCGTAGTGAACGTTGAGGGTCAGCAGGGAAATGTCAGAGCACTGACGGAGAATTGTGATGTATTCACAGAAAGGTCAGGAGTAGGGTGGGAAGGAAACCGGGATTATCAAACAAGCACAGAGAGACTGAAGGATGGAGATTGCCTGTCAACCAAAGCAAATCGAAGTGGGGAAAACCACAGATTTTCTAGTTAAAGGTTATGCGATTATATTTACAGCCTGTCCATATTTCAACCTGTGAAACCACTGTACAAACAACACATATTGGCATGTGTACATTTGGACTGACATGGTTAGACCCTAAATATTCTTTCATTTTGAGTATTTGCTAAGATTGATTGTTTTTATGACAAATTAAAGGAACAGTCAACAAAAATTGATCCGTTTTAAATACTTGTACGACTAAGGTTGCAGAGGGTGCTGGAGCCTGTTTCAGCTGACTTTGGTGGGGTACACCCAGGACAGGTTGCCAGTCTATCACAGCCTAACAAAGAGAGACAGATAACTATTCACATCAAGTCTTTGAACCGAGGAAACCGAGCACCACACAGACTCTGCACAAAAGGAGCCCAGGCGCGATTGGACAACAAACCTTTTTGCTTAAACTGCTGAGGCCTCATTACCCTGAGATGCAATGCTTGTATACCCTCAGTTATTCACAAAAGATATATTATTATTCATGGAAAAAGTCCAATCATATCAAGTGCTGAAGTCTGTATATTTCCTGTTATTGTCTGCTCCCCTAAAGCAGCTTCCGTGCTTATTTTTTTCATGAACCGAGCCAGCTGTGACACCAGGAGACAAGCCCAAAGACAACATCTCATTAAACAGTCATTTGTATGTAACCTTAAGAGGACATGTCACATCTTTTAAAGGACACTCACTTTCAGGTCATGAGTCTAATACATCAATACAAATATGTGCTGGTCCATGGAATGTGAGTAGAAAGTGTGAAATTGTGTGTTTTGGGATGTGTGTTAGTGTTAATACATGCAGTTAACACAGAGTTCTGACCTAGTTTGAGGTATGTGGTGGTGTCAAAGCGGGTCAAGGAACAGCATCTACCATTACCGCCTTAACCAGTATCACCATGTTGGTGTGGCTAACATGCATTTTTATTGTTTGGGGGAAACTGCTTGGAGAAACTGGCAAATTTCTATAATGCAATGAGTATCTATTGATTCTAAAATCATTCCCAGTTTTAGAAACCTTGATTCTTTGCAGCTTAACTCAGTCCTGGATCTGGAGCCCTGTGGAGCGATGTGACACATTGACAGGCAAATCTAGATAATGTAGAGGGAGGCCGTCTAAAATTACAGAACACAATGGAAGGGACAATAGAAATGCACACACACACACACACACACACACACACACACACACACACACACACACACACACACACTTTATATATATATGTATATATGAAAAAAGTGAATAAAGACAGCTGTTAATATGTTTGTTCACAACAGAAAAAGAAGCTCCCCTCACCCCCTCAGTGACATGTGGTTAAAACCTCTTGGACATTTGAGAGCGACCTGTTAAAGTTCTTTAAAAAAAATCAGGGGCATTTGGGAATTTAAACTCTCAGGCAAATGCCATGATCTTTGTTTTTATTAATCACTGTGCAGCA
This sequence comes from Rhamphochromis sp. 'chilingali', assembly GCF_963969265.1. NCBI lineage: Eukaryota > Metazoa > Chordata > Actinopteri > Cichliformes > Cichlidae > Rhamphochromis > Rhamphochromis sp. 'chilingali'. The sequence continues at coordinate 28,095,819 of NC_137935.1, forward strand.
GAGATGGGCAGTAACGTGTTACAAGTAACGCGTTACTGTAATCCGATTACTTTTTTCAAGTAACAAGTAAAGTAAGGGATTACTATTGCAACAAAAGTAATTAGACTACTGTTACTTTCTCGTAAGCACGCTGCGTTACTGCATTACTAAACCGTGATTTTGTTTGTGAGTGTCTCATGAAAAATGACGTAAGTGCGTGTGGCGTTCGTGGTAACAGACGTGTGCAGATCATCAATGGATAATATGACGAGTGCGGGAGAGAGTACGACCATGTAGCGTTTAAAGCCTGAAAGTACTGACCTTACTTTGAGTTTGATTCTGTAAAAAGTGACAAAAACATTAGCATCCACTGTACACTGCATGGGAAGAAAACTAATATTTACAGCAAAAAAAACCCCCTAAACTTCTGATCAAGTACCGAGCACGCTGCCACAGGTATGTGAAATTCACAGAGATCCCCCCACCGACATCACCGCGGAGGTTCACCTCCACTGGCCCCACTCCTGCTAAACAGCGGAAAATAGATTTAAAAACGATAGTGCCGCTGAGTCTTTGATTTTATTTATTTTCTGCTGTGTTTTACTTGCATCTATTTGAAAGCGTGAGTGTAAACACAAAATATATTCTATATGCTGGAATAAATAAATAAAATATGTATAAATGTTAAACAAATTTCTTCAGGTCAAAGACTGTTGCATATAATTAAATTTTTTGCTTGATGCATAAAGTTAAAAGATTAACAAAAGCTTCAAGAAGAGACTTTTTCAGTTGATTACATTTTATATGATGGATTATGCAGAAAAAGTAGAATTGGGCTGAAAGCTCGATTGCTTTATTACCTATTCAGGTTGTGTATCATGTTTTTTGAAAAAGTAACTAAGTAACTAATTACTTTTCAAAATAAGTAATCAGTTAAGTAAACAGATTTCTTTTTTTGGAGAAGTAATCAGTAATTAGTTACTAATTAATTTTTCAAGTAATTTGATCAACACTGCTGTGCAGTGATGTAATGCAGATTTTAGCTCTGTAACTGTGGAGGAACCCTCCTAAGCAAACATTGCTGAGCATGTTTCTAATCTTAGTGTCAGAGCAAGTCTATACCAGAGAGTCTGAAGGTTTGTGATGACCACAGTCTGGGGCTTTATGGCTATAAAGCTTATCGATCTGCTCAAGTAGGCAAAGGTGGACCAGAGAAATGTGGTCCATGTAACAACCTCTCTTCTTCTCTCAGAAGAAGAGAGGTTGTTACATGGTGGGTCTCATGAACTATTCAGTTGACTTTCTGTTCGTGAGTTGGTGTAGAAGTCAATACCCAGAAAAAGATGTGTGATTCATTATATGTTGCTTCAGGAAGAAAAAATAATTGCCAGTATAGACTTAACCTGATCGATGAGAGGTTAAAACTCATCACATGCAATTGTAAGGCTATACAATCATAATAGATATTTTTCTAGTCTATTTAACACATCTATCCAGAGGTGATGTTTAATAGGATGACTGTTACTATGCAGGAAATTGGTACGTAGCTCAAATGTCTCACATTTTCAAAACCTCCAGTTCAGTTTGTTTAAAGGACTTTTGCAGCACTGTCTCATCAGCAGAGGTAGGGAGTAACGAAGTACTCCCTTAGTTACTGTAGTTAAGTAGAATTTTCTGGTATTTGTACTTTACTTGAGTATTTCTTTTTCTTTCTGTAGTTCACAGGAAGGGAAAAGAAAGACAGCCATCTTCACTCAGCAATAGAGAAGGATGTAGGAAGAAAGGTTAGATTTAACGGTAAGGATTGCACAGTGACGCTTGATAAACTGCAAATTTAAATTTTACACGTGATGTCATCATTTTAATCACATATTGGATTTGTATGCAATGTGTTTTGATAAATTATGTATTTTCATTTTGTGAAATGTCCTGCAAAAAACTAAGATACACAAACTTGTGTTGATCAAATGTTGCATGAAAATGTGGGTAGTTTTGTCGAGGATAAACAGGTTAGTTTGCATGGGATGAATTCACAGTAAGGCGTTGTGTTGGACTAGTGCACAGCAGCTGCAGTGCTTATGGTCAGATTTAGGTTACATCTAAGGTAGCAGAGATGAATTTGCATTTAAGATGATGATGCTTAGATTCATTCACTGAATGCCAACTTACTGTCTAGTGTAAAGACAGTTTAAACAGCATAGTGTCAGTGTAGGGGATGGACATCAGTCAGGACAGCTGTGAAACATCTGCTGACATCCTATTGAATTCAGTCATTAAATCCACAAAGAGCAACCTAAATCAGCTGATCACATCATGTAGAGTAAGAAAATCTACCGAAGTTCACATTAGAAATGATTGTGAGTTGTGATTCTCATGATCATTTCTAATGTGTGTGTTTTCAAACACGGGAAAGGTTATTTGCCGATAGTGTACATCTATTGTTCCATTTAAAGTAAGAATCCAAACCTACGGATACTGTGAGCCAGATGGATTGCAGTAACGTGAGCCTCTATTCACCTACTGGGGTTTTTTTTAGGCTTTTCAAAGGCTGAAGCTTTTCAGCTTACACACAGCATCTGTCTGCGAGTAAATCCTGTGTGTGTTTTTTCTTCTTCTTTTTTCCTTGCTTTTTTGAGTCATTTAAGTGTGAATGTTCAAAATGTTCGCCTTTTAAACAAGATCACCTGTGAAGAACTTTTGCCACCTGGGGATCTGATGCAAAATTAAAGGTAATATTTTTAGGCTTCATAATAGCTCACTAATACAGTGCCAAACAGCTTAATTTCTCTATTTCTAAAGATAATTGATTAACTGGTAATAACAAAAAACAGAATTCAGTGTTGTACTTCAATGCACTTATACAAGATTTAAACAACTTCACATTTAAATGCAGTTTAGTACTAAATAAAAATTTGCATGCTTAAGATTGAAACCTTATGGTCTATCAGCTACAGCAAAGAGCAGGGACCAGACTGTGAATGACCAGAGGGAGGATCCCAAGGTTTAAAATTCAGGCTGCGTCTTATTTCAGTAGCACAGCGCGAGCCTCTCCACTCATCTAGATAGGTTGACCTGCGACCTTTTCGGTCCCCGTGCAGTGAAGAGAGGAGATGGGGTGATTATCTCCAATGAAGTGTGCTGACAAGATGATGAGCAACATTATTACATCTGACATTGCTCGGTTGCTCAGCAGCATGTTCTGACAGCAGATGTCCTGCACCTCATTAGCAGAGGCGTTAGTACACGTTTTGTTGTCCTCAAGCGTATTCGGGACACCCTCTGAGGAGCCGAAATTCCCACAGAGGATTTTGTGTGGCCACGATCGCATGTTCACAATTTGAAGATGAAGTAAAGCTCTGAAGGTAGTCCAACAAATAACAGCTATAGTGAATAAGAACGGTAAAAAGTGCTCATCAGTGTTATGGTTACCATCAGCTCTGAATCTGTGCAGCACCTTATATTCTCACTGCTCCTGAGACCTCTGAGCCGTCATCGTAATTGAAAATGACAAGTTAGTCACTCAGATAATTAGATTTCAGCCGCAACACTGGCAATAAGAAACATGAAGGAGAACCCTCCAGTATTGGTAATCAGTTATTTTCTCAAGTGTCCAATTACAGAATAATAACTTCACCAAAAACTAATGTCTACGAAGATAACCAGTGTTTCCTGACAATAAAAGCAACTCCTAAGGGAAAACATCATCAAGTCCTTTAGTGATTATAATCAATCTCGTTCATCTTCTTCTTTCAGGTGCTCTTTTTGTGTGCCACTCCAGTGGATCATCATACCTCTAGCGTCCTCCTCTGTCACTACAACCCTCTGCATTTCCTCCTTCACTATCCTGTACATGTCCAAATCATCTCAGTCTTCCATCTGAAACTGATCAACCTGAGCTGTCCCTCTAATGCATTCATTTCTAATCCTGTCCATTGTGCTCACTCCCAATGACTAATAATGACATCTGCAACTCTACTGCCACCTCCTTTTGTGTCACTGCCACTGCCTCCTAATCATACATCGTAGCAGGTCTTTCCTTTCAAGCTTGCTGCTATCCTTCTGTTTCAAATCACCCCTAACACTCATCTCCACCCACTGGAGATAGACTCTCTTGTGCATCGTTGCTTGGGGTGGTTGACGCTCCGTTCTTATCTGCTTAAACCCTGATCTCAGTACAAATCACAGTGTCATGCCGCAAACATCATAGTCCACATAGACTCCTGCCTGGCTTCATTTGTCAGCCTGTTTATCACCATCGTAAACAAGAAAAGGTTTAGAGCTCATCCCTGATGTAATCCCCCTCCCACCTTGAATTCATCTACCATTTCTGTCACTGTCCTCATTCGTGTCCTGCACCATCTTCACTGACACTCCTGACGCCGCGCTTCTGGCGGAAGAGTTTGTTTTAACCCATAAAAGTGTGTTTTGTGTGGAGAAATTGTTCCCAGCCGAGGTGCCCGAACGGAGACCGTTCCCCATGCGTGCTTTTATTGTCATGGCTTTGGGCATTTAATCGCCGCATGTCCGGCGCTGAAAAGAAAAGAAGCCAGGGGTGTGGCGGTGTCTGGCAGGGTGGGGCTGATTGAAACGGCGCCTTCATCGGTGTTACCCCCTGCCGACGTGGGTGGGGATACAATGGGTGACGTTGATCCGCACTTTTCCCTGTTTGTTTCCCATGGGTTTGCTTCCTTAACGGGTGAGGAAACTGATCGGGTGCCGGTGACTATTTTGAGGGATACCGGTGCTTATCATTCTCTCCTGTTGGAGTCTGTGTTGCCCTTATCGGAGCAGTCATCATGTGGCTCGAACATATTGGTGTGGGGGATTAAAATGAGTGTTACAAGCACCTCTGTGCACATGGTGTTTTTGCAGTCGCCTTTGGTTTCAGGGTATGTGAAAGTCGCTGTGCACACGCGGTTGCCAATCGCGGGAGTTTCTTTCATTTTGGGGAATGATTTAGCAGGCGGGCGTGTTTTCCCGTCTCCGGAGATTTTGGGGATTCACATTTCTGCTGCTGATCCTGCCTCCCTCCCGCTGGGACTGTTTTCTTCCTGCGCAATTACGCGGGCCCAGGCTCGCAAAATGGAGGGAGTGGTAGATTTGGAGAACTCGTTTTTGGCTACTGCAGATGGGGGCCACTTCTGAGGGCTCTGAGAGTGTGGTGAGGGGTAATGACTCAGCTATGTTGCCCATAGATATGAATTTGAGCCTAAATATCATGAAGGACCTGCTAATTGAAGCTCAACAGTGTTATGTGACGCTAAAGCCCTGTTACACTTTCGCTGCAAAACAGGGGGAGTCTGACATGCCAGTGATGTTTTTTATTGAGAGCGGCGTGTTACAGAGATCGTGGTCTCCTGCTCCAACTGGCCTGCACAAGGTACACCAGGTGGTGGTGCCGAAGGAGTACCGATCTCGGGTTCTGAGCCTTGCACACAATGCCAGCTCGGCTCGGCATCTTGGCATCAATAAGACATATCAGCGCGTGCTGCGCCATTTTTTTTTTTGGCCTGGGCTTAAAGCTGATGTGGCAAAACATTGTCGCTCGTGTCACACATGTCAAATGGTGGGAAAACCGAACAAGCCGATTCTGCCTGCGCCCCTCCAACCTATCCTGGTGATTGGGGAGCCCTTTGAGCGTGTGTTGTTGGACTGTGTGGGCCCCTTACCGAAGACGAAATCTGGCCATCAGTATATATTGACAGTAATGTGTGCCGCTACTCGTTTCCCTGAGGCGTTTCCATTGCGTACTGTGAAGACCAAAGGCATAGTGAAAGCTCTTACGAAGTTCTTTTCCACTTTCGGGTTGCCCAGGGTAATACGAACTGATCAGGGCACGAATTTCATGTCAAAGATATTCACGCAGCTATTAAAGGAGCTGCGAGTTGAGATCAGACATCTAGTCCGTATCATCCTGAGTCGCAAGGGGCTCTGGAGAGGTTTCACCAGACATTGAAGTCTATGTTGTCAAAGTATTGTCTCGGGACTGGTAAGGAGTGGGATGAGGGGCTTCCCTTATTGTTGTTTGCCGTTTGAGTAGCCAAGCAGGAATCCCTCGGTTTCTGCCCAGCTGATCTCGTTCTTGGACACATGGTACGCGGGCCGTTGCGATTGCTTAAGGAGAAATGGTTGTCCGAATCGCATCGGGTGGAGCATAATGTGTTGGATTATCTGTGTGCTTTTAAGGAATGTCTCTCTTGTGTATGTCAGTTGGCCCACGACCACTTGAGGCGAGCCCAGGGCGGCATGAAAGCACGGTTTGACAAGAAATCTGTGGTTCGGACTTTTGCCCCAGGGGAGAAGGTGCTGGTTCTGCTCCCGGTGACTGGGTCTAACCTTCGAGCTCGATTTTCTGGTCCTTATGAGGTGGATCGGAAAATCAGCGATACTAACTACGTCGTTAAAACGCCTGATCGGAAGCTGAGTACCACCCACAAGACAATGTTTTGATGGAGAAAAGTGGCTGTATGCCGGGGGCTCGGTTGAGGAATTCCGAGATGTTGGCAACTTTGGAGTCCTCTGTCTCTCATTTGCCACTCTCTACTCGCAGGGATGTCCTAGGGTTAGTGACAGCTCATCAACCTTTGTTTTCTGACCACCCTAGTCAAATATCTGTGCTGTGTCACGACATCACGGTGGAAACTGACAGGCCGATAAAACAGCACGCTTATCGTGTAAAACCCACAAAGCGAAGCTTGATGCAGCAAGAAGTTGGATATCTTATTGAGCATGGTCTTGCCATTCCCAGTCGTAGCGCGTGGAGCTCGCCTTGTATTCTGGTACCAAAAGCGGACAATACGCCCCGCTTCTGCAGAGATTTCCGGAAAATGAATGCGGTTACGAAACCGGACTCATTTCCGCTCTCGCGGATGGAAGATTGCCTCGATCGTGTTGGTTCTGCTCAGTATGTTACAAAGCTGGACCTATTGAAGGGGTACTGGCAGGTTCCATTAACACCTAGAGCTTCGGAGATCTCTGCGTTCGTAACGCCCGATCACTTCCTCCAATACACAGTGATGCCTTTCGGGTTACGTAATGCGCCCGCAACGTTTCAACGCCTTATGCAGCAGGTGCTGTGTGGAGTGCCTAGGTGCGAGGCATACTTGGATGACGTAGTCATCTATTCTTCCTCATGGCCTGAAAATCTGGCAACACTTTCTGAGGTGTTTGGGCGGTTCAACAATGCCTCCCTCACGCTCAACCTTTCTAAATGTGAGTTTGGGAAGGCTACTATTACCTATTTGGGCAAGCAAGTGGGACAAGGCAGGTGCGGCCCATGACCGCAAAAGTTCAGGCCGTGGTGGACTTTCCGGTGCCACAAACTCGGCGCGCGTTGCGTCGGTTTCTGGGCATGGCCAGGTTCTATCGGGGGTTCTGTAAAAACAGCTGTGGTAAGCCCTCTAACCGACCTCGTTAGCCCCTCAAAGCCTTTTGTGTGGTCTGCTGCATGTCAAACAGCGTTCAGGTCGATCAAGGCGTTGTTGTGTACTTGCAGCTCCTGATTTCGCTCGCCTCTTCGAGTTGGAAGTGGACGCTAGCGCGTCTGGTGCAGGGGCTGTCTTGCTGCAAGAGAGCAAGCAGGGGATCGATCATCCTGTTTGCTACTTCTCTAAGAAGTTTCATAAACATCAACGCTATTACAGCACTAGCTTCACCAACTCTTTTTTTTCTGTAGATCTATGTTATGGCTCATAGGCTTTATGCCTCTGACCATCACCTTTCCAGTCTTCATCCTCTTCATAGCTGCCTTCTCTTCCTCCTTAATAATCCTTTTACTTCCTAATTCACTAACTGTCTCACTGGGAAATAATAATAATGATGATAATAATAAATAATGATGATTTGGGTTTTAGTTGCTTTTAAGCTTTTCAGCTTTCTGGTATGGTGCATGTCTTGCAGTGGCACACATATAGAACAGAACAGTTTCTTTGTTTTTTACTGTCATTGACCACTTTAGATGCCTGCTGTGAAAAATGGCTATTCTTGGCTAGTCCTTTTTGTCCTCCATGGAAATATTTGCATTCTTTATGTTTTCTCGCTTGTATTCTTTCCTTTAATTTGTCAACTGTCACTATGCTCTGCTACTGGAAAACATATTCTCAGGGGGTTAGATGAAATAGTTTGGCAGAGCTAATGATATGATCTTGTTAGTAGCTGAGAATAGACATAGACGCAGCATTATCTTACTTTAAGTCGTTATAAAAAAATATGATTGGTAGGGGAAGGAAGCTGCTGGGAGCTTACTTCCTGGAAACTGAGGTTACAATTCACAGAGGAGAACTGGAGATTGAAAAATGTTGCCTGGTTTGATGAGTCTCGATTTCTACATTCAGATGGTAGGATCAGAATTTGGAGTGAACAACTTGGACACATTTTGTCTTTTATCAACGGTTCATGTTCCTGGTGATGGTAGTGTAATGGCACAGGGGATGTTTTCTTTGCACACTTTCGGACTCTTAGTATCAACTCGTTTAAACACCACAACCTACCTGTGTATTGTTGCTGGCCATGTCCTTCCCTTTGTTGTGTGCCCATCTACTGACGGCCGCTTCCAAGCAGGTTAACACACCATGTCACAAAGCTCAAATCATCTCAAACTGGTTTCTTGAACGTGACACTGAGTTCACCGTACTCAAATGAACTCAGCTCGACCGTCACCAGATCTCAATCCAACAGAGCACCTTTGGGATGTGGTGCAATGGACAATTCACCATGAATGTGCAGCCGACAAATTTGCAGCAAGTGTGTGACACTGTCACGTCAATATGGACTGAAAGGAGGAATGTTTCCAGCACCTTTTTGAATCTATGCCATGAAGAATTAAGGCAGTTCTGAAGGCAGAAAAAGAGGGTCCAACCCAGTACGGGGTATACCTAATAAAGTGGCAGGTGTGTGTATTTTAATACAGTCATCAGTTATTTCTAATAAGATGTGTCTAGTCTTGTGAATGTAGTGCAGACAAGCATAGGCAGATATAACGGATAAAAAGATGCAAAATAAAACTTCTCTGACATTTTTTGCATTTTTTACCAGCATATATCAAAGAGCTTTTAAATTATGACACAGGAGCAGACCACCCTAATACTAAATACAGTGCCTAATAAAGTGGCCCGTGAGTGTATTTAAAAAAAAGGCTTATATCACAAAAAAGGAGTATCATTTTAAAAAAAAAAGTTCTATGCAAAGTTTGCTGTCTTCTGCTATTTTGGTTCCAATCTGTGTCACATTCATCATATTCCAAGGTTAACCACTATCTGCTGCTCACTACCCTTCGAGCAGATTGCCAGTTTAATCCAGATGAAAATATTTTGTTAGCATCCGCAGCTAAAAGAAACTCAAACATTCTGTGTAATAAAAGCTTTGGCGTACGAAATGTAATCACAGCAATTTCAAACAGTTGGCAGCTGAGGCAGAACCAGACTGGCAGGAATTTGTAAACCCTTTTTCCTCTGTACTGATAAAAAGAACCTGACAGTTTTCAAAGAGTATTTTGTTTGCTTCTATCAGATTTCCATGATTTCTGTTGCACATATGGTGAGGTTATATTTTCATTTTCAGTTATTGTGATAGTAGCCAACTCTAAGACCACATCAGCTAGGACATACACGCATATAATACAAGAGAAAATCTGAGTTTCTCATTGTGAACTTAGTTATTTGTTTTAATTAACAGGCTGAGCAATTCAAAGCATTTTAAAGATGTTCTTCAGGAAGAGAAAATCTCTTTTGGGGGAGATTTTCTTTGCCTTTGCTTCGGCTCATTTAGGTGAAGGTTGGCAACCAAGGTTAGAATCTTCTTGATTATTTGCTTTATAACTAATAACGATACATAAAGGATATCATAAAGCTATGTTATCTGGCTGGTGGTGAGGACAGCTCTACTCTAAGCTTGCCTGTCTTTGTCACACACTGTTTAGAAGTCTTGGCTTAAGGGGACAAATCCTTTCCACACAAACACAACATCAGATGAAATAAGGCGGCGCTGTGAGATCTGTCCTGTGTTCTGAAGATGATCTCTAAGATTCATCTTCACAACACCCTGCAGATCCTCTGGCTTCAGGATTACCATGATATGTCTTCAATGCTCAGTGATCTCGTCTTGACGCTCATCTCAAAGGTTCTGAGGTGCGGGGAGGGCAGCAAAGGTGAAAGGCTATTCAACCAGAAGACATCGTGACATTTTCAATAAAGAGACCCTGCAGTGACTGAGAAGAGGGAGAATAGCTCACATATCCTTTTGGCACCTCTAACATTTAGATTAATTTGAGGAGGCTGCCTTGAGGCTGCATTGAGGCGTTATATAAATAAAATTGAATTGAATTGAATTGCTGTTGAAATGGACTGTGTTTGTCTTGCTTCGGTCATATCCGGATATTTGCTGATGCCAAATTTAATGCTGTTCACACCGTTTCCCGTCTTACAGCCTCAGCAAGTTACAGTTATGTTGGGAAATTTTTGGACATTGTTATACCCAGTAAAAAGGTTAGGGTTACACATTATAAATAATTTTATTTGAGTATTGTGAGTGTGTGTGTGTGTGTTGTCTTCTATGTCTGGAACATGTGGACATCACCAAATAACACCTTTCTTTGCCAGACCTCCACTGCAGCTGTTCTCAGGTATTCCTTGCTCCAGTTAGTTTTTTCCCGTATGCTCCTTTGGGTTGGAGGTGACTGAGAGAGCCTTTTGCTGAATATTCCACCTCTACCTTCAAAGAGTCCTGCACTGCTTTCAAGGTGTCCTGCGGTTCTTTGTCCAGCTGTACTGAAGAGCACTCGCATTAAACTTTCCTGCATTTGGCTGAATCTCAGCATAAAGTTGAGCACTCAGAATTCATCCTGCTGCTTCTGGCTCCAACATGTCTTGCAAATTATGTTATGTGCTTCAGAGCTTTATCCTTACTTAAAGTAATACTCAAACAGATTTATGTTTGTGTCATTCATCTGGAGTGGGGTTTTCTTCTGTGACCGCTTCAATTTTCATAGACTTGGAGAGTTGGCAGGATGTTCTGAAGAGGTCCTTGAGATTTTTCATGTTGTTGTGCATTTAGTTTTTTGTTTAGAATGTACCAAACTATTGATTTATAATATATTTTTTAGAGAATTTGTTTGGTTTTTGCAGTCTGACCCACAGTTAGAGCACTTTTGTTAGCATGTTGTGGGTTCAGAGCAAGAGCTTCCAAATTCAAATGCCAGGAATATCTGCCTAAGCAAATAAAATTTGCTTTGTTATAAGCAAATAACAAAGAACTGGCCCACATATTTTCATAAAATAGCTGTTGAGTCATCGATCCAATCACCTTTCACTCTGTTTAAAAATTAAAGAGCGAGAGGTGTGGAAGGACTTTGTGGTGTACCTTTAGTGCTCCTGCTTCAAACAACCTGCAAGTCTGTGACTTGCTTTCAAAGGCTGAGCTATGACGACACCAAGTGGACAAAGTTGTTAACACCAGCTGGATACAGTATTTGTGGTTTGGTATAGGCTCACTTAACATAGCTGCAAAGAGGGAAGTTTTTCTCTTCCTTTTAAAGCATTGATATATTTGCGTCATTGGCCTCATTTACAAGACTGATGCATATGTTGTTTATTTGGTGAGCTGTCTGGTTCAGACAGAGTTGGATTGCCCAAACTCCTCCCACAACATCTGGGTGCAACATGCCTAGCCAGATGAGCCATCTCGACTCCTGTCACCTATTCATCGTTTTTCTTCCCCCCCCTTCCCCCTACTGTCCTCACGCATTCTTTTCCACTTTCTATGCTCTCATTTGTGTCTCCTTACCCCTTCTTTCCTTTTACTACCTCTGGCTTAGAACAGTCCAAATCTGTTTTTGTCTGAAGTTATAAAGAAAGAAATCATAAAGCAGAAGCATGTTTTCTGAACATGGGCTAAGTTACAGATTTATGTAAAAAACTAGTGTTGAAACTGTTTGGGGAATGAAAAGAAAGAAAAGAGTGTGAGATAACTTTACTCAGAGATGGACAACGATAAGAGAAAGACAGGAGAAGATAAGAAGACGAGAGGTTGCTTTCAAAGGTAAGGGCTGCTCGTGGCATTTGATAAACTGGAACTTTATATTATATGTGTTATTCAAAGGTTGCATGAAAACACCCGGCGGTTTAGTGCTTGATTAACAGGTTAGCTTGCAGTAATGTGGTTAATTTAAGTAAAGAACAGTGTTTCGGACTGCTGCAGAGCAGCTGTGGCGTTCATGGTCAGTTATGATGTTTAGATCTATTCGACCTTTATACCAAAGGAATAACCGTCTAGTGTAGAGACAGTATAAACAGTATACTGTCAGTGAAGGGAATAGAATTTAGCCAGATAGCTCATGAGACATGTGCTTGCATCTCGTTGTGTATAACTACAAAGAGCAGTAAAGCTCAGAGCAGCAGCGCTTAGCATAGATCAGCCGATCAGAGTTCCTATGTACTAATATTATTTTATTATTACATTAATATAGCACCAGGTTCAGTTAGCTTTGCACAAAAATAGCTAAGAGATGCATACTTCAAAGACCTAACTTCTTACTTTGCGTGCACACCAGACTTTTTCACTTTTATTCAAGTAAAGAAGATGAGTCCGTACTTCAACTTTTACCATAGTATTTTTAACACAAGTATTTGTGCTTCTACTTAAGTAAAGAATGTCTGCACTTTTGTCATCTCTGCTGGTAGACAAACCTTTGGTCTCTGCTTTAAATGACAGTATAGCTTTCCCTTGTTTCCAACTGTGTGTGCTGAGCTACATTAAGGCTGCTTACACTGCCAATCTTACTCCAGAAATCAAGCAAGCACAACACCTACCACTAAATCACAGCCACATCTTGCCAGACACGTGGTTGCTGTCCAATCACAGTTCTCTGCTGTGTCAGAGGTTTGAACGCTGGAATATCTTACATGGTACCTAAAACAGGCCGCTTGTCCTGTTCAGAAAACTATAAATCTTGGGCAAGTGCCTTTGCAAGCGTACTTCTATGAAACCTCTACATAACAGTAGGTATGTAACGGCCTGCAATAATAAGAAAAACAGTACACGGTGGGATTTTACAGACAGAGCCACTGACATTCCTTCGGGATCTGTTTTAGCTTATTGTTCTTTCAGAGCTTTATCCCTTGTTCCTGAGAAACCAGCTACCCCTGGATCTTAGTCCAGACATTTCCCCGAGGGATTCAGGGCAGCATCTCATTTGTATGTGACTTACGTGTATTACAGCAGCAATAGCAACAGCAATGTGTGCTGAATCCTCTGGGTTTAGGTTAAGAGAGAGTTTGGAGTCTTAGCTTGCGACAGACAGGCGCAGGCACCCCCTCTTCATTCCAGTCCACATTTCATTATGACAGGAATCTTAAATCACATGAAGACTTCAGGGACTATCCAACAGGAGGGATGCGTGGTAGTGGGGGGGGGGGATCTGGATATGATCAGAGGAAATGCTTTGTATGTCTGAAAGAAATAATTCACGCTCAGGTCTGGGGGATACATTACTCAGTACTTTAGTTTTGCTTTTTTAAACTAGTCTTGCGATTTGTAGCATTGTCATGGTTTCTTTTCCAGATCTAATATTTTCCTGATAATTTCCCAGTAGTTTTCACTGAAGTTTCCTGGAACAGCTATGTGGTTTTTGTTTTTTGTTTTTTTATTGGTGCCACAGAAAAACAGAGACACACTAATTCAGTTAAGTCCACTATAGTCCAAAAGAAGATCATCATTTCCATACACTAATTAGTTTTTTTCTGGGACTTCTATGACCTTCCATGTGGGAGAGCAGCTGCAAGACAGCATGCATGGGAGCAGCACGGCTTGAGACGGGTTGCAAAGCAGCCTGCAGATGTGTGGCAACTGTAGAAGCTAAAGCAAAGCATGAAGGTGGTAATGGTGCATGATTAGGAAAACACAGTTTTAGTTTCGCTTGTGTAAAATTGAACCTAAACATGTCAGCTCTTTTCTTTTGGCTCCTACAGGAAATGTATTCCTACTCTCACCACAGATGGTTTTTAAATTCTAAAAAGGTTTTAAAATTCTTTCACCATATTTAACCACTCAAGGTTTTGCGTCTCATGCAATGAAAAGTGTGCCTTATAAAGTCGAGCCAGAGGCCGAAAGAATGTGCACAGTTCCACTTCACACATACACGTTACACACATGTGTTTACTGTACTGCACCACACAATCTCTCTCTCTCTCTAAGAGGCCCAGGCCCCCTGCTTGGGTGGCAGCAGCCGAGAGAATAAGCAAAGTAAGGCGGAGATAGAGGAATCTGATCAGAAGCCAGATTGGCTCCCTTCCCCAGCCGGACCTCAAGCGTGTAGGACCTTGGCGGGTGGATAGACAGGCGGTTCTGGGACTCGGAGAAGGAAGAGCGGCCAGCTGGAGTGGTAACAGTGTGGTATTGTGAGCTGACTGACTGACTGACGCCTGAGAGGAGCAGAAGAGCAAGCTGCCGGGGTGGCCTCTTTCTGGGCCTCACAGGGCCCCAGCGCACTGATGCACTGCTCGAAGTGGGCCAGTCAGACACAAGAGCACAGTCAAGAGCAATTGGGTGGGTGTGTGCTCAGCACAGATCGAAGACAAAGAAGCATCCAAACAGGGACGCTTGTGTACAGTGAGCTGGAAGAGAAGAGGGGCAGAAGGCTTTGTTGACACTGTTCTAAAACTTCCATTAAAGCGATGATTATCAGCATTGTGGGTGAATTATTGCACGATTGCAGCTGATGCTGCAAAACTCAGTTTATTAACAGAGGAAAACAGCAACAAAACCATAGCTTAGATTTGGAGATAAAGACTGTGCATTTATTTCCCCTTAAAATGCACCACTGTTTTGTTTTTAAATGAGGCTGTGATTTTCATGGCAAGAACAATCTGTTTCTCTGTAACCAAAATGAAAGAAATGATTATCATCAAGGGGAGTTTATCAGAAGAGCAAAAGGCCTGTTTGAACAAAAAACCTTCAGAGCAGAAGCAATCGCTCTGCCTGCCAGAGGGAGGCAGTGTTCACATTGCACATGCTTTTACATTCTTCACAGCATCCATTTTCCATCCAATTCTTTGCAGCTTTTAAGACGCAAAATGATCGCCTGCCACGGAAGCTGAGAGCAAGCAGTTATCTTGTTATTGATGTGGGCGCTTTGTAGAGAAAAGGGGGCTGCCACATTCTGCCAGAGAGGACAGCAACACAAGACAATAAAAGGGAAGATCTGAGGAAGTCTGAGGAATGTGAAGAATGGGGAGAGTAAAAAAACCTCCTCAGAGGATGGACAAGGCTGTGGCTGTGTCACACTTAAACCTGAAACACACCATAAAGCTATTTTTAGGAGTATGTTTAGAGCATTGTGGGAGATGCTGGAATTGCTCAGCACATTATGCACCACAAAAGAGATTTTTATACATTTTAGGTTTCAGGAAAAAACCCAATCAAGCGTGGAAACATTGCACATATGGAGGATAAGCAGACACTTGAGGTTATGGTGTACATCTGTCCTGGCACCTCGTCAGAACATCATCTGGTTACCCATTCTGTTTGCTCTGAAACTGAGCATGCCTTGTATTTATCCTCCCACATGCGGCCTCAGCGGGGAATCCATCAGGTTAAAATACAGCAGAGTCTGGAGAACAAAAAAACGTCTTTTAGCTGAGATCTGGGCGAAAGGGGGGAACACACGAGACAGAAGTGAAAACTGAGAGAGAACAGACCACACTGTCGTACGCTCGGTCTTGGTAAATACTTTATATGCAATTATTTTTGATTTTTGCAAACACTGTATAGAAAACACTTACGGTAACATTTTTTTAAACATTTAAAGCGCGTCTGAGTTTCCAGACAGACATGGCACAGTATAATCTACAGCTTTAGAAACGCTCTCTCCTGTTCTCGTCCTCTGGCCTTGTCCATACTCAGCACTCCCCCAAACACATAAAATCTCTTCCTCACACACACACACACACACGCGTGCACACACACACATACTCACAGCCACCACTATCAGGCTCTCCACTTATTATTCACAGTAAGCTTTATAATACTGTTTCTGTATTGTATGATGGTTCTCAACATTTTTTCTTTATTACTTAAAATAGCTATCGACATTTATACTGTAATATTTGGGAAGTGATACATTTGTATTTACATAAGCTTATCAGGCAAGAATCAAATACAACATGTGTGTAACATTTGTATAGCTTTACACAAGTTTGAATATTCTGCTGGAGTCGCTGACTGAAGACCATTTCCAACCGATGGTTTCCAGTCTGTTCAGGACAGTTCAGTTAGAAAAGAAGAAAGAGTTCGGGGTTTTTTTTCCTCCTCCACAACGGTGCCTCAGTCACTCGGAGGGATGACACAGAGCACACAGAGACAGCTGGTCACTGGCCGACTGCCTGCGGGGCCAGAGCAGCACCCCCCCTTAGAGCTGTCTGAGAGCACGAGGAGATTACGGGAGACTGGACGTGACTGGAGATGCTGTGAGGTGCTCACAGTATGTCGGACTCATACATTCAGCAGAGGCCAGGAGGTGTAAGTCGTTATATCTCGAATGGCTGTGATTTAGGGGGTCTTACAACCTCAGTGTGACTGGCACATTTAATCACTCGCTCTTATCTTTTTGATTGGTACAAGACGGAGTTGAGTAAACTTGGCAAATGGTCGTAGTACGACGCCTGATTTTAAAAGCAGATGCTCTCTTCACTTCTAGCTAATCGTACAATACGAATTGTACTTCCTCGTCTCTTACCTTTTCTTTTTCATGCACACACACACAGTTGCAAGCACTCGCATGTACACCCCATATACACAAAGTACAGAATTGGGAATTACACCGACAAAGAGTAGGATAAAACCTTGTGAGCAGACACGCGGCCACGCATACACACTGGGACCTGGGTAAGAGACCAAACTTATGTGAGAGGAAAGTGAGGCACATAATGTGACAGGCAAAAGAGAGCCTGAATTTTGGTATACTTAAAACAGAAGTCGGATGTGGGTGGTTAAGGTGTCTCGGACGGGGCTGGGCTTTCACTCCAGTGAGAACTTCTAAAAGACATTTCGCACCTATGTTCTCCCAGGTGCCGTACGCGTACTC
Organism: Rhamphochromis sp. 'chilingali'; assembly: GCF_963969265.1. Lineage (NCBI taxonomy): Eukaryota > Metazoa > Chordata > Actinopteri > Cichliformes > Cichlidae > Rhamphochromis > Rhamphochromis sp. 'chilingali'. Next base: position 28,112,872 of record NC_137935.1, read on the forward strand.
TGAATCTTTTTTAAGAGACAGAGGCAGTAGCTCTATCGTCTAAATGAATCAACAGCTATGCTCTGTGAATAATATTCAGGGTTCGGACTAAGGTACGATAGCAAAGATATGAGCAGTGCGTAAAGGCCTAGCTTTACTTTCACGTTCTTGTTTGCTTTTGCCAAGGCTGAAGGCATTACGTTCCACATAATCAAACATTTCAAGAATGTATGTGCTCCAACAGTCTCATATAAACTCTGAGTTGGGACCAGACATCTTTCTGCTGAGTCCCTACATGGCAAGAGTGGCAGTAGATTATTCTGACCTGGTGCTAGGAGAACATGGACTTAACTTTGTTTTCTTTGTTTCCTTGATCTAAAGGTTAAGGAACGATAGGCGCTGACAGGGGTTGCAAATGGAAACGTTGAGAGATTCAACTGAGAACAACTAGAAAGGTGCCTGTTTGCTGAGTATTTACTCAAAATGGGGCAGCACTTTGCTATTCCTCTATGTAAATATTGTTTCGTAACTTCCTTTACGATAGTTAAAAGCTACTTCACTGTCTTGGGTGCATTGGTTCATATGGTCAGTTCATTTTATTTCATATAGATAACAGAAAAATAGCAAGGGAGAATGAGAGAGAGAAGGTAATCTGTCCATCCTTCCAGTCAGCCCTCACTTTGTTAGGATGGGGATCTTGTGTTTATTGTATTGTGTTTTAGTTCAACCATCGTCTGGGGTAGAGTCTTCGGGGGTGGACGAGTCCTCCGCAAAGTCGTCCGTTGACCCGCTCTTGTGGATGCGGCCGTCGCTACGCATGCTGTGGAAAGTCTTGCGGAAAGCCTCCATCATCGAGTGCGCCAGCTTCTTGGCCTCCAGCTTGCTCTCGCACTCCACAGCGTGGCAGTCCATCTGGAAGGACAGGTCGTCGTTGATCTCCCGGTAGATCCAGGCAAATATGTTGGGTTTGACGCTGTGGTCAGCTGTGCAGTAGGCGATGCGCGCCACCTGGTAGGTGTCCATGGTTACTGATGCCTCTCCGCGATCGTCCATGTGGTGAAGACGCACCTGAAAGGGCCGGATCTCCAGCAGAGAGCCGCTAGCCGGACAAGTGCCCTGCTGCTGAGCCAGGGCGCGATGCTCCACCAGACCAACCACCGCCGACTCTGTGCAGCCAGACAGGAACTGCGTCCCAGAGATTGTCACCTTGCCCAGATAGGTCACCTGTAGCAAACAAGATACATAAATCTACAGTGAGACTCTTTTTTTAATTTACAATGCAATGCTTAACAAATCTACATATGAAATTGGTTACTAATGAACCGCTGTGCTTTAATCTTTAGTTAAACATAAAAGGTGTAAACTAAGCAACAGTGGGACAAGGTTGGATCCTTGAGGAACACCACAAATAAGTGGGCATAGGATAATCTTTTTTCATGTTATAATTACATCATATTTCAGCATCTATAAAAGAGCATCCACCCATTCAGCTCATGTAAACGTCTGCAAGTCACTGCTGAGTCACTCTGTAACTGAATGTGATCTGAATGATCACAGCAAAACGAGCCTTCGTCGTCGTCGTCAAACTAATCACTGTGAAAGTCTATCACTGTGAGTGATAGACTGTGGAGATGGAGAGAGATAAGGTGGGAGACGTAAGAAGCGAACAAAGCTGGAGTTTTTTGGGGGGAGTGTGGCCAGTTCAAGAGCAGCCCAGAAATAATGGCTGACTTGTGCACTTCTCTACATGCTGTTCTTTATGGCTTTACAAAAATACACAGAGGAGATGCCTGCTATGAGTCAAACACTCAAAGAGTTTTCCCCCCTGCCTGTTTATTCGGGGGCAGGGGAATACTCTGAACCCTTTAAGAGTTCGCTGAGGCTGGCTTGCATGCAGTGCATATTTAAAATATAGCTCCAGATAGCATGTGAGCAACAATAAAAGCAAATTCTAAAGGAGAGGAAAGTGTATCAATCATATCAACATTTATGAATTTATGAATTGTGATGTGTGTTGAATGTGAACATTTCTGGCACAATGCACGACACTCGAATGTCAAACTAGACAGTGATCTTGATAAAACTATTCCCAAAGAAATTCCAGCCAAATATCCATCCTCACATCTATTCTGATAACAAAAACGTCATCCAACAGATATCCATGCCAGACTGACAAAAAACACAGAAAATGACACAAAGCAGAGGCCCGGGCCATGGTTTATTTAATCATATAATTTAACTGCTTCCATTTTGTTTAGTCTGGACCAGTCGAGTCTACCTGCGCTGGTTCACTGCTACATTTTTGACTGCATGGGACTCTTCAGTGTAAGCGTTGAGGATAGACAGGCCAAGCTTAGGGCAATTACCATAAAGCTGGAAAACTGAAAAGCTGGACCTGGACCAAAAAGCTTGGGGGACACGATTATGAAATTAATGTATCATTAATTGAGCCCAAACGATACAGGAGTTTTCGACTGATACCGATATCTGGTGATCAAAAAGGTCAGATATGGATATATATTCAACACAAAACACATTTTAGGTGCCGTTATTTAACTTTTTCGAGTCTGTCCAACTCCACTCAGATCAGCTGGTTTTTTGTGGCAATCCAAACACTGTTGCCAGCAAGGAAGTTGCAGATTGCCCTCTGGTGGACCAAGTATGCAACTTCAACAATTGTAACATGCTTGAAGGGTGTTTCTCCAGTCTCCTCTTTCCTTTTTAAATATACATTTAGTGGATTTTATAAAGGCCAATGCCACGAGACCCTTTTGTTTTGTTTAATTCATGTATAAACAGAAATGTAGTAATTACAACAGGGAGTTGTAGTTGATGTGTTTATAGTAGCCTTAGATCTGTACTGAAAATGCTTGTTCAACATTCAGACTCATTTTGTGACTTTGATTCACTGCCATATGAAACATTCCTGACCAGAAAAATTAAGTTTCAGTGGTTGAACATTATTCTTGATTCATTTCTGAATTCTCAGAATTCAAAAATGTGAAATTTAAAGTATTATTTGCTTTAGTGGTCTAAAAAATGTGTACACATAGATGTAGGAGTACAATAGTACCATTCTTTTAATCTTGTAAAAAGTTTAAAACAGTAAAGCACAGAAAAGGCATCTCAGATTTTTTTAAAGACAGAATTCAACATGACGCTGCAAACCGGACCGACAGTGTTTAGAATATTTTGCCAGTATAAGGTAGAGATGGACCGATCCGATATTACGTATCGGTATCGGTCCGATACTGACCTAAATTACTGGATCGGATATCGGAGAAAAATAAAAAATGTAATCCGATCCATTAAATATCACGAAAGCACCTCACAAAACTTGCAACACGCCGTAACTCACCTCAGAACGTTAGCACGTCGGAGCAGTATGCATCACGTGATAGAGCGGCTGTGGCATGCGGGACCTGTCGGTGGTCTGGATAGCATGTGGAGCTTCGCTAGCAACCCGGCATTTCATCTCCGACAAAGTTATCCCGAGAGAAGTAAAGCAAGTGTGTAAGTCCATCTCTGAATGTTTGTAAAGCATTCCTGCGTTAAGCTTAACAAACGACTGCCTCTTCTTGCTGCTACTTCAATCATGAAACTGCTTAACGATCAGCTGATCGGCTTTTCTGTCGCGAGTCCGTGTCTCTAGTTTGCTTTTGGCCCACTTTGCACCAGAAAGAGGAAACCAGCGGCTGAACAACAGCAGCACGTTTAAGCTCGATAAGCTGTTGTTAGAATTTATTTAATATTACTTTCTACTCGAGGATCTTTTTCTACGTAGCTGACGCTGGTAACTGTGCAGGGGCGGATCTAGCAAAGTTTAGCCAGGGGGGCCGATAGGGCATGAACAGGGAAAAGGGGGCACAAAGACATACTTTTCTTTCTTATTCTCATTTAAAATGTCGAGCTTTTAATAAATAATTATCTGACAGCCAAAGTTTTAATTTGATGCAAAATGAATAGAAGTCCATTACTGTATATAGTGACTATTAAGTCTAATATATATATATATACCCTAGTAAGCTATAGTACTTTTTCCTTTGGGAAGGTACCATCTGTGCAGTCTGCAATTTTGTTGAAGAAAGATGTTGAATCTATTTAATATTTCTTGAAAAATAATTGATTTCTGTGCATTTTTTTTTCACACTGCATGAAATTAAGGTTGATTACGTCGATTAAGCATCATGAGGTGGAGCGTGAGGGGTGGTTCCCTATTTTTTATTTATTTATTTTTGTTGTTGCTGGGAGTTGGAACCCTATTAGTTAGGTTGCTTAATATTTATGCTAAGCACTCTTTAAAATACCAGAATAGGGAGGATGGTGTAGGTTTAAGTTTATTAGATTGATCAGTATTGCTGAACTATGAAATATTTTTTTTTGCATACAGGTATAACAGAATAGCTTTAGTGTAGTTGTTGTTTTAAACTTGAGTATGAACTTATACAAAATGCAGCAAGATATTTAAAAAACAGCTTTGTTGATTAAAAAACACTATATCGGATTCATATCGGTATCGGCAGATATCCAAAGTTATGATATCGGTATCGGTATCGGACATAAAAAAGTGGTATCGTGCCATCTCTAGTATAAGGTGGACCGATGAATAAACTCACATAAAAGTAGGTCAAAGAATCCTCTGGAAAGCTTGTTTAAAAGTAGCATCTGTATTTGTTCCATTTATATAAACAAACTCCAGCCTCCCTCTATGGTGTAGGAGCCCTCATAATATCACGATTCCCTGATTACAGTACAACAAAATGTGGATTCCCAATTTAAAACACGGGAAGAGATCCAGGCAGCGAATGCAGCCTGGATCATGCCTGGTTTTCATTAGTGGTGGGCACTAATGTGAGACATGCAGGCTTCACACTGGATTCATCATTCAGCTGAGCACCACAGGTCTGCAGGAGCAGCCTGGAGGCTGGGTGGTTTTGATAGCCAACCGCCCCAACACCCTCTCGCAGCCAAACGGCGGTTACTCAGTCAGCCAACAGATCCAAAGACTACGCCAAGATACATCAACCATCCACAATGTGCCTTTTGTACGTCAAATAGAAATAAAGAGTCATTATGGTTACTTTTCACTGCGTCTCCCATTTTGATATTGAGTTACTTGTTTAATCTGCCGTTGTTTTTACTGATTGCTTGCTTCCTAGTTAAATGAAGGCTGGCTGCTTTGCCAGGTTGTATTCAAGGCCAAAAAAAAGACAGTTAAATGTTTTCTCTTACATCCACATGTCTGCTCCGCTGGCTCTATTCTGCTACTGTGTTTGAAAATCAGGATATAATCTAGTTGATCTGCCTTGTTCAAAAAGAGCCGCAGCAGCCTGCTATTGAAAGCAAATAAATCCATTCTCGGGATGCTTTCAGAGGGGACCAGCCAGGAGGTCAAGAGGATACAAACATGTTTGATTTTCAAAGCAAAACTTTGCTATTTAATTTTGGCAAGTCCGAGCTGGTCGTGGTAAATTTCTTAACTTTGTAGGAAAGCAGAGACTAATACTAGAGCTATACAGGTTTGTGCATGTGTGTGCAGCGCACACAGAAAGATAAGTGAGGAATGTGTGAAGTGAGGAGGTCAGCAGACTGAGCAAACATTAGTTTATTTCTTTAAAGTCCAAACCAAACATGCAGCTGAAGAGGAAACTGTTAGATTGCTCAAGAAGAAAGATGAGAGACAGCTAGAAATAGAATAAAATATTGCTCAATGAGGCAGTGTTCATGTGAAGAAAAAGAGGAAAATAGACGAGTAAAACTCTGGAAGTGCATGATTTTCTGGTTTGCGGTGCATGAATCACCCATTTCATCTGCACTGGTATTTTTTTCCTGAGACAACACTGAGCCCATTTACACCTGGTTTTAAAAATGTGCTCTCTAGGTGATAAATGTGCATCTACTGTTTGAACTCCAGACAAACTAAATGTGAAACTAAATCTGGAGATTATTATTAGGCTTGGCTGCTGATTAAAGGCAGCACAGATCCAGCTTTTATATTATTAGGTTATATTTTAATATGTGAACAAAGAACTGAGCCATCGTTTCTTCAGTGTCAAAGCTACCCAGCAATACGTGTGAGTGCATCCAGTGGTACACAGGAAACACGAACTGTTAATAATACATTTGGGGAACTTAATTTTCCAAAATGCATATCCGGTATAAAATAACATCCACATTGTTGCTAGGATACTATGAAAGTGACCAATCGAAAGAGGACCAGTTCCTCTTCTGGTTTCTTCCCTATTAAAGTGTAGATTTTAACTTTGAAAGCAGTTATTCTGCAAGTATCAGCAATCACTGCAGGTGAAATGATTTCAGGTCAAGTGTCTTGAGGAGAGAAAATGGAAATAAAAACAGCACAGACATACAGTGGGGCAAAAAAGTATTTAGTCAGCCACCGATTGTGCAAGTTCCCCCACCTAAGATGATGACAGAGGTCAGTAATTTGCACCAGAGGTACACTTCAACTGTGAGAGACAGAATGTGAAAGAAAAATCCATGAATTCACATGGTAGGATTTGTAAAGAATTTATACGTAAATTAGGGTGGAAAATAAGTATTTGGTCACCTCAAACAAGGAAAATCTCTGGCTCTCACAGACCTGTAACGTCTTCTGTAAGAAGCTTTTCTGTCCCCCACTCGTTACCTGTATGAATGGCACCTGTTTGAACTCATCATCTGTATAAAAGACACCTGTCCACAGCCTCAAACAGTCAGACTCCAAACTCCGCCATGGCCAAGACCAAAGAGCTTTCGAAGGACACCAGGAAAAGTATTGTAGACCTGCACCAGACTGGGAAGAGTGAATCTACAATAGGCAAGCAGCTTGGTGTGAAAAAATCAACTGTGGGAGCAATCATCAGAAAATGGAAGACATACAAGACCACTGATAATCTCCCTCGATCTGGGGCTCCATGCAAGATCTCATCCTGTAGGGTCAAAATGATCATGAGAACGGTGAGCAAAGATCCCAGAACCACACGGGGGGACCTGGTGAATGACCTGCAGAGAGCTGGGACCAAAGTAACAAAGGTCACCATCAGTAACACACTACAACGGCAGGGAATCAAATCCCGCAGTGCCAGACGTGTTCCGCTGCTGAAGCCAGTGCATGTCCAGGCCCGTCTGAAGTTTGCCAGAGAGCACATGGATGATACAGCAGAGGATTGGGAGAATGTCATGTGGTCAGATGAAACCAAAGTAGAACTTTTGGTATAAACTCAACTCGTCGTGTTTGGAGGAAGAAGAATACTGAGTTGCATCCCAAGAACACCATACCTACTGTGAAGCATGGGGGTGGAAACATCATGCTATGGGGCTGTTTTTCTGCCAAGGGGACAGGACGACTGATCCGTGTTAAGGACAGAATGAATGGGGCCATGTATCGTGAGATTTTGAGCCAAAACCTCCTTCCATCAGTGAGAACTTTGAAGATGAAACGAGGCTGGGTCTTCCAACATGACAATGATCCAAAACACACCGCCCGGGCAACAAAGGAGTGGCTCCGTAAGAAGCATTTGAAAGTCCTGGAGTGGCCTAGCCAGTCTCCAGACCTCAACCCCATAGAAAATCTGTGGCGGGAGTTGAAAGTCCGTGTTGCTCGGCGACAGCCCCAAAACATCACTGCTCTCGAGAAGATCTGCATGGAGGAATGGGCCAAAATACCAGCTACTGTGTGTGCAAACCTGGTAAAGACCTATAGTAAACGTTTGACCTCTGTTATTGCCAACAAAGGTTATGTTACAAAGTATTGAGTTGTATTTTTGTTATTGACCAAATACTTATTTTCCACCCTGATTTACGAATAAATTCTTTACAAATCCTACCATGTGGATTCATGGATTTTTTTTTTCACATTCTGTCTCTCACAGTTGAAGTGTACCTCTGGTGCAAATTACTGACCTCTGTCATCATTTTAGGTGGGGGAACTTGCACAATCGGTGGCTGACTAAATACTTTTTTGCCCCACTGTATACACTTACTGACACACATACTTTATTGTGTACGCCTTGCTAGTATCAGGTTGGACCAATTTTGCCTTCAGAACTGCGTCAATTCTTCGTGGCGCAGAATTGAAACGTGGGCGGAAACATTCCTCCAAGATTTTGGACCATATTGATATGATACACAATCACACAATTCCTGCAGATTTGTCGGCCACATCCCAAAAGTGCTCTGCTCAGATCTGGTGACTGTGGAGGCCATGTGAGTACAGAAGAAGAAACCTGCTTTAGATGATTTACATGAACTTTGTGGCGGTTTACCCCGCTGGAAGCAAAACATGGGCACACTGTGGTTTAAATGATGCACATTTAGCACTAAGTGGGGCACAAAGTGTGTCAAGATCATTACACCACCATCCTGAAACCCAGAGAACAGTAAGGCACTGGATGTTTTCTGTTTTTCAGATCATTCTCTGTAAACCCCATAGATTGCTGTGTGGGAAAATCCCAGTAGATCAGCAGTTTGCGAAATACTCCGACCAGCCCAGGGCATCAACAACCGTGCTTCTTTCCTCATTCTGATGCTCAGTTTGAGCTTCAATGTCGTCTTGACCGTGCCTACATGTGCATTGAGTTGGTGCCATGTGATTCAATGATTAGACAACAAGCAACTGATCATGTATGTCGCTAAAGTGTATACAGCATCTTATAAGCGATGTGATAGTGTGAGTTCTGTTCATTTTGTGGTAATGATTCACTCAGAGTCCAATGTTTCCAAAAGCCATGGTATTGGGTCAATTTAATTGCTTTTAGGATAAAACCAGGAAGTTGTTGAGAGCTCTGCCTACTATATTTTTTAATAGAAAATAGAAAAACAAAACAACGTGGATATGAGGAATTAAGATTTTTGATAGAGAAGCTGTTGCAGTTCCTTCTTGAATCTATTCCTATTTTTTAGAAATATTGTCAAAGTATTAAACCAAACACCCTGATGTTTGTTTTGCTCTTTAAATTAGTTTTTTCTTTTTTAAATTAAATTGAAAAGGGCAGAAAAAGACGTGACTGATCACATTAAAATTGAAAGCACGCATTCTTTCCCAACATTTGACACCAGCTAAATGACTGACACTTTAAAGCAGCAGTGTTTAGATGGCTCTGCACACAATCTGTCTGGAATCCAGCTGAAGAGGCACGAGAGGTTAGTGGTTGACTTTTTACAGCCATAGTGTGTGTGTGTGTGTGTGTGTGTGTGTGTGTGTGTGTGTGTGTGTGTGATTCAGGTTGGACTCGGTCTCAGCACAGGTTATGAGAACCTTCAAGATCTCCAAGCCAAACGTGGATGCTCGCCACAGGGCTCTGTCAGAGTTTGTGCAGTGAAGGAAGCAAACCATTGAGGCTGTAGCTATCTCCACATCAGGTTCTTGATAAAACTGCTACATCAATCCATAAATCCCAGACAGCAACACGTGTGCTGTGCTCTAATCTGGCAGTCTGGCTACGTCCTGGCAACCTTGTTTCAACTTTCCATGAGTTTCTCCTTCATTCCTCCACTCGTATCTTTTCCCCTCCACTCTGTCCTCTCTCTTTCACCTGTTTCTTCAGCGAACTCCTTCACCCGCTTCCCCTCTACTATTCTGCACTTCTTCAAAGCCTCGCCGTTATTTCTATCCCGCCAGAGTGGAAATGCTGATTGCACGTGAAGCAATATGGAGACAGAAATGAGGATCAGTTACAGGAACAAAGGCCTTGGGGGCTGCAAAGAAAGGATGTAGTAAAGATAAATAAAGCAAATGTGGACAGAAAAAACAGAGAGTGAGGGGAACGGCAAGGTTTAGAAAACAAGCTTATGTGAAACTGAAATTTAAACTATCTGCTGGAATTCTGGTGTAGACAAAAGCATACCTGCTTTGTCAACGAGACACAAAAACAAAGAGAAGCAGTGGGAATGTTTGAGATTGTGACAGAGAGGGGAGGGAGCGTGGTTAAACATTTGCATGTGTGCCGACATGTGGCTGCTATTACCAACTCTGGTTTAACCCATTGTCCTTTTCTATTCTCTCACTCTCCATTTCTCTTACTGTACACTGCGAGAAGCTCAAATGCCTTCTGCCACCTGCAAGACTGCAAGAGCCCCAGTCGTTGCTTTGCACAGTTTCATACCATTTATGTTAGCGCAGAGGGTTCGAGTTCCTGTTGCGGTATTCTCCTGAACCATAGGTGGCGCCACTGAGACAAAATCTTGCACATCAGTGCAAAACCAAAAACAAAGAAATCGCAGATTTTTTTTATTCTTTTCCCCAGAAAGTCTCCCTCTGCAAAATAGCTGAATCTCAGTGCTTCTGTTGTTATCATTCAAGGTGCAACGTGCGAGGTCATAAAAATCTAAATCGAGAGGTGCACAGCAACAACTTGCACCAGCAGATATGATGTCACTTTATAGTCCAGCTTTGTTCGAAGAATGGTGAGGATAATGGCAGCACCGATGGGCTTCATGATCATCTGAGGCAGTTGGAGTGTTCGTTGGCTAGTTTCTGGTAGCACTGCTAGCTTGGCTGCTTCTAGTGTAAAAAAAAAAAACTCGAGGTAGAATCCACATTAGGTCAAAGAGTTAAATTAGACTGACACCACTCAGACGTCTGTAGTTTATGCTTGAAGCTCCTGCCACCAGATGGGTAACTTTGAATGACTCAAACACTGAAAACAGGGGAACAGCTAGCTTTGCTCAAATGCGCACATGGGGGTGTCCAAATTCATAGGCTGCATCCTCCTGAGGACCCGGCCTTTGCGGTCTACATGGGCCGGGTCCTCCACAGGCCGGGTAGGCCAGAAGTGAGCAGCTGTGACATTGGACAGTCTAGCCTTCAGATTTGTCTCACCAGCTGTCTTGGTGGAGTTTAATAAACTCAGCCGTCTGCTCCTTGCTATGTAAAATATAACAGGACACTGGCGTAAATTCTCGATCATCTCACACTTCTGTGTATTCAGCTGTAATCTCACCCAAACCGATTTACTCAACAAATAACACACTGAAAAAAGCCAAACAATAACATTTTTAAGTTATCTAAGTGACTTATATATGATGTTTAACTTGAGTAGCAAAAGACCACGGGGGGTTTGCCGGGAGTTTGCTGTTCTCGTCCCGGCTAGCTATCGAGCTGGTGGGTAACAGACAATGTTGGAGCGCTTTTGCAAATATGTTATATCTTGATAAACCGGGCAGATATTTGAAGTTTACACAGCTACATTCTCGCCTGAAAGTACGTTAAAAGTTTATTTTGCGACCTGGAAAGAGTAAGTAAATGGTAAAAATGGCCTGTATTTGTATAGCGCTTTACTTAGTCCCCATGGACCCCAAAGCGCTTTACACTAAATTCAGTCATTCACCCATTCACACCGACATTCACACACTAGTGATGGCAAGCTACATTGCAGCCACAGCTGCCCTGGGACGCACTGACAGAGGCGAGGCTGCCGGACACTGGCGTCACCGGGCCCTCTGACCACCACCAGTAGGCAACGGGTGAAGTGTCTTGCCCAAGGACACAACGACCGAGACTGTCGGAACTCAAACCAGCAACCTTCCGATTACAAGACGAACTGCCAACTCTTGAGCCATGATCTCCCCGTAAGTAGCTGCTGCCATTGTTGGAAACTGGACATGGCTGGGCCATGCTATGAATTCTGGGATATGGTGGGCCACAAAGGATATACCCGACCCATCCTTCAAATCTGGGGAAAAGGAGCACATTTGTCGGCTGCATTTGGAGGAGTCTACAAATTTGGACAGCCTTCATCACGTTGCTGTGACGTAATCGGACTACAAATGCGGCCTCAGGAGGATGCAGCCTATGAATTTGGACACCCCCATTTAGCTTGTAAGCTAGGTGTTAAACTGACAAAAGAAAAAGAGCTAAAATGGTACAGCAAAAAATTCTAGTAAGAAACATAAGGTCAGTCCTAACCAATACTGCATTTCATTTGCCTTGGAAGTCAGAGCTAGCACGCTGAGCACATTCCAGTAAAGTCAGACTTGTTTTGATCGATAGCAAGTTTGACCCATTCATGAATCTCTAGCAAACTAGCACAATAGCTGTTTTTTTGTTTTTCAGTTGAGCTGATTCGAGATAACAATCGACCAATGTTATCTCAGAATGGTGACGAATGAGATGAGACCCCGTCTTCAGAGTATTTGAATTTATTTAATATCAAAAGTTGGTACTCCTGTATTCATAAAGCATCATCACACAAAAAAATTTGCAGTGGTTATTTGCTGTATCAATACAGTATATTGTTACAATTTTTGCTGTTGTACTACTGCTTATGTCCACTATCGCCAGCCTGGACTGTTACGCAGGAGTTGATGGGGCTTTTCTAGCTGGATGTCTGACTTGAGGGAACATTCCAGTTGAAAAATTCCAACAGGAAACTCGGAAGTTCTGACTTGAAACGGAATACATCATAATAAGCCAATCGCTGTTCTTTCCAGAACTTTATAAAAAAAAACGTCTGAGACTCCTCTGCTTCTAGTGTTGACTTCTTCTCCTCCCATACCAGCGCTGATGTGGAGGTTTTGTCCAAGTGGTGCCACCTATCACTGAGGACAACACTCACGCCCTCAGAGTTCACTGGAGAGATGTCCTCCACAGTCACCAGATATCAGTCCATCAGAGCACCTTTGGGATGTGGTGGAACGGGTGATTCTCATCAATGGAGCGAAATTTCTGAGGACTGGTTGAGGTAGACTTAATAAATCGGAAAATGAGCATAAAAACTGTAGGTGTTACCCTATTGTGTTTACAACACTACAAAGGACTCAGCATCTCTTACTAATTAAAATCATAGAGCACTGCGGAGAACATACATGCAAACACATTAAATCGTGTAGCACGGCACCACAAACTGTTTCTGACATTTCCCATTTTGAATGAATCAGTGGATCCAAGCACAACAATGCAATGAAAGCCACAACTGTGGTAGGGTAAAGAACAAACAGACATGCAAAGACAGAAAAGAGAAGTTTATTAATAACAGCTGAGTGAATGCAAAAAAGGGTAGAAGAAAGCAGGGGACACACAGAGGGGGACTGAAAAAACATCCGCAGCCCAGCAAGTGAGCCGGTGGGAAGAGACGGGAACATCCTGTCTGCGCCTGTCTATCTCAGTGTGAGTCGTTATTCGTGTGTAAGCACACACGCATGTCTGTGTGGATGAAAGGTGTAGAGCTAGTGCCGCTGGAGCCACAGCCGGTTCGGCCTTCACTAGAGAAAGGATCTAAAAGGATGAAAAGAGAAGAGCGGGTAGTATGAGAGAAAGATGAGGGAGGACTCGATAAAGAGATACCTGTCCCTACAGACGTTCCCTTTGGGACCATGGAGGAAGAAAGAGGAAGGAGCTGAGAGGACAAGGAAGCGAGTTTGAGACCAGAACACAGACGCGGTTGTTGAGAGTAGCTGTTTGGTCTTGATGGATCAGCTTTGGGAACAGACTGTGATGTGAAGGCAGGTCAGGAGCACTTCTGGAGCTTGTCATTTCTGCATTTAAGCCACCTTCTCAGAAACCGGTCCAAGGGCAAACAGGTGGTGCAGACTAAACACACAGTCCCCCCACCAACCCAGCTGGTTGTAGTTTGCTCCATCCAAATGTTACAATCTTTTCCAAATGATAAAAGATAGAATATCGGCACGAAAATGTAATTGTTTTTGTTCACGCCACAATCACCGGCTATCTGGAAACATTTCAGATTTGTTTCTGGCGGTGGTGTTTGAATGTTGGCTGCCAAGAGTTAGCAAAATACCTGCTATTATCTATGGATGAAAGAAAACTAGCAGGTAATTTGAAAAAGAACTGCAGAAAAAACAACACTTGTGAAGGGAAAATGTCCCGAACCAACATAAAGTGTAAGTCTAATCTTTACTTGAGAGATGGAATGCCATTGTTCCCGAAAGCATTCCTTCTTTCAAAGGTTCAGGTTTGTCCTTTCATTTGTTTTCATCAGCAGTCATACATTGGTTTGCATTTAAGGGAAATAATATCAGTTACACACTGTTGTCAAATATTCAGTACTGTACTGGCCCAAAATATTTACATCAGATCAGTATGATAAAGATATTTACTGACACCAAAGTCGTACTGTATATCCTTTAGCTTTGCACAACTATGCAACTGTTGACAGTAGAAGGTGTCTCCCTCTGTAAAGCCTCTGTGTCTCCAACAAGACTGGGAATCCACTGCTTGCGAATTCAGCATTCCTGAAGTGGTTGTTAAAATTCCTCTAAATGTATTGAATCAGCACAGTCCAGCTGGCTGTGCTAGTCACGGCACGCGAAGATGGATCAGCTTCTTTTTTTTATCCCGATTCAAAGCGCTGTGTGTTTTTTGCTTGTTTGTGTTGGGAGATGATGTGGTATGTATCAGCCCAAAAAAAAAAAGGAAAAAAAAGAAATTACTCTGACTGGTTCAGTGCCAAGACAGAAGCCCTTTGGTGTAAATGAAAGGAGCTTTTTCATTCACTCTCACTTACGTACAGCCTACTGCAGCACAAGACTCTCGATAGTCCAAAGATGGAGCAAGGTGGAACTTATCTAAACTGTACGCATATACTTCTCACCATTCAACTATGTACAACTACACTGACAATAGTACTCGCAAAAAAGTCATTACCTGACACATGAATAACCCGTTTCCTCCTCAAATAATGAATGATGATGATGAAGCTGTAACACTTGTATTGGATCAGTACTCAGTAGCTGTATGCATTGAAAACCAAGGGTGTAGTATTGTATGCAAATGACAAAAGCTCCCTCCCTGCTTTCATTAAATGACTATCAAGTGGGTGACACAGGGAAACAAATAAAATAAAACATGGCCACAGACAGTATTTGGTCGCGATGCTAGCAGAGGTAACACGCCTGAATAACTTAACTCCTCTGTCCCAATTCTTTACTAACTTCTGCTCACATAAAAATAATCGACAAGCAGAATATTCTTTATTCTGCTTGTCTATATTTCTTTATTTATTTAAAATAAAGAAATATACAGGGTTTATCAAAAAGCACAATCTGATTTCAAAGCGCTTTCACTGGTAACGATCGAAACATATATGGTTACAAAGCGGCAATTCATGAGTTATTTGCCGGTGTGTAGCATAAGAATAGCAGTAATTCCAGACGTGGTAACAAAAGTACAGGGTTAGTTATGACTATAGTTATAACTATGGACATGTGCCATGCGTCATCACAGTTTTAACTTCCTGGATCTGGCTGTCACGTGTGTGACACAGGTAACTGATCCTTTATAGGCTGGGGTTGAAATGGGACAAACTGGCAGGTGTTCCAATGGGTCCTTGTACAAATCACTGTTGTTTTGGGGGGTTTTTCCACACAGTGGACCAGCGTGTCCGTTGTACTCCACGTTTTCACCTCGGAGAGTGAACCAGACTTTAATGCACTGGTTAGCCCAAATACAGACTAGCTTTCTCTCACTGAACAACAATAAAGAACTTAAAAGTAATTAAACTAGTAGCAAAACAGCACTTTCTCTAAATTGAAAGATCTTTGAAACTTGGCAAATACACACACACATTTAGTTAATAGTTGTTTTAGGTAATGTTCATTAAATGGTGATAAAATGTTGGCACCTTCTCATTTCATTGCCAAATTATACCATCTACTGTCACCACTAGCAGTTTATAAAGACATGGACTTGAGTGAATTCAGCTTATTCTCTACAACAGTTCCAGTTTCTCGGTGGTCAGAGTAAAGCTAAATTTTAAACAGAAGCATGAATACTGCTCTCATCAACATCTCTTGTCCTTTCAGTGAGGTCTGAAAACCAATCGCTGAATTTTAAAACGAGGATGAAACAACCCGGGAATGTTTGCACATCAGTGATTCTGATGCTTCGAGCTACGAACACACAAATACACATAAATGCCAGAAACGCTGATACAAATCTGCTGGCACATTCCACAGCGCAGGCAGCTGGAAGCACCAGTCGTCTCAACTGCATGGTAAAAACGATTTAAATGTCATCACTGCATGTTCTGTTCTGGGAGGAGGAGTGACAGCGCATCCAGCGCACAATCTGACATCAGAATATCAAGTATGGAGACAGACAAAAAGGCTCTCTGCCTAACAGATTAGATAAAGGCATGGTAGGACCAGCCTGCATTGCACGGGCTGCTGACGTGAATGACGTCAGTGACAGAGGGGAATTATGACTAGCAGAAGTAGCTGATAACATAGCATAGTGATGTCAATACAGAGCAATGTTACGGTGTTACAGCGAGCCTGAATGCCCCGTGCCTTTTGGTGCACTACAGAAGCAAATCCAAAACATCTCATTTCTGCACTTTTCCCCCAACAAATGAAATATAATATGGTAAGTTGCAAACCTTAGATATATTGTTAGCAGGATTTTGTTGCCTTTGGACAGACAGGCTAACATAAGCTGAATGAATTTGCTCGTTGATATAGTGTTCAATTTCCCAGAGGTTCCCAGATTCATTTTTTTCCTGCTCTGCTCTTCTTGTCTTCAGGACAAATATAATTTAAAGCAGTGAATGATGGGTAATTAGCCTTCATTTGACATTCACGTTAACACTTATACAGACTGCACACTGTCTGTCTCACTGCTGGGCTGTTAAATACGTAAGGTGGGTCTGAATTGGAGACTTGTGCGCTCGTGCCTCATAGCCACATCCAAAATCCCACTTTTTCTAAAAGCCAGTTTGACTCCTCGGGGTCCCGGCCAGGCAACTCTCAAAAGCTACTTTCTACTCTTAGGTGAAGAGAACAAATTAAGTTCAAACACAACAAAATTATATTGTTTTTTTAAGCGGACTCCAGAGTAATTTCACAATTGCCATGAAGTGTGGTGATGAAGCTGGCATGGCTGCAAAGTACATTGCACACGTTGTCAGTGGATGTGAAGTGGAGCGCTTTGACAGCGGCGGGGAAAGCGGGGCAATGAGAGGTGGCCTTTCATGCTCGCTAGCTGCTAGCTTTGGCAGAGGAACAGCAGTCCTCAGCCAGCCTTCCTGCCTGTCTGTCTGTAAATTGGGTGCACGGCCGGAGAATGTGAGAGGAGAGAGTGAGGGTGAAATAAGACGTTCACGGAAGGCAACGTAAAACACTCCGTGGGGATAATAAATGCTATAATATTCTGCAGGAAGGATGGCAAGGAATCCAAAAAGCAGAGGTGGGCTGACAGATATGCAGACAGGCAGGTAGTGACTCAGACAGGAAGTTACGGAAGCCAACAGATGCAGGCAGCGAGGCAGACTCACATCTGAAGAAGTCTCAGACAGACAGATGAAGGAAATTATTTATGTGTGTATGTACTGGTAATTACAAACAATAAGTGAGTGGAAATTAACTGTAACACGCGAAACACCAGTATCCTGATGACTCAGTAACTTGTGACACTGCATTTGTCACAACAACCCTCTGCATGTCTTCTTCACTACATCCGTGAATCTTCTCTGAGGTCTTCCTCTTTTCCTCCTGCCTTTATCCAACATATCCACTGTCCTTCCTCTGCACATGTCCCAGCAATCTCAGCCTTGCTTCTCTAACTTTGTGTCCAAAACTGTCCAACCTGATCTGTCCCTCTGATGTACTCATTTGTAATTCCATCCATAGCGTTTACTCCCAATGAAAATCTGCGTCTTCAATTCTGCCATCTCCAGCTCTGCCTCCGGCCTTTTGTAAAGCACCACCACTGTCACAAAGAGGGTGCCACCCTCAAAACTTCCTTATGACTGATTTGGTTTCTAGCAATTTGCCATGTTCACCTGTAGTTTGCACTGAAGTTGCCAATTTGTTTGCAAACAATTGCTAACTAGCCACCAAGCAGTAACTTGAAACTTGAAAAGTTGAATGCAATCTAGACCAACATGTTCAAAAGGAGTTTGCAGACACAACAGCATGTTTTTAATTCAAAATGCAGCTAACTGCAGCAAGCTGTAGGCAAACAAAGTAACTGTAAGAAGGGTTTTGGTCCAGCCCCTTCTTTGCTGCCAATTTCACCAAGCAACAGCTAGCAACCGCTTGGCAACCAGCTCGATAATATTTTTACCAAGCAACCGGTGGTTACCAGAGAGCCCCAGTCATGCATGACTGGATACTGGATAAAAGTTATGTAAATTCCACAGCATTAGGTTTGATTTTATTAACTTCCTAGCATATGATGTTGAGTCACATAAGAGGCCTTCTCCCACCTGTACCTCAATATGAGCCAGTGGAAACGCTGCTGGGTAACTTGTGTCTCTTCTAGCTAGACCAAACTGCTCTGCTCTGCCAGCAAAGGTCCTCTTACTGACTTTCACTTCAACTTCTGGAGCTTTTGGGAAGTGCCAAAGAGGACTCAGCACTTTTGGCCCTCGTAGCTGCTTTTGAGATGTTTTTCTCCCCACAGACGTATATGCATTTAGTACGAGTGCATCTGCATGAGTCTGCGTGTGTTCATGTTCGCTGTTCTGTACGCTGATCCAACAAATACAAATATCAACAAGAGTTGGGACTGTGTGTTCCACGTCGGTTGTTTTTGGCAGGAATGTTCTTTAATGTCAGCTGCCAGATACGAAAGGTTTGTTTTAGTTTAGCGAAGTTAGAAAAACCTCCGTTTCCAACATGCTTGTTAATGACACAGCATTAGAGACCAAAAACAACATCAGACATGCAAAATAAAACCCTAATGCCCCACCACCACCACTTGAAGTTGCCTTCCGCGATGATTTCAGTTTATTTGTTAGGCTTACAGTGCTGTGGCACAAGGGAGGCAAATACACAAAGACACAGTTAGTGGGTTAGAAGTGTTGTGTGTAATAACAGAGCCTGGCTGCTATTTTAATCTGTAGCCCTGTTTGCTTTCTGTTTTCAGGACAGAGAAAAGAGAATATGGGCTGTGAGTTGGATCACAGTTAGAAACCCTACATCTAACACTTAGTAGAGCCGGGAGGGGGGGGACACATTCATGCCAGGACGCACGTATGTGTGTGCCCACACAGACATTCAATATTTCTCAAGTATGTGGCTCAGACAGGAAAGTTAAAACTTTAAAAACTCTGTGCTGGGAAATCCACGGTGCAAGTTAATTAAACTTGTGACCAAAAAGAAAAGGAAAAACATTTGGATTAAGGCTCTAATAATGCTATTACAGATTTAGTGTTCAGGACTGGATTTGAGGATTATTAGGTTCATGTGACCCCCTACCTTGTATCCAGCGTGGGTCCTGCTCTTTGCATGCGGTGTGGTAGAGCAGAGCTCAATGGCCTCGGGCTCGTGGAAGATCACCGTGGGCAGCGGCTCCTTTCTCAGCGTCAGCACATTCAGCTTGGTCTTCAGCATGGTCTGAAAGTGCTGATGGAGAAAGAAAGATATATACACAGTGTGCTTTAGGCAAATATGCAATCTGTACCAAACAGCAAAAAGCTAATTATGGCTGTGGTTCAGCATTAAGTTTCCTTGTCAACACTGCTGTATGAAGAAAAAACAACCCCCAGAAACTTCAGCATTTTGTGTGCAGACGTGTACCTCATGTCCTGCAAAGGAAAGTATGGAACAGGCTCAAGGGGTCAAAGGACTTTCAAGGCTTTTATATTTACACAGGAGCCCACTCCAACTGATAGAAAACACATCTCGGTGGTGAAAAGGGAAGATGAAGGCTCGAAGTGAGATGGCTGTGAGAGATTTAGTCTGCTCCGAGAGGAATGTGAGGAGCAGACGAAGGAAGCCCTGCCCTCTCTGTCCCCGTCAAAACAAGAGGGGCTGCCTGCTCTCATACTACAGTGCACGGCAAGTGTTTCCTGAAGCCGTGCAGAACCACACGGCCCGTCTGGCCATGTGCAGCGTGCCTGTTAGAATTTCTGGTATTTTTAGACACCATCAAAACAAAATTGAGCAGCTAATTAAATCACGATTTTCTGAACTAAGGGGAAAACAGCACACCTGCTGGGCAACGGTGTCTGCAGCCTGACCTCAATTATTTTTCTGGCTCCATCAATCGGTGAATTAAGGCCTGAAAATGACATTTCTTGCCAAATCCATATTAGCAGGCTTCATATAAATCAATCTTGTCAGGGACTAACAAGGTAGCTTTTTGCGATAAACAGTTATACACAACTTAAACGAAACTGCTAGCTACAAACTGCTAGCATGTTCATCCACTGCATTGAAACATTTTACCTTCACGATCTGTAAAGAAAACAGCTAAAGCATTGGTAAAATGAGTAAAACCTCTTTAATCTTTAATGCTTATTTTGTAAAATCTCATTGAATTGGGAGAATTAGTGGAAAAGTTCACTTTTTCGAGACATGACTTTGCTGTTACCTCTGTTGTTGGAGGATGATTTCGAAAATTGCATTAAGTGTTTTCCTGCGTAGCGGTGTTAAGGTTGTGATATCCCTGCTAAGGACTGCTAACTACACGCGAGAAGGGCTCATTAGCTAATTAGCTAATTAGGGGTAATTAGCTCAGATTGGCTAGTTAGTTTGTTTCATAATTAAAATTTACCTCTGTTCTAAGTTTGCATAACCTGCCATCGACCGCCTGGGTTGCTGTAGAGAAGGATCAATTGGTGCACTGCCATACTCTACGCTTTGGTAACAGTTTTAACAAACTAAGTGGCTCTGCAGTGGATCCTATTAGAAAAACTATCCATTACTTTGCAAAAACTATGTATAGAAGATTGACTGTGATTCCAGAGACAGATCCTGCATTTCCTACACTAGAAATCCCAACCACCATGGCAGCAGCTGATGAAAATCATAATCAACAGGTCGGACACTGGAATTCAGTATGTGGGGACCCTGAATGTCTGCACTTGATTTACAGCAATACGTCCATGAATAAAACATTTCTCAGAATCGTGACTGTTTCGTCACAGTCGAGCGGTACTTCAGAATTTCATTTAATCTCAAATCTTCTAGGTTACACAATACAATCGATGCTATTGTGAGCGCACCACCAAAAACAAACTGGAGTTTCTTGTTAAGTACAGATCACTTTAACAAATGCTCTCCAATACTTTGTCTTGCATTCAGTGGCGCTGAAAGCTGTTTTCCACGTTGGACTGCATGAAAGCCATTTTCTCCTGCAACAGATGGTCAACATTTTCAAGCGATGAAAACAGCCGATGCTGCCAATACGATCTATCATCAATCTTCACTGTTGCCTTTATAAGGCCAAGCAGAACATCCTGAATCAACGTTTGAATTTAAACACTGCTTCGCTATCTGATTGTTAGTGTTTATGGTTATATTAACACTTTCCCGCCTGAGTGGGTCTTCTGCTGCCATCGTTTTAAGGGTTTTAAAATATATCTGTCTGTGACTTGTTATAGCATTCTGTTATGAAACGCCTAATCCTGTGCTGACGCCCTACAGTGTAACCCCCAACCTCTAACTCACCGTAGTGGACCTTCATGCTGAGAAAAGGAATAATAAAGAGAAGGAAGCGGCAGGCGGGACGGGGGTAAGGAGAAAGATATGGCGTGGAGATGAAGGAGAAGAAGAATGGTGGAGTTGTGAAAGTAAAGCCACATGTGTGTAAACGCTCGCTGACCTCCGCGTCAGCACTTTACTGCTTCCTGACGGTGACTTGCATTCCTGTGGTTGGCCTCCGTACGGAGTGAGATGAGGGGGTGCCATGACTCCTGCACCCCCCACCAAGTGCACAAGGCTTAAGCAGGTATATAAAAGAAGCGAAAAAAACAAAAAAACTTTGCTTTATACATGTACGTACATGTTTTATACTTATCAGTTCACAGCGAGGTGCTTCGTACTACTGGAGGAAATGGGAAAGCTTTTTTTCCTCCATTACTTTTCCACATGCGGCGGGCTGCTTGTGGAGCAATGCTGGAATTCTATTCACAATATTTTCACAGTATCTTAATGTTTTTGTTATTTCTCAAGTCCCAACTGTCTCCTCATCAAGTTATTGATTCTATTTCTGACTTTAACTTGGAGCCACAAAAGTGTTCGGCCTCCAGCGCCAGACAGTGTGGGCACAGTCAGTTGTGAGTTGGGATAAGGCGAGGATCCTGTAAACACTTGAGCAATCACCAAAGTGCCTGACCTCCATACTTAGTGTTTAAATGTTTGGCTTCAGCAAAAGCCTCCACATGCTGAATATCGATCTGGTTTTTTTCCACCCTAAATGAATTTTAGCAGGCTCCTAATATACTAGCGATGCTCTGCCATCGGGATAGTTCTAATTTAAGCATTTAGTGATAATCAATATATTGCTGCAAGTCGCCAAAGACCCCAAAAGAATAGTTACGATACCCTGTGCCATCATTCAAGACACTTGGATAAATGTCCAGCTTGAGTCTGCCTTGTTTCTAACATTCACTCCAAAGGTTTGTTCTGGAGTATACAGGAGCCATAACTTCTAAAACTTCAAAAATACTAGTTAATGCAACTACACAGCAACTTTACCGCTTCTTATTTCGTCGTTTCGGGAGAAGAAACACATTTGTACTTGTCATTGTGCTACGATGTGCCATATGATGAAGATGGCGTGACAGCCCGGTATGAAACTGCATCCCCGGAGCACCAGATTTAAAGCATTAATGTTAAATGAAAGCATGCACATAAATTTATAAAGGATTTGGAAGAAATCCCTAAAGCACAAGATTTATCATATGATGGATAACTTCAGGTTTTCAGTTGGCATTTCTAGTTCATGACTTATTAAATGCTCGTTCTAATCGTTAATCTTGTGAAATGATTTGGTCTTTTGCACGCAAGTTGTGATATTTGCCTTCATGGCTGGAAATGTTCACATTTAGCGTTATTACTTTAATGCTAAAAGCAACAATAAGTAGTTGATGGCGAGCAATGCATCCGCTCATTTACACTCACAAAAAGAGAGTGTTAGTTTTTATACTATCAGAGTGCAATATACTCACCAGCCACTTTGTTAGATACACCTGTTCAACTAATATCTCATTTCCATGTGGCAGCAACTCAATGTATTTAGGCCTGTAGACATAATCAAGATGACCTGCTCAAGTTCAAAATGAGCATCAGAATGGGAAAGAAAGGTGATTTAAGTGACTTGAACGCGGCGTGGTTGTTGGTACCAAACAGGCTGATGATCTACTGAGATTTCCCCACACAAGCATCTTTAGGGTTGACGGAGAATAGTCCAGAAAAGCGAAAACAACCAAAGAGCAGCAGTTCTCTGGATGAAAATGCCTCGTTGATGCCAAAGGTCAGAGCAGAATGGCCAGACCTGCAATTAGTAACTCTAATAACAACTCACTACGGTAAAGATGTGCAGAAAAGTATCCCTGAACACATAGCACATCCAACTTTGACGCAGATGAGCTATAGCAGCAGAGGACCATACTGGGCGCCACTGCTGTCGGGTAAGAACAGGAAACTGACGCGACAATCTTGGTGAGTCAGTGTGAACTGCCAACAATTAACATAGGCTCACCTATGAGAACTGAGAAGATTGGAAAAATGTTGTCTAGTCTGATGAGTCTCGATTTATGCTGTGACATTCGGATGGTAGGGTCAGAATTTGGCATAAACATAATGAAAGCATGGGTGAATCCTGCCCTGTGTGGGGGATATTTTCTTGGCACACTGTGGGCCCTTAGTGCCACTGAGCACTATTTCACACTGTACTCAGATGGCCTACACATTCACCAGGTCTCCATCTAATTGAGCACCTTTGGGATGTGTGAACAGGAGATTCACATCATGGATGTGTCGCCAACAAAACTGCACAACTGTGTGATGCTCTCATGTCAATATGACCAAAATCTCTAAGGAATGTCTCCAGCACCTTCTTGAATCAATGGCACTGAAGGCAGTTCTGAAGGTAAAAGTGGATCCTACCTGGTACTAGAGTTGACTGGCTCTGAGGATCTTGCCCTGCTTTCTTTCAGTGATCTAATCAGATTGTGGAATAGTCAAATGGTTGACACAACAGAATCCGTCCCATCAAATTATGTTACATGTGACTTTCTAAAAAACACCAATTTAACATTCCTACAGTTCACCTAGAAATTGTTCTGAAGGCAAAAGTAGGTCCAACCTAGTACTAGCAAGGTGTACCTAATGAAGTGTCTTGTGAGAATGTATTCATGGTCATTTAGAGACTGTTTACATGATTATTATTATGTCAGTTTGTGAGTTTTTGTAGTATTTTTCCCTATTACAAAATCACGCTGTTCTGCTGTGGACCTCTCCTGTGAATAGTTTTGAATGACACTAAAATTAATCTTGAATATTAAGATCTGGATCTTAGTCAAACTGACCCAGTGCAGCCAAGAAATTCTGAATGACTGCTCTCCAACAACGACTCTGATTACTGCTGGAAATCACAAGTGCTATCTAGACAAGTGCTAATTTCTTAAAGAGTCTCTAATACTAAATGATTTGGAATTGTGCATTTAAAATATGCAAATGTAAGACATCACTTGAACAATCACAACCACAAGACATTAAGTCACAGGGAGTTTTGGGGAGTGCAGTTTGCCTCCTACAGTGATGAGTTTAACAGATCACAGATGGTAAGTTCAACTTTTGGCCCTCTGAGGGAGCATTCTTAGAGAAAAGAGGCTCTCAGGTCAATATCATGGTGAGTCACTGCATAACAGGGTGAAAACAGGCACTCGGGCACACCCACTGAGACGCATAAAGTCAGGGTTACGGGGATGGGATTATGACAAAAGTTTACGAAACAGCTGGAAATAATGTTAAGCCCTGCAGACAGATGTCCTTGTCCAAAAAGCACTGATAAAAATCCACCTAACCCCCCAGATACACAAATGGCTACTGGCTCATCCCAAGAAATCAACCGAGACTGGTTAGTTATGTTAAGTATGGTTAGAAGTCTTGTAACACAAGACCTCAAGATAATACGAGTCAACAACATCAGTCTGTGTCATACGCATCGGCATCCACAAACACAGACACACATGTGGAGAGCCTGAAGAAAAAAAGGAGCGCAGACAGCAGTGCGCCAGCTGCTCAACATGTGTGTGGCGCTGATAAAGAACAAGAGAGGAGGCCATCATTGTTTGTTAAACTGTTCTGTTGCAGAACTTTTATTTTTTTAAAGCGAATACACAGCTCCGCATGTGATCATTAAGCCTGACACGATCCAGAATTAGAAACACTTCTGGCCATGAACCAATTAGGAAAGCACCATCAAACTGTAGGAAACTGGAAAGATAAGCAAGGGTCGCACTGATGTCTGGTCCTCGTATACTAGGTGACAAAGCTTGATGTACAAATAGATAGTATTTAGTATAACCTAAAAATGAATTACAAGTATGTTAGCAGCAACAAAAGCACATGCTCTTATTCGCCACAAAATCTTTGAAAATCCCATTTATGATGTTTATTTATTTCTTAACTTTGATCATTTACATCTACGATTGCTTGCTGTCACATCATTTTTTAATTATTTTTTTTACCCGTAACCTATGACCGGTGCACAGTAAGAAACACTGGCAGGAACATGTATTTTGTCTGCCAGTTATTGTTGCCAAAGTCGACCTTAATTTGTTCCTAACCATAAGAGTTTTTTTCAAATTGTAGCTGTATTTTTAAGATGTTGTACTTGTAAACAGACAAAAACATCACTGTGGCTTTTTAAGGAGGCTAAAGTTAAGTTTGTGGCCTCTGTATTTATAGGGAGAACCTGTATTAACTGTGCATCTGTCCTACAGTCCTAATGTAACTAACCAAGGTAACTATTAATAATCCAAACATTCAAAATTATAGCACTCAACTTATGAAATTTAAAAAATCATGATAAAGGAAAGGCATGCTAGGTAATGCTAGCTAGCCATTTAGCATTAACAGCAAAGCTGTTAGCTATGCTTCTTACTGGTCTGGTTAATGATGAAATATAAAAAATAAAATATAATGCATTAATATTTATTAAATCATCCAATATGAATGAAATCCATATGTATCCAGTGTGTAAGAACTAAAACCTTCACCTTGAACAGATGTTAAGGACCTTTTCTTGGGCGATCGTGGCTCAAGAGTTGGGAGTTCGCCTTATAATCGGAAGGTTGCCGGTTCGAGCCCCGGCTTGGACAGTCTCGGTCGTTGTGTCCTTGGGCGAGACACTTCACCCATTGCCTACTGGTGGTGGTCAGAGGGCCCGGTGGCGCCAGTGTCCGGCAGCCTCGCCTCTGTCAGTGCGCCCCAGGGTGGCTGTGGCTACAATGTAGCTTGCCATCACCAGTGTGTGAATGTGTGCGTGGATGACTGGATATGTAAAGCGCTATATAAATACAGACCATTTTCTGACAACATTTACTGTGTCATATCCTCAGTTTCACCTCAACGAGTGATCTGAAGCTGGAACTGGGACATTTAAACCATGTATTCAGACTGAATACACTCACCGGTAACAGTCCTCTTGCTAACATTCACTTTTAATCATTAACCAACATTCATATTTGAGAAAAAAAGAACTACAACGCTTACGTGTGTGTTCCGTGCTGCTAGCATAACATACGTGGAGCAATGACAGATGAACTACGAGCTAGATTTCTCGTGTTTCCACCTTTACAAGCCAAAGACTTGTTGCATTTGTGGCAATGAGCACTGTCAGCACTGACTCTAACAAAGTAGAACCACACTTCGGAGCATTTAATTCTCGACACCATCTTCACAAAGCCCAGCGAGAACTTTATTTTGGATAAGGAATATCAAAAAATCATGAAATCTGGTCAGATAAAATGTGAGAAATTGACCTTTAAGTACCAATAATAAATCGTATTTCTTAATCCTACCAATTTTACTGGGTTTCAGTACCTAGTCCTACTCTACGTATATCGACCGGGAGCCAGGTGAGGCAAAAACAGCGTGTTCTCAAGACTAACAGGTGCTTTTCCTGATGACAGAATCATTTATGACACAAAGTTTGAAAGAAAACATCCAAATAGAGATTCAAAACACCTTTACAACTTTTCCAGCAGGAACTATCCTCTATGCTATCCCTGATTTGGCTCTTGGCACTTTCTTGTCTCTCTCTTTCATTCTTTCTTTTCATCACGAAAGACATAGAAAGACCTTCACCTACACAGTAACAGTAACACAGTAACTTCGACTACCACAGTAACATGAAACCCCCCAAAAACTATATTCCATACAGAAATATTTTGTCAGTGTGAGACAAAAACCTATATAAATGTCTTTCTCTTGTGAGCAGACAGGAAATGAGCTAAAGTCGCACATTAAATGAATTTGCTCCCAAAACAGGCTCAGCCAATTAAGCGAGTCTTTCACAAACACTTAAACCTTGCGGCTTATACCTTAAGCAACTCTTGAGTTGGAAACCACCTCCATCCAACCCCTGTTTGTCCCTCAGACACCTTTTATACACACAAACACATCCTTCCCAGTAAACCTATGAAAGGACAATGCTGTGGTCTACAGGTAGGCCAGCATGTGGCGGTTACTTCCTAAAGCCAAACGTAGGATGCGTTTCTCCAGTTCCTGGATGGTAAGAATTCAAAAAACTGTCTCTCTGTGTGTTTACAGCATCCTCCACTGATCCTGGGGCAGTTTATGAGAGGAAATTTGCCCGAATGAGCTCAACCTCGAGTAGACTGTGGGAGGTCTGCACATGGACGAAAACCTGTTTTTCTCAATCACGATTGGAGCGCCGAGGCGTGTAGGAGGGAGAAAGTCAGTGATCGGAAGGTTGCGATTGGTCTGTTACTTCTGTAGGAGGAAGTGGGCATTATAGCACTCTAACCTCAAGGCCTGAAGGAGACTCTCTGGCAGTAAAAACATCAACGACCGTTTGACATAAACAGCGAACCCACTGCGACATCTTAAAGAGTCTAGAGCCAGAGGACATAAACGGGACGTGCTAATGATAAAAAACACTCCTCGCTGCCAAGAATATCTGCATGGTGCGTTGTTCGGCTACAGGTCAACCATCACGGGCACTAACTGCCTTTTGATAAGTCACAATAGCCGTTACAGAGCTGTATATTACATGTATGCACTACATCTTTGGCTCATGCAAGCTAAAGCTAATAAGCAGACTCAGACACTGCTGACCCAATGCTTTTTATTTATTTCTTTAAAGCAATACGTAGGGATGCACTTGATTATTATCAGTTCACTTTCTCATTATTTTTTTTAATAAAATTCTAAAACATAGTAACAGATACATGTAACAGAAATTCAGCAGATCATTAACAATGAGATTGTTTCAAAAACACTTGCTAACTTGACAAGTTTAATGACATCAAGAAATTCATCCAGAATTTTTTCACCTCTATCGCTGTGGAGCTTATATAAAATACATATTTATTGTCTTGGTTTAACATCATTTCAAGGCCTAATCCTATGGAGATCTACTTCCAGGTGAAACGAGACATAGAAAGTAAAAGAAAGGCCAGAAATGACAACTTGGCAGGGGAGCACTTCTACTGTAGCCAGGGGGTAGAGAGGGAGCCGGGGAGAGAAAAGCAATAGCTCACATTCACACCCACAGCCAAGTGAGAATCACCAGAACACCCTAACAGAGGTTTTATTCCACTGTGATAAATCCACAACACAGGCACATTGTAAAACAGCACAGCCTTCTGACTCCCTCCACCGTAACCTGCCATGCACCCCCCGGAAATGTAGCTACACACCGCCATCGACACAGCCCCCACAGGCATAAATTCCCACATCGGCCACTTGCATAAACTACAACTTAGGCTCAACCTAAATTCATTGCCAAAGTATAAATTACCGTTAATATGTATGTCTTTGGACTGTGGGACGAAGCCAAATTACACAGAGAGAACCCACACAGGCTCAGGGAGAACATAGACAGAACTTTACAAAGAAGGGCCCGGCTACGCATTTAACATCCCTGTGCTGTTAAAATGACTTGCTAAATGTAAAGGTTAACTGTTCTCACATGATGTCAGGTCTGTATGCCTGTGTAACTGGGCGCTTTAGCAATAATTTTCCCTGGTTCTGCCATCAACCTCCAGCAATCAGTCGCAACCAGCCACAGACTGGTCTCTAGGCCTGTGTGACTAGGTCCTTGATTGGGCCCTACACTGTCACCATGACGGTCACATATCTAAAATGGTAGACAAGTTAATGTCAGGTGGTTAAAGTGATCATGTATGTGCAAAACTTCAATAAACAGCTAAGCGGAGCTAATAAAGCTAATGACATTTTTTAACGGGAGCAACAGCAAAAAATAGAAGGTGAATGAAATGGTAAGCTAGCATTTATGGTTGTTTTAAGCAGTTAGCCAAACATGGCTAACAAGTGCTAAGCTAAAAGTAAATTACTGTTAAAAACAGCCCAGATCCCATTAACACAACTTCAAATTAAACTAAAAACAGGCACGCCACCTGAAATATGTTGGGAACTACTAATCTAGTCTGTTAGCATTCAAACAGACAAAAATATGAGTAAAAGTAAAGAAACATTAAACACCGTGCGACAAATGCACTTTGACCAGTACAAAGTATTCAACTGAAATGGATTTAAAATCTTTAAACAAAAGAAAACACAAATAGGTGAAATGTGCACACTGAGGAAATGTCTGCTGGATAACAAAATGGTTTTGGGTATTATGGGGAATTTTTGGGCAGTCTCCTTGTGCCATCAACTATAACTTAACTGTGGCTACAAAGCAACCTCAGACAAAGAGACAGAAATGCAGAGAATGACTCTGACTCTTTTTGACCTCAGTCTGTTGCACTGTCAGGTCAACATCTTTGCGTCTGGTCAGCCCTGTTTGTCAGAGTCGCACACGCTGAAGTTTGAAAGCGTCAAAAAGTTGAAACCGTGGCTAAAGAAAGAGCTGCTGACAGCGGAAAACAGCGTGTCTGGAAGGCTTAGGGATTTTCACAAAGGAAGCATGCTGCTGTGCATGTGTACAGCCTTGTAACCTGCCTCCTAAGCTGCATGTGAGCGTACATCCACACGCATAGCTGTTCCCAGCCCACTGCATATTGTGCAATCTGTCGGTGAACCAACATGGCCTCTGGCTGGGGAGGAAGGGCCCGTCGAAAATGACCGAGGGATGTGGTCAGCGAGGGGTAGAAAGGGCAAACAGAGAGAAAAACAGGGAGGCATGATGCAGCATCAGCACACAGCGTGGCAACACGACCCCGTATCTCTTCAACCACACGCATAAACGCATCTCTTTTTCTCCCTTTTCCTCTTCTCGACTGGGCGCAAGACGTAAAAAAAAAAAAAAATGCAGCAAGACATCAGACGTTGCTATGGCAACAGAGGACGGCACAAGTGCGAATAATATGGACAGATGTGAATAACAAAAACAACAAAACAGGACATAATAAGCGACGGTAAATCAGCTAAGAGAGACATTAAACTGTACAAACCCCACCATGCCCGACTCAAAAGCGCTGAAGGATACCAGCCTACAGGATGGTGTTGCTATGGTAACAAAGCAGGCAATGGGTGGGTATTTGCTATCGTTCAGTAACCACTTTTTGGTGTATGGGTCATTCATTATTTTTTTATATCTTTTTTTTTTTATTAATATACACAGCAAGGTTTCTGCTATTTAGCATAAGGAGAGAACAGCCTGGCTGCTGTCCTCAACAAGAGTCTCCTCATAAAGTCGTCAACTGAAACGTGGAGCGTTTGATAGTTTTCAGACATGCCTTACTCTTTTATCAGCATCCAGCCACAGCTGGTTTCCAGGCGGTAAACTGATGTGGACTAAGCCCAGGTTATCAAAGTTAAGATTTCCTTAATTACACCTGTTCCCTGAAGCAGTTCAGTATTACATCCCTGGATTCTACATTTCCCAGAAAACAAGGCTCGGTTAGCTGGCATGAGGCCTCTGTACTTGCCTACAGCACAGCCACTTTCACATTAAAAGGCTCCAAGTTGGATTTATCTGATTTTCCATTTCCCATTTGTAATTACAGTTCCTACATAGGAACTACATAACCCTGGGGGTCTGGCTCAGTAACATCAGCTCAAAAACGGTGCAGTGGGAGCTTCGTGGCATGGGTTTCCAAGGCCAAGCAGTTTCTGCAGGTGTAACCTGTTGATGAAACCAGTACTTTTGACCATATAGTAGACGTGGAGAGTTTTAGCCCTAGAACACTTTATAATGCTATCACTAACATCGAGTATATTTTACCTGATATAATATAACTGATAAAACACACTTCCCAACACAACAACAATACACTGCAAATTGAAGTGCTCTTCTTTTTATTTCCCCCTATACAACATCTCATAAAATGACTGGGGATCTTGTGAGCCTTATCCAATCCCCCCCTACCCCCATGAGCAAGCACTTGGAGACAGTGGGAGGAAAGAACTCCCTTTTAACAGGAAGAAACTGGAACCAGGCTCAGGGAGGAGTGGCCATCTGCCGGGGGTGAGGGGAAAGAGGAGTGAGCAGAGAGAGGAAGACTGGACAAAAGACACACTAGAGGAGAGCGAACTAGAGTTTAATGATTGCTAATGATTAAATGCAAAGTGGTGTATAAACAAACATGGACTGAAAAGAGACAAGAGAAGAAGAAATGCATAACTACGGGAGGATTCACGGTCAAAAAGGAGAGCTTTAAGCCTAAAGGGTGTCTGTCCCATGAATCCAAACTGAGGAGGGGCCCACTCTACTCTATAAACCAGGAGTAGGCCAGCAGTTTGAGAAATTAATGAACAAAATAACTTGACCTAAAAGGATTACAACCTGCTGGTTGTAATCTGGGCTGTTGATGTGGCCGTTTTTTTGTTTTTTTCCCTCTTTTCACTGCGTTTGGCAGGGACCTGAATGATGATTCACTTGCTGCAACACTACCAAAACGTACTGGAGCAACCAGCCATGGAAAGTATGAGATTGACTTTACGACACTTGTTGAGCATGACCACATCTGAGTTTATCCGAAAGCGACAGCGCAGTGTGCTCAGCGAGCCCGGATCAATAGCAGTTTATAAACCGCGTCCTGCTGCAGCCTGTTTGGATCACCTAGAGGGCAGATGTGTGTTAAGGGGATAATTTACAGCGCCCACATCTGACTCCCTACAAACACCGGAACTCTCGGTTTTAATACTTTGTGATTCCATCTTCTTGACGCCTGGGCAGGAGAGGGGATTGTGCAAGTTCACTTGGCAGGCAGTCCACAGGCACACATCTGGAGAACATTACGTCTGCAGGAGACGTGAAACCAGGGTCGGTGCACGACTTACCCGTGGATATCACACTACGTGTCATTAACCACGTCGCTTTTTTTTTTTTACACCCTAACAGATCACGGGATGCTTTCAGACAGAGGGTAAGCATCCTGATGTGGCAGCATGAACGGAAAAAAGTGACAACAGCAGGAGGATGAGGAGGCCTGCGCTCAATGAAGGTGGATTTTGGATCGAGCTGGCCTCTGGGCCAACGTGTGGATATTTCAAACACAGCTGCAAAGTGCGTGTCTGTGACTTTATACGGAGGGGGTAAAAAAAAAGGCTCTCCAGCGGTGGGTTTGCACAGGAATGCAGTGGAGACACAAATTGTTGCACGCTGCTCCCCCCTCCTCTTCCCAGCCACCCCACTGGCTTGCGTAACGTGAAACGTAGCAGCAAAAGGTAACCACACAGAGACAGGGGCAGAAAAATGCTCGCTTTAACGCTCGTCTCTGTCATTTTCTGAAGTCTGCTGGCACCCCGGTGAAGCGTCACGGCGCACAGGGAACATCTGTAACGGAGCGTTTCTGCCTGGGCTGCAGACACACACGCACACGGCACCAGCACGGCGGGTCTCGGTAGCTCCTGTGAGCCGTTTATTTCTGCCACCCCACCGACCATAAGCCGCTCACATCCTTACCTGCAGTCGCTCCGACGCAGGTTGCCACATGTTCGCAGAATCAGAGGTTCTCCGTCTCTTACTACAGCTTGTTCTCCTCCCGTAGTCCGGCTCACATCTGTTCGCCTTCACTGCTTGCCTCTCCGTCCTCCTTCTCTCTGGACTGGTCGATAATGAAGGATAGGTTGCTCCGCCTGGCTGTAGTTAACGCAGTGGCCACCAGGTGGAGGTACCTGCTATCCACGATGGGGCGCTTCGTGCTGCTTTCAAGTGCGGTGGGAAATCGAGGATCGATACGGTTAAGCTGATGCTTTGAATCTGCAGCCTGATTCTTAGGGGGACTTTTTGTTGGTTTAATCTGAGAGTATAAATGCTGCTTTAGCTAGTTTTTTTGTTTGTTTCTTTCTTTTATACACATTTTAACACTTCTCACTTTGTAATTTCCTTTGAAAAATCCATCACCTTAAATATTAATATTGCACATATCAGATTATACACTATTCGTCCCTGAATTCTCCTCTTCCATTTGGAGCATCTTCCAGTTTATTAATCTGGTTTCATGCAAGGTTATTGTAGTTAACTAAAATGAAACTATAAATTAAAACTAAATAAACTAAAATAACTCTAATAAAATTAAAATTAAAACTAGACTTTTGTGAGGAAAAGATAACCGAATACATTTTGTGAACTTGGAAAACTAAAATAAAA
The DNA here is from genome assembly GCF_963969265.1 of Rhamphochromis sp. 'chilingali'. Taxonomy (NCBI): domain Eukaryota; kingdom Metazoa; phylum Chordata; class Actinopteri; order Cichliformes; family Cichlidae; genus Rhamphochromis; species Rhamphochromis sp. 'chilingali'. The sequence goes on from NC_137935.1 coordinate 28,146,290, forward strand.
ATATGGAAGAAACGCCCTTTAGCACCTGTTAGTTTATTTACATTTACATAACATTTATTACAGCTTACCTGACGAGGCATTGATGGATGTGTTTATTGAGACAAGACTGTGACTTACTGTAACTGCTTTCAAAAAGATGTATGTTTTATTGTAATACTTGTATTATCCTAAATCTCGCTTCTGACATATTCCCTTCTTACAGTAATAATTAAAAAGACTGAAACTAATAAAAATTCAATCAAAACTAAACATTTCTAGGCAATAAAAGCTAAACTGACTAAACTGACTCTGGAACTATAATCACTCTGGTTTCCTGATCTCCAGGTCCATTTTCTTTGGTTGATTGTGCAACATCAAGGTTCTTCTTGGAGATCCCGTCACTGCAGGCCTCAGTGAAGTAAATTCTATACTCCCAAAGTCCTGCATTTCCCATTTCCACATACATCCTTTTTCCAAGGCCCTATTTTTTCCACCCAGCTCTGTGAAGCAACACGAACATCAAAAGGCGCCCATAATGAAATTTAGCCTCATTACAAAAATGAATTAAAGGCCCTCGAAGATTAGTCATCTGGACCAAAACAGCCAGAAGTGGAAGAATGCAGTCAAATCAAAAGAAACGTTATGTAAACCCAACAAAAACAGCATTATTTCAGCGGCTAGCAGCAATGAAAACGTGGTTAGTTTAAGTCTTCCGGTCTCATAAATCCCAAGTTGAACAAAGGCAGCTAAGGACAAAGAATGTTATGCTGCCCACACATTTTGATCTCCTTAAGCGCCTAAAAAACAAAGGCTGACTGTATCGGCTCAGAATGACCTTGTTACTCTACGAGCTCAGTCTGGAAGAGATATTCGTGAAAAACATCATCTGTTATTTTCTCGAAAATTGATCAATTCATTTTACTGCCGCCAAAAGTTGGATAATTTTTAATCTGCTGTCGTGTTAAAATGAAACTTTTAGCAGTAGACGGCACCATGTGAAACAGCCTGACCCTCCAAACCGCTCAAAGGGCAGAGGTCAACCTCACAAAGTCTCGGAAACAGACTGCAGGAAAAGACAAGAGCCAGCAATCGCATCTGGTCCTCCTGCAATGTGTGTGTGTATGTGGGTCGACACACATAATCTACGTAGGTGTGAGGAACGACATGACTCCGCAGTCGCAGTCTGTATTTAGAGATGTTTACACGGGGAAACATCTGGATAAAGCCTGAGGTCACTGAGGGTGTTCGCATTACCAACACTCCATAAAAGGTCTGTCGCACGGCTTACGGTTCAGTGTGGTGGGTATGACCTTGGGAACAGAAAAACAGATGCTGTAAATAGCTAGAATCCACGTTTTCAGAAAACAGTTTAATCGCTGTAGCTCCATGTGTCCGCCCATCATAGCTGGATTATTAGCAGAACAGCAGCAGCATCGCTCGCTCAGTAATCACACTTCAAAATTCTGATGCTGCCACCTTTTTTTATGTTGTGTTTGGGCGAGATGCAAACTGATGAACTGGAGGTGCTCTGTTAAAAAACATAAACAAAGTCCTTTTTGTATGTATAGAACGCTATTTGGTAGAAAACCATGTTCGTGTTTCTCAGTATTGTTTTGGTATGAGTTCTAAAGCGCCTCAGGCCTCAGGTACAGCACTGGTACTAGTAGCACAACACTTTTTCAATCTGATAATAAATCTTTACACTGCCTGTAGAAAAGGGCACAGTACCATTACTGCTGCTACAGCTGTGACAAATGAGCTCATAGGTTCATAGGTGCCCTGGACAGAAGACAGCATTACACTTCCTCGTCGGTGGATCTGTTTAAGGCGTTTTGATTCACTTGATCGTGATTTACAGGTGAGCAAACTTATTATCGCTGGATTTGATCCTAAGGCTGACTGGTTTCAAAATCAAACTCAGGATGTTTGTGTAGACGGCCCAAAATCTCTCTCCCTCTTTAATGAGAAGTGTCGTGCAGAGTTCCCTTTTCGAAACCTATGATACTGTGCAAAAATCTCGACCCAGTGCTTATTTCTTGATATTTTGCTTCCAAGGATCCAGACTTTCTATTAATGTTTCAATGTTGTCTTGAACAAAAGTTCTCCAAGTTTTTCTTTGAGGTTGTATGTTTTTTAAAACAATTTTAACTGTTTGTTTGGTGTACTTGCACTAAACTGTGACCTATGAATCATTCAAACATTTAAAAAAGGCACCTAGCTCAAGTGATCAACCAGCATTGCGTTTACACATAACAAAAAACTTTGTTACTAGTACCCTGTTTCTTACCCCATCATTTAACCGAATCTATTTTTAAAAATGCCAGAAATATTACAGTTTTGACATTCATTAATTTGTATTCTCGCACCAACAAGATGGTTCCCGATGAGTTATCAGGTAAAAACTTGGTATATCTCAGCGTGGATGCAAAAAAAAGAGGAAACTGGGTGAGTGAAGGACAAAAGTAGAAGTGGCAGGCCTAAAATTTTTACATTTGATGGAATTATGAATGCAGACAAGTACCATCAGATTTTGAGCCACCATGCAATACCATCTGGAAAGCATTTGATCGGCAACATCTTCATTTTTCAGTATGACAGTGATAGTAAAACACACTGCAAATTCAGTAAAAGCATACCTGGGTAGAAAAACCACACAGCAGAACTCTATCGGTTGATCTGATATCCTCGTGTTGGTGTTGTTCCCAGATCATCATACTAAATGTTGTTCCAGGATCAACATTGCAAGTGACCAATCAGAATGTTGTGACGTCATACTTTTGCGACTTCGGGAAAAACCGGCGTAAAACAAAAAACTGTACTAAAGCTGCGTGAAACCGCCTCTGTCCGCCGATCAACGGACCCTGACCCTAACCCTAACCGTAACCCTTTAATAAACAGTAAGCAGAATTGATATTGTCCTTGCAACATTGGAATTTCATAAATGCACGAATGGCTTGGCGCGCAAAAGAATAACGTCACAACAATGTGATTGGTCACTTGCAATGTTGAACCTGGAACAACATTTTCATGATGGTCTGGGAACAACACCAACACGAGGATATCAGATTATCCAAACTCTATCAGTCATGGACTGGCCTCCCCTCAATTGAGATCATGTGAGATCATGTTGACTGAGAACAAAACAAAAGACAGTCGGCATCCGAAGAAGAGCTTTGAATGTCCGTTAAGAAGCCTGGAGAACTATTCCTGAAGACTACTTACTGAGAAAGGTCAGGCTTGCACATGTTTTAATAAATCGCTGCACATAATTCCCATTTTTTTGTTATATTTCTTTCATTTTCAGTATTGCTTGAGTTTTCATGGCCAGGCCTCCTTTAGAGAGAAGAGACTTGATCTCAGTGGGACTTCCTGGTTAAATAAAGGTCAATAAATCAAACGCTTTCAAACAAGTATCCTGCCCCAAATATGATGCATGTGGTACAGTACACATGAGACACACATAAAGAAGTCACTTATGTTCACTTGAATCTTTATTGTTTACATAATTCAACAGAGATAATAGTTTATCATGTTGCTGCGGTTTAAAACGGGAGAAAAAAATGGTAGGATTAGCTGAGCCTATTGGTAAAACATTGCTTGATCTCGAGAGGAACAACAGAGCTGCACAGACAGAAAGTTTTCCACTGGCAGAACACAGAAGCACATATATTCTGGACTAGATAACATCTCCTCCGTCTTCTCCAAACTAAAGCCAACAAGAGGCCACTCTAGCAAAGAAACTCACATCCAGAAACTAATCGATGCTGCCAACACTAGAGGTGAATTTGTACACTGGGAGGAACAGGTACACTGAGTAGAACCAACTATGTTTCTGTGCAGTGAGAAGTATACCTACCTATTATCCTAAATATCACTTAAAAACATACAGTAGGATGGTAGGGTCACAGTACTCCAGCAAACCAACTTTCTGTACTATTCAAACACCACTTAGAAACTTGCATGTAAAGAACAGGACAATATAATATAAAGGGGGGGGAGGGGGAAAGGCTGTGACTAGTATTTTATACATTTATGTATTTTGTCTACTAACCACAAAATTCCCTAAAGAAAACATTTGGCACAATCTTGACAGAGAGAAATACAAGTGCAATGGGAAGAAAAGAACAACCAACAACTGAGTACAAAGGTTTTAAAATATTTGCAGAGAGAACATCAAATCTAACCATGCACAAAGTAAGGCAACCTACAGCAGATTCTTTCATGTTTTTTTAATATAGAAAAAGATACAGTGACAAGTGCACCTATTTCTACAACACCTGTAAGGACTGTTGTCAGCGCTGTCTGCTAAGTTTACGCTTAGAAATGTGGGCTCCCGGGATGCTGGCCCCACCTGCAGACAGACAGTCTGGTGCAGACTAAAGTCATCACTCTATTGTACAGCAGAGATTACTGGTAGTGTTGCCTGTCATCATTAATAACTTAAGTGATGCAAAGAATGCTCTTACGCTACAATAAAGCCTTATTGTGAACTTTGACAGGAAAATAGATGTATCAAATTCCAGATTTGCTCTTTTTAATCTACAGTCTATGTTTTGCATTATTTTCTTTTTCCACTTTACATTCAGTTTTCTTTTGCTCTTATTTTAGATTTGTACTGGCATTATGTATATGTGCGTGTGTGTGTGTGTGTGTGTGTGTGTGTGTGTGTGTGTGTGTGTGTGTGTGTGTGTGTGTGTGTGTATACAGCCTGTAATGGTGAAACGCAGTCGTGTTTTACAAATCCTTTGTCTTGATGAGGGTAACCAGTGGCTTGTCATCAGGACTGTAGTCTTCATAGGCGATGGGAGTGGCGTCATACATCGCAGGTCTGGACTTTTTCCCAAATCTAATTTAAAAAAAGCCGAATGTTTATCAAATATTGCAGCGTAAGAAGGTGTTTTGAGAGAATGACAAGTGCTTTTAAAGCTGGAGGAGATAATAACCCAGAAAAAGTACCAAAAAAAGTACAAAACATCCTGACTACCCACCCTACTTTAAAGAGTTAGTTAATTATTGTTCAAGAAAGACAAACAAAAGACAGATAATACTGAAAAATGTTTTTAAAAAGCACAAGTGGAAGAATCCAAGATGCTCTAGCTTTAATTAAAAAATCCCAAAAGTTGACTCGGTGCTGTCTTCAGTTAGACTCTGCCTGCCTGTTAAATGTCACTGTGTCCTAAACTGAACATGCACAGTGTGCAGAGCAGAATTTCAGATTAAGTGCTGCCACAGAGCTGCTGGTGACCGGTAAAATGGCTTTGACAGATCACTCCTGACCTTGGCAGCAGCAATCGAGAAAAACTGTTATGACTGAAGGTTACCGTACCCGTTTCTTCTGGATTCTGAGATATACAAACACGGCGACAACGCATCAAAAAGTTGTGTTAATTAAAAAGAATATTTCTGAGTTAACTTGGTCAATTTTGGATTTCTAAAAAAAAGGGGGGGCAGCGTGGGTAGATGGTAAAACTAACATCCAAGAAATGTTAAATGCAAAGCACTCATAAAAACAGCTCATTAATCACAGCAACTGAACGCTGACACACAAATCCTGTCACTGACCTGGCATGGCGGATGGAGGCGATGGCGTTGCTGAACTCGCTGTCAATGCTGCGGCAGTTGTAGAACTCCTGGTAGGCGTGGCGGGAGGAACCTTGATACTCGATGCGGCTGATGCGGCAGATGCCCACAATGAGGATGATGAGCATGAGCACGAAGGCCACGCACAGAGCTCCAATTATGATATAGAGGGAGTGGCGGGGCATGTTGGTCAAGGTGTCCTCAGTGTGTGCAGGCTTCCACTGCAGGTCTAACACACACACACCCACCCACACACACACACACACACACACACACACACACACACACACACACACACACACACAGGGATAGATCTTTGTGTTATATTATTCATGCATAAGATTCAACCTCTCAAAAAAAAAATTATTTTTAGAAATGCAGGTAAAGCTGTAACAGTGCATCTTAATCTCAGCATAATGTGATTTACTATTTCTTTCAGGGTTGCTATAAACATGAAATTTGTAAGTTGAAAGATAACAGCCTTAATTATATTTTAGCATTAAAAACCTGGTTTAACCATTACAGAAACACACAAGAAATGGTAAAAAAAAAAATATAAATCTGTTACTGTAAATTTGTGTGTGTGTATAAGTTAATAAAGATCAGTCACAAATTGAATTTTTTAAACTGTTTAACCTTCACTGAATCAGAAAAATACAACTCTTGAGATAAAATCTCTTTTGCAAGCGTGTCTTAACGACCATGTTCTGCTCATGTGCCATTCACTCCCCAGGAAAAACACTGAAATATCAAAAGGTTTTTTGATATGATTGCTCACGTAGATATGTACCTGCACAAGCAGGGAAAATGCTTTTTCATTTGTAGTAAACATGGGAGGAAATGTGGGAGGAAATGGAGCTCAAACCACTGAAGAAAACATGTTTCTGCTCGCCAGAGGTGAGTGAGTGGAGTCATATGAGGTCAGGTTTAGCATACTGTCACTGCAGACTCTGCACATTACCACTGCTGGAGTCTCAAGTTTGTCAGCCCTGAAGGGGACCCTCACTTGCCTGGAGAGTTGCCCCAAGAGTTGGCTGTCTTGCCTGACAGAGTAAGCCACTTCTGGAGCTCAACACTGAATTAGCCCAGCAGTGAAGTTACAGCAGTGCAAACTGTGCATCGTGTCGTCAGTAGAATTTGTGTGTAGTCAGAAGTTTGTGTTGCATCCAAATCTGCTGGCAGGCATCTTTTTTTAATTCTGCCAAACACGTTTCATGTAAACTGTATGCAATGATTTCTATGTTTCTATGAACTTAGTGTCTTCAATAATATTAATATTAATATGTCCCTGTGTGTTGGCCCTGCGACAGACTGGCGACCTGTCCAGGGTGTACCCCGCCTCTCGCCCTATGACAGCTGGGATTGGCTCCAGCGCCCCCCGCGACCCTGAGAAGGATAAGCGGTAGCGAATGGATGGATGGATGGATAATAACTCATATTCCAGTGATGAAATGATGATGACCATGTGAAGTTTGCCTTTTCTTCCGTGTTTCTGTAAAATATTTCGCTCTAAGTCAGAGACGTGCTAAAGTGTGCTGACCTGCATTGTGTTTTTGGGTGCATGTTTAGGCCAAAACGCTGATTAATCATTTGAAATCAAAGTTTAGGCACTCCCATCCAGTTTGCCAATATACTCTGCTGTAAATCCTGCACTGAAATATGAGGATTGTTTGTTTATTAAACCTAAAAATCAGCATGGAGTCACTGACAGAAGCGCGTCGACATACAGCCTTATGTCGTCTTGATGGATTCTCAATCATCCAGGTAAGTAATCTCCAAAAGTTGATTCTGTTCATCTGGACGTAGCATTTTGTGGGAACGCGGAGTCAAGGAGGCCATTTACATGAAAAGGGAAAGACCATCCCTGAATCGAGGAGGGGGCCTATGGGTACATCTTTCACCATCTTACAATGTTTGATTGCTGCCATTCCCCAACTCTCTGTGAATGGTACTCATGGCCACTGATCAGTGGTCATTTGATCAGTGGGTTTTGGTCAGTGGTTGTTGATCAATGGTCATGAGAATTTGCATAAATAAGATTAAGGAACTGACCTCCCCGCCCATTGTTCCTTCAGTGGGCTGGTTTCAGTCATTATGCAAATGTACTGTTTATAAGATTTGGGGAAACCTGCAGTCAGCTGAGACTGAAGAAGTCACTTGGATGAGTGACGAAACGTTTCTCCCACAAAACGCTAAGTCCAGATGAACAGAATCAACTTTTGGAGATACAGCCTTATAAATTAGATTTTGATATATTTATTTCAGAAATGATTCCTAATAAGGTGTATGCTGCATCAGACAATAACACAGGTCTGCAACCAAAAAACTGCAGAGGATTTTTTGACTGTTTCTTATTTTTCCTCACTGAAACTTGGAAAAATATTCCATCACGTCAGGTTTTCTTCAAAGCTCATGTTTTTAGTTTAATTAAGTGTACAATTTCCCTTTTTTATACTGAAATCTGGTATCCTATACTTGAGTTAAAATATATCCAATAATGATTTCTTACATTAATTTCATCTTTCTTACAGCGAGACTTGAAAGAAATACAAATAGAAAATGCGAGGAATTGAGGGCGGTCAGTAGGAGGGGGAAGGTATGGTGGGTTTGGTGGTGTGAGGAGCTCAGATGATCATGTCCCAACAGCTTTATTTTGGTCATCGTGAAAGGTAAGGAATCTAAGAAAAATTATGCACAGTTAATTGTAATAAAACACTGATTTTCTTCATCGCTGTTTCTGTTCCAGGGGTCAGAGATGTTCTACAGGACAAGAGTATCTTCACCAACAAGTTTGGAGGTTCTGCAGGAGCTGTTTTGATCTGGGAGCTTGAATTCAAAAGAGCCTCCTTCTTCTTGCGATGATAAATTCTTCTGCGTGAATGTTGCTGGTGAGAGTGAACAGCAGGGAGAAGCAGAGCTGTGTGACTGCAGCCTTCCTGCTCAGAGGTCTCCTCGTGAGTGTCATACAAACACTGATGCTGCCCGTGAGCTTCCTGTTTGTAGTTGGAGGAGGAAGGTCACTTCTTTATCACGTCATCGGGGAAAACTTTGAAGCATTTGGCTCATTATCAAGCAGCATATCTGCTTCTACACAGGTTAAAGAGCGGACACATTCTGATTTAAGAGTTTGCTGCATGGGTCCAGGGGTGTCAAACATGCGGTCTGTGTCCATGCACTTTGGCACAATAGATGGCTTTGCAAGGCAGATTGTATCTATGGTTTTTCAGCAGAAGTTTCTGCTATTCTGACAGAGGTGATGCCAGCATTACCACGTAGATGTGAAAATATACGGACACCGAAGAGTATCATTAGTTTTTAAAATCTTTAGAATGGTTTTTTGTTTCTTTTTTGAAGTTTTAAAAAAGATTCAAATCTCTTGTTTTATTCTCAGCCTGCCCACGTCCTGCATTTAGGTGTGAAAATCATATCACAGACGATGGTGCCCACTGAAAAGTCAATGGGTCAAAGGGTTAGTTATCAGGAACCAGGAACTACATTCAAATTTCAACCTCACAGTGGAAAGTCAGAGGACCACTAAAGACAATAAGGTTCCGCCTCTGGAACTCGTTGTGTGTGTGTGTGTGTGTGTGTGTGTGTGTGTGTGTGTGTGTGTGTGTGTGTGTGTGTGTGTGTGTGTGTGTGAGTTTGCTTGTGTCAAAATTGGGGACTTCTATCAGCTCACACACCAGTCAATTGGGGACACCTCTCCCTTTGGGGACCAAAACCACCGTCCCCAATTAGATTTACCTCTAACAACGTTCAGCATGCTCTAAAACACACGTGTGTGTGTGTGTGTGTGTGTGTGTGTGTGTGTGTGTGTGTGTGTGTGTGTGTGTGTGTGTGTGTGTGTGTGTGTGTACTAGCTGCGGCCCAATCATCATTTTATTATTTAGAATAATATCTGATGAGATATTTTCTGACAGGGTGACTTACGGATCTCGCAGCTGGGTCCCACCCACCCAGGTGGACAGTGACAGGTGAAGCCATTTGATTGGTCGATGCACGTGCCTCCGTGGTGACAAGGGTTGCTGTCGCACTCATTGACGTCGACCTCACATTTTTCCCCTGAGCAGACAGGTAAGGTGGCATTAAATGACTTTTTTAGCAATAACGTCAACAGCTCAAAGTGAGGCTGATGGATCACAGCCTGACTTCATTTTCCACGCAGCTACATTCATCTTCATCACCAGCCATAATCACAGAAACACGCAGCTGGTCGTCAGGCTGTGCTCACCCAGGTATCCAGGCGGGCAGGAACAGGAAGCATTAAGTCCCGCACTTTCACAGCGGCCTCCATTCAGGCAGCGCATCTTCAGACATGGGTCCTTGTAGATTTCACAGTGTCTGCCTGCATGCACACATACAAAAAGAGCTTTCAATAATTCACCGGGCAGCACTTTTAGCACTCTAAAACATATTCGGATACACTCACACACACATACCTTCAAACTGGGGTGTGCAGACACACTCATAGGCATTGATGAGATCCCTACAGGTGGCGTAGTTTTGGCAAGGGGCAGACAGACACTCATTGTACTCCTCCTCACAGTACAAGCCATGGTAGCCTTAACAGGACACAGATTCATACAGTTCAGAATAAAATCACAGTCTTTATGAATGATTATGTAATAATAAAGGGTTTGTGTTTATGTGAGACACAGAGACAGAAAGTGTGTATCCTTCTGCAGTGAAACACAGTAATGGTACAAATTGATTTTCCTGATTTTCTTTGCATCACTGTGAATATGCATGAAAATATTTTTTATTTAGTTTTCAGGCTCTAATATCTTTAAGACCATACATGTACATTTGAGTAGCTTCATGCTGTTCTTTCTAAAGGCCTTCAAATATGGTATGGTGGGTCACACTACAAAATTTTCCAAGCTCTCAAAGTTTTATTTTGAACTTGAGCAACACTTTAGAAATTCCATAGTAGCAGATGTTTGGATTAGAAATATTGAATGACATGTTAAGTAGATCTCTAGATACGGCTATTTCAATTCCACAGGAAACTGATCGCAAAAGGCTCGAATCCCCCACACTTCACAAAAATATGGAAATGAATAGTAGTAGAAAGCTCAAATTAGACCACTTTTTCACTCTCCTGGAATTTCTTCCATCATAGATGTTTCGTGTGCCTAAAAATTAAAAAAAAAATATTGGCTGACGTATTGGATTTTAAAATCACTGAATATTGGTATCCTTATTGGCCTTATAAATCCCACATCAGTCGGGCTCTATTGTAACAAATTAATTTCTTCAGGGAGTAATTATGTCAAGTGATGCATTACATTTCATTATAGTAGCACGTAATGTGTAACACGTGATTTTCTTTCAGTAACGACCCCAGCACGAGTTAAAGCTGAGCAGAGGGTCCTTGTAATAGCGCCTCAAAAACAGTTCACACAGCAACAGCCTATCAAACAACCCGTAGCATTCATCTTGTGGCACTATGAAGCAATTTCCTCACGCGCCCTTCCTCGGTCACTGTTCTTGCTCTCAGTGCTCTGAGCAGATTAAAAATATTTCAACCTTTTAAGTTGCACTTGACACCAGCATTGAGACCTACTGCCATCAATGCTAGAAGCTCAACATTTTACGTGTTTACCTGACTGAACCGCACACTACAGCGTACACAATAACAACTGGACCACCGTATGTGCCTCTGTATTTCTTTACAGGGATTTATAAATTAGCCAACAGGGGTATGAGCGCATATTAAATCAATGTCAAATGACATGCAGTGCACCGTGTTTTCCATAGGATGGCAGCTGTGTACTGAGACCAGCATTAACATGGTCAGCGCATCAGAGCATCAGTGCCTCTTCAGCTGTGTGTTTTGCGCTTTTCATATAGGACGTGTGTAACTTGCACTTCGATTTTGTGGCTACAACAGATGCAGATCGAGTGTTTTCATTATCTCGTCTCCAACTTTGACTGCATCTCTCGGCTGGGTGCAAGTACTGACTGAAGCATCAACAAGCCCTCCTCGGGCTACAGCTAACATGTGTTTGGGGAAAAGAGAGGAGAGCAATTAATGAGGAGCCCAGTTAGAACCTCCAGGGCCCTCTCTGTGAAATGTCAGTGAAATGTCAAGTGCCTTTCCAAGACTCTGCCTGCTTTCTGTGGGCTGGCAGCCTCTCATGTGAGCAGGATTACAGGAAACAGGAGGACAGATCCTTCAACATATCAGCTCCCCAGAAGCTTTCTTTCAAACAGCCAACAGGCATTTACACAACCCCACACATCCGCACACCGACACCATGGAGACGGTCACACTGCTGCATTTGTGGACTCACACACACAGACACACACACTGAAATTAAAACTTTAATGCAGACACATAAACATGCCGCAAGCAACTGACATTCTGATGATGGGGAGAAAAGATCGTTTTGGTCCAAAACACTGCAATGTGTGTGTATCTGTGTGTGTGCGCGCACATGTGTGTGTGTGTTTGTGTGTGAGTGTGATGCTTGGGATGCTAATTACAAATTACCAATTTCACCAGTCCCATTACAGAGGGAGCAGAGGCATTTGATTGGATGGCAGCATCTGTTCAGCTACAAAACACAAACACAGACGACAGACTGGGAGCCACACACACACACACGCGCACACACACACACACACACACACACACACACACACACACACACACACACACACACACACAGCTTCTCCATGGCAACCAGACAACAGAGGATAAGAGGGAAATGAGGTGCGGTAAATGTTACAGGATGATGATGAGAAAGGACAAAAGGACAAGCAGAAGAAAAGAACACGTGAAAGTAACACAACGTTATGAAAAATAGAAAAATATGCAGGTAGTGTCGCAATAATTGAAAAGAAGTGGGCGCCCGCTCTGCCTCAGAGCACAGTAAGAGCCGTTTGAATAAAAGGGAAGAACATGAAATAAGAAGGCATTATTACAAATCCAAGTCTTGCTGCTCAACATTGATACTGCTTCGTTTCAGGAATTTAAAAAAAGACACCAAAATGTACATTTTAAAACTCTTTGTACTGAAATGTCAGGCGCTTTCACAAAAAATGACATTAACATAAGAAAACAAACATAATCTTAGCCCCTAATGCTTAATGTATCATATTTGATGCACGCATACAGTTTCTGTGAGTTTTCCACTTCTACATTATCAGTGTGATTTATATGTATTTATTAAAATAAATAAATTCCACACTACATTTTTAAGCAATAAATATGCTGCAAAAATGAATGTGGCAAATATAATAGGAATTAAAAGTCATATATTCAAATTCATATTAAATTAATGAAAAGTTCCATTGTCACAAAATACAATTTTCTGGCGATTATTTCAGGGTTTAGACTTTAAAGGGTCAAAGCGGACCATTTGCTCTTCCTTATTTTGTGGCAGACATATTTTGTTACAACAATGGATTCTAATATTAAAAGGGCTAAAATCTCAAATATTGAGGTCAGCGTGTGTACAGGTGGAAATCTCCAGACTACTTAAACTCTTGTTTTCAACCGTTTTATCTTGACTCAGTGTGAATCACACAGAGGTGATATAGTTAAAATGGTCGTCTCAGATACAGAAGCCCCACCTACCTGCTGTTTAAACCTTTTATTTGTGAGGGGCAGCCAATCAGAATAAAGTAAACTTAAAGGAAGAAGAGCTAAAACAGCGTGTTTCAGACAGAGCGACGAGCTGCTCCTATCAGTTTAGGTCTGTGAATCACATATACGGAGCAGGAAATCAGCTCCAAATAGATCCACTTTAAGCTCTAATTGCTTTCTGCCATTCTTCCAAAGAGACAGGAACTAGATTAGCCGTGTGAAAGGAGCGTGAATGGGAGCATAAAATATGACACTGAGATGGTTACTCCTCTGTACATTTGACTGACAGCGTGTATAAACAGTGAGAAGCAGGGGCAAAGTGTCAAATTATGTTGATGGGCCATTGGGAAAGTCATCATTTTCTCCATCCTAGCAAGGTAATTGCAAGACAATAGATAATGACAAGTCATCATTCCACTCAATTGATTTAATCAGTGAGGCCTCAGCACCAGCAGCGCCGTGCTATCGTCTAAAAAAAACACTCATCGTTGGGGCAGATGACATTTAAACACACCTGAGTCTAAGCCAGGACTACAAGTCACCATCCTTTTACTTATTACAAAGTTTAATGTGCTGGTGGTAAATCCAGATACAGAGTGGAGATTGATCAAAGTAAGGTTTCAAGAGGTTTCATGAAGGCTCTTAAAATGTGAATTTCTCAGTGACATCAGTCAAAATCTCATCGGTCCAGGAACTCAGTGGACATGTAGTTTTATTTAAAAATAAAAAGTCCAGCTTCACTCTACTCCCCACTCTACTCTCAGAGGTTTCAGGCTTTTAAGTAAACAGAGTTTCAACTTTTCTACTTGTATGAATCAGCCTATTATATTTCTGGTGCAGTTTAATTCAGCCTTTGTAGCTGATTTGGTTTAATTTTTAATCAGATCATTTAAAAGAATTACTTCCACTCCTCACATAACAAGTAAAACTATCTGAGGATTCATAGATGTCATAAAACTCTTTTAGTTTAAGTAGACCGAGCCCTTTTATGTTAACTATAAGCTTACCTGGCACGCAAAGACACCTGTAGCTGTTTCCCACGCTGCGGCAGACCCCGTGAGCGCAGGGGTTCAGGGCACAGAAGTCCACCAGCTGGGCGCAGGTGGGTCCTGTGAACCCTGCTGTGCAGCTACATCCAAACCCCAGGGGGCCGGGGCCCTGGGCGTAGCATGTCCCGTTATTGTGACAGGGGCTGGAGGCACACGGGTCCACCTTCTGCTCACATGTAGCACCCTGGTAACCTGTGAGAGGGCAGAGAGGGAGCAAATATCCTTAATTTGCTGGAAGGAGAGGCTTAAAGCATACAGCTGCGCTATTACTGGTAAATTGTTAGTTTTGAAGGGAAAGCTTTGGGATTCAGATGAACCTGCTTTCAACAATGGGTGACACAGCAGGGGCTGTGTTTATGCAAGGCGGGTGTTGCAATCCAATATGTGGCATCTACTTTGGCATAAAATTGCACCCACTCAACTGCCCACTGAAGCCGCTTCTTAATGCAAATGGAACTTTGCAGAAAAATGTTAATGGGATAAAAGAAACTCCTCTACAGTTAAAGGGGATCATAAGTTTTGTTTTTATTTTCTTTGAGTGAACTTTATTGCATTTATAACCACTAACTAAAGGGATGTGCTTCAATTATTCATGCTGCATACGGTGTATTAAATATGATGACAAAGCACCAGCAACCAAAAATATGTACAGAGCAGGACAATAGGATGAAGACAAATGCTTTCCCTAAAGCAATAAATAAATAAATAAATAAATAAAGACATTTATCATGCAAGAAAACCACAGTAAGTAATGCAGGAGTGCATTAAACAGTCCTGGTTATATTATACTCCTGTAATGTTTTAGACTTAAAAGCATTTTTCTGACGCAGTTATTTCACTTCTTAAATTGTGCATTTGGTACGTATGGTTATATAATTTAAGTGCGCGCAGTTTAAGATTACATGCTATTATTTACTGAAAAGAAAAGTTTAGTATGCAAGAAAACACACCGGATTACTTTTTTGTCAAAAGAGGGAGTGAAGCTAAAGTCAGTAAACAGTCAATTTACCTTTAAAACTACACACGGAGGAAACACAAAGCCAGGTCCTGTTTATTTGCGTCACTGAATACATCATAAATTAAGAACACATTAAACATTACATATGTAGAAAAACTAGTTTGAATTATATATGTGCTTTTAATGTTTTCAAGTCTAATTCTTTTGTAACACAACTCTGTCAGTGTAAAACTATGTTTTAAATGTTTCAGTAAAAAAGATCAAACTTTTTTTAATGGCAGTGTGTCGCAGTGGTTGGAGGGATTTACGCTAGCCGTTTTCCAGTGCTAGCTTTCTGCTAAGCTAAGCTAACACTCCTCAAACAGAACAAACAAAGGGCAGTATTTGTATGATATGTGGTAGGTCTAATAGAGAAAATGCTCAGGAGAAAGTTAAACTAATTCAGACTTTATATACTCACTGGCCACTTTGTTTGGTACACTTTGCTAGTACCTGACAAGAGCCCATTGTGCCTTCAGTGTATTTTATATTGACATGACAGCCTCACACACTTGATGCTGATTTTTCGGTTGCATATCCATTATGCTAATCTCCCATTCCACCACACCCCATGGGTTGAGATCTGGTGACTGTAGAGACCATCTAAGTACAGCGAACTCATTGTCATGTTCAAGAAACCAGACTGAGATTATTTGAGCTTTCTGACATGGTGAGCTATCCTGCTGGAAGGAGCCATCAGTAGATGGGTATACTGTCGTTATAAAGGAATGGACATGGTCAGCAACAAAACTCAGGTAGGCTGTGATATTTAAACTGTGGTCAGTTGGAACGAAGGGGTCCAAACTGTGCCAAGAAAGTATCCAGCACACTATTACACCTGAACCTTTGATACAAGGCAGGATCTATGCGTTCATGTTGTGTATGTTAAATTCTGACCCTACACTTTGGGGGTTAAAGCAGAAATTAAGACTCATTATCACACCAACATTTTTCCAATGTTCTCAGCATGTGTGAACTGTAGCCTCAGTTTCCTGCTGTTAGCTGTTAGCTGGTGTGGTCTTCTGCTGGTGCAGGTCAACTGCTTCAAAGTTTGACATGATGCACATTCAAAGACACTCTTCTGCATACGCTGGTTGCAGTGATTGGTTCTTTGAGTTAATGTTGCCTTCCTATCAACTTATAGCAGTATGGCCACTCTCCTGGCCTCTGACATTTTCTCTCAGAGAAACGCTGCTAAATAGAGATTTTCTCTTTTATGTCTCTTTTTTTCTCTCGTTGTGAATTGTAAATGGTTGCGTGTGAAAATCCCAGTAGATCAGCAGTTTGAACTCCAGCAGGTTGTCTCGACCATGTCTAAATGCCTAAACACATTGAGCTGGTGCAATGTGATTTCATGATTAGGTATTTGCATTAATGACCACCTGAAAATGTGCACCTAATAAAGTGGCCAGTGAGTGTAAATTAGAATGCAATAATTTAACTGTATCTACTCAATGTGACTGAAAAAAGAAACAGCACCTGTATGCAATGATCAATACAAAGCAGTTTTGATGCTGCAGAATCAGTACTCAACAGTGATGGGAATAACGGCGTTACTAACGGCGTTACTTTTTTCAGTAACGAGTAATCTAACTAATTACTATTTCTATCGTTACAACGTCGTTACCGTTACTAACAGGAAAATGTGGTGCGGTCGCACTACTATTTTTCAACAAACAGACGGTTGCAGCTGTCTTTAGCTTGCTGCACCTTATATCAGTTGCATGGAAGCAGCTGTCTATGTAAGTAATCGAGAACGCGCTCCCGCGGGCAGCAATCACTTTCTGGCAGACGATCACTTTTTGGCATAACACCTGGAGCTAAGGGGGCAAAACAATCGCATGAGTGCTGCTGTTTGACTGAGGAAGAATAAAGTAGTCGTGGTAAGCCAATCACATGACCACTTCAAGACAAAGCAACAAGGTGATATATACCAGTTTTTAAATTGTGTTGATAAGCCTCGTAAAACCAGAGTCATGATAAAAATATATACACAGCGTTTTTTCCTCAATAGTTTCGCCACGTTTACTGTCTAAGGACAGCGCAGCAATCACTCTCTGCTTATGACCAAAAAATAATAAAACAAAACAAAAAACAGCCCGTTCGTGTTTGTGGAAAAATGTCGACCAATCAAAAAATGATGTGGCGACATGACATTTGGTTGTTTAGGAAGAGGGGAAAGTTTTAGGAGTGATGGCACGAGAGAGAGAGAGAGAGAGAGAGAGAGAGAGAGAGAGAGAGAGAGAAAGAAAGACAGCAGAAAAAAAGAGAGCGAGTTTTGAGAAATTTGTGACGTTTAGCATGTTTGGAGTGTGTAGTTAATGTGTTGTCTTGTGTAGTTAGTGTGTAGTGTTGTGGATAGGTTTGTGTTGTGTGTCAGAACAATGAGGCGACTGCTGTCTCCAGGTAGAAACAGGAGTGATACACCTGCTGCTGTCAGACCTGCAGGTATCAGGCTGTGATGTTCTCCTTTATAGTGGACAGAAATTATTTTTTTGGAGTGGCACAAATAATTTGTGTGGCATCTTACTGAATGCAGAACAGCTGATTGTTCTGTAAATAGTTTGAATGGTTATTTAAAAAATGGGTTAAAGGTAAATGGCTGCAAATATCTTTGTTGTTTGCAAAACTTGTGCATATGATTTTAAAATTGACAATTTATATTTGCATTTAAAGTTATGAAATATGATTCATTAAACATGTGTGTGGTTATTACAGTAAAAAATATAACCTTTTCAACTTTTATGTTTTTTGTCTGAATTTAGATCAATTGTGTTAATACAGTGTGTCAAAATGAAAACATAACTGTAAACTAAAGGATGATACGAAACAAGGCAAAGTAAATAGTTTTTAAAGGTGAAATGTAGAGGAAAGTAGTTAAAAAACTTTTTTTAAAGTAACGCAATAGTTACTTTTCAATTAATTACTTTTAGAATCTTGTAACTCAGTTACTAACTCAGTTACTTTTTTGAAGAAGTAACTAGTAAATATAATTAATTACTTTTTCAAAGTAACTTGCCCAACAGTGGTCCTCAAAGAAGCAATTCAGCATATTCAGAAAAATGTTAAATTACACCTTGAAGCCTGATTAATGGCTTGTTTTCTATAATATCCTCAGAAAGAAAGAGAGAGCAAATGGTTTGACTCAAAATGTTCTTTCATCAGTCCCTCTTCCTTAGTCAGGTCACCAAAAAAACAGAGTGACAGCACCTTAACGCACACCGAAATATTGTGTTGACAGGGACATCTATAATGCTACACCAGCATCTCTGAAGGGGCTGAGTCTGTTTCCGTCATGCTCCTCCGTGTTTGTATGGGGGCTCTGTCCTGTGCACATCCATGATCTCATTTGCTGATGTGCCTCACGTGTTTCTTCTTCGCCTCCTCTCATTATCTTGTGAGCCTCTGCCTCTTTCACCTATCTTCCGATTCTAAAAATAACCTCCTCCCGTCACCCCTTCTCCTCCTCCTCCTCCTCCTCCTCCGTGTTCACCTCCCATGAGAACCACCATTGTGCTGCAGAGAGCAGAAAGACACAGTCTCTACGCACATACCTTTTCTTTGTATGTCTTGGTCCTCTGATTCACAGCGTAGTAACTCCCTGTGCTGACTGCACCAGAGTGCACACTCAATTGAACTAATGAAGAGATCTCTCTGAAGCATCCATTGATCTGCAAGACTTTATTTCACCGTGTGAGCAGGACATTTATCATTCAGCAGAGCGGACAGGAGCAATCAGGAGCAGGCAGGGAAAATATCACCACAGCTCTTCTTCCCTTTGCTGCCTCCTTCTCTTTCTGCTTCATCCCTTCCTTTCTTTGGTCCTCTGACTTCTTCCAAGCCCCCTCATCTCATCTTCCTTTCCCCGTTTCTCTCATACAGTTCCAAAAGCGCCGCTGATACCGAACACACACATAAATGTAATTTCCTGATTTGCATTTGTTCCGCTGTGGTTTAATCCCCCCGCTTTCCTTCGTATTTAACATATTAGCTCCATTTAAGAACTTGAGCTTCATTTCTCTCTTTGTCTGGTTCAGCTTTTATTTTTTCGGTAACACGTACATTTATCTAAAGAGGCACAACTACACTGTGACATAGGTCCCAGCTGACAGAGAGGAGTCTGTTCGTTCCTGCTGCCAGCATTCAAACTGCCAGGAGTTAACAGTATAAATTTAGCTAGCCTGCTCACTCCTCCACCCTTCTACTTTTGGCTGGAGGCAGCCACAGTGCTGGCGTTCACACTTCACACTTTTCTGTCGGTGTGTGTAAGTGAGAAGAAGTTAATATGACGGTGGTTGTCTCTGTTGAGGATTCAGAGTGCGAAACATGGCCTACTTACACATGAAATTCAGATTAAACATGAGACCTACAGGTTTGACTTTTCCAGCACTTTGGATCAAAGTTAAATTTCCTGCATTCTTCTTCTCAAAGTCTGTCTTAAAACAAGGCTACGTCCAAACAACTAGATTTTCATTTCAAAACATTTGAAAATTTGCAATTTCTGTCCAGATAATAAATCTCCAACTGATACTAACATGCACAAAAAACAACCCAAGACATTCCCTGTAAATTAGGCATGATTGCTGTCATGATCCACAGTCTACAGGTTGTTATCTGCCAGTCAGGACTGAAGATTTGTTTTTTCTTTATGGCCATGTGACAGGGAAATGATGAAGCAGGTAGGTAAGGACACTTAGTAAGACTGGGCTGCAAACCTGGACACCTGGTTCATTGTTTATTAAACTCTCTGCTTCTGACCACACAAATTTAAACACACTAAAATATAGCAATAAAATAGGGACGATAGATTTTTTGGAAGTCACTGTTTTCAGGAGAAATTATGGTTGAGCTTCTTCCTCTTAGAAGGGAGTTTTTCTTTCACACTGTTGTCAAATGCTTGTCAATTGTTGTTTTTTTCTGTATTAATCTTTACCTACAATATAAGGTACTTTGAGGCCAGGGGCAGATCTGAGGGTGGCATGGATATCAAAGCTATTACTTTACGCATATGCTTTAATCTTAAGAAAACATTCATAAAAGCAGTGGATTGTGAATTCCTTTCCTCACTGGTGACCTTGCTCCTTAGGCAGCTGTAGACTGATAATGTGTGTGAGGCCTTCTTTCAGACTGTATATGTATATGTGGTTAAAATACATTAAATACAGCATGTATACACGTTTCATATAAACATAGTCTGTAACTTTCTTATTGACTTTAACCCAAATAATTAGACATTTCAGTTACATGAATAATGTAATATTTTTTGATTTTATGTACTGTCCTAGCCTATATAATAAATAAGTGTGTAGCCCAGTAAGTTTAAAATCCAGAAAGCTACACAACGTGTTATAACTCGTGTTAGAAACACAAGTCTAACTCTTCTAACACGTCTAACGCTCTTTTTATTACAAATAATTAAAGTGTCACATGCTTAAATTTACACAAAATGTCAGAAACCTGCACTATCATGAAAACATTTTCTCCAAAAATGTAAACATCATTTTTCATGAGTTATTGGGTTATTACACACACACGTTCATTCATTTCCAGACTGTAACAATCAACCACCTGTGTTGATCCGAAATGCCCCTGGTGTTGATTTAAAATGTACTCTGGCACAATCAAGGGTCGATTGCTGCTTAAAACAAAAAATAAATCTATATCAACCTGTGGGCGATGTTTTCATGTATTCAATGTTAATTGTAGCGAGGCTCAAACTCTTAATGCTAGGTTATTTTAATAAACAATGTTGTCATATGCAAAGCTAGAGTGACACTAGGAGTGGCAACAGATTATTTTTAGGTTGGGACATGCCACCCCATGCCATCACAGTAGATCCGCCCCTGCTTGCGGCAAGTATTATTGCAATTTGGTGCTATACTGAAAACTGAAAATTGCAAGTGAACCCTTATGACTTCTACATCAGAGAAAGTGCTGCAGCTGGAACTAAGTACATACTTTGTGTTATTATGAGTCGAAAAGCAGGTATAGCATGTGCCAATTTGGCTGCTTAATTTTGCTTGTACTTCTTTGCCAGTGGAGAAAAATAATAAATACAGAGTGTCTCATTTATCATGGATTGCAGAGCGTTTCTGCTCTACTGGCTCCCAAAAAGAGAGAGAGAGAGAAGAAAAGCTGGAAAGCCAGTGTTATCGGTCCATTAAATGGTTGTTATCAGCTGTTATCACTGCCATTGATATTACCAGTAGGCAAACTTTTCCCCCAGCTACAAGGCGCAGTAGGCTGTTGTCAATTCATTTAACTGTGCGGTGTTCCTGCATCGACATAGGTGGAGTGTTTCCAGTTTGAAAGAGCAACTAAAATCTGTGTGAGAATGGTGGAGTTGGCAGAAATCAGATAACTTTCACCAAGGAAATGTTTGTATGGACTCTTTGCATGTAGTGCCATTCTGACTTGTTCTGTTTTTCATCTTAGTGATGCCTGCTAGAAGGTGCAAGACGGCACCAGCTGGCTGTCATAGGAAGCCAGTAACAGCCGTTTGTTGGGTTTATAACAATTTGAAACAGGTGGAATACATTTTTTTTTCCACCTCCATGAGTTGTGAATAAAAGCCTTTGATGATTTCTTACTCAGAGGTTTTACACCTGAGAATGTCAAACTCACTCACACCGTGGTCCACATACAGCCCACTTTGATCTCAAGTAAGCCAGACCAGTGAATCCCCCCGGTCTATCGGTATGAAGAAGTTTAACTGCACACTTAATCCCTAAGATATGTTGGTATTAGAAAATAAAGTGCAATTTCAGCAGTATATTTTCTGCATAACAAAGAAATGCTGTGATAGTAAAAGAATGAAGTCTGTCCCAATGACTCTTTGGGCATAAACTGTAAAAAATAAATGTATAAAATTTTGGAACAAGTTCTGGTAACTCATTGCCCAGAATGTCATTTAACTATAAAACAGATCGTTTTTGGTCATTTACAGAAATTTTTATTTTAAATACCTATAAAACAGGAAGGTAATAATATTGAATAATATGTAATAAATATAGTTAAATATTCAAAACTCATGCCGTCCTTCACTTGTTGCAAAGCTGTCGAGTGGGCTGGATCATAGTCTCTGCTGGGCCGATTTTGGCCCCTGGGCCTTATGTTTGACACAGCAGTTTAACACTGTTATTAAGGATCTCCTTCCTTAAGCCTTGAGGCAACTGTTGTTGTAATTTGTTGCTGTATAAATACATTTGAACTGAATTCTTTGAATTGAAGTCTTCCCTAGTTTTCAAACACACTTAAAAAAAACAAAAGACATTAAAGTTTCTGACATACAGATAATAAGACATCGTGGGGTCATCTTTGAGCCCTGCAAGCACTTCTCAATTTGACCCCCACCTGCTACCTTATGAAAAGCAGAATATTTGCTCATGCAGTGTGTGAGCAGGTGTTGTAGTTCTGAATGATTACTGAGATATTGATTAATCCCTTGTTAGAAATCATGGCCTGTAATGAAACACCCTTTTCTATGGATTTGTCATTTTGAGTTTGTGTGGGTGGAACATTTTTTTTCCAGGCTGTTACTGATTTTCTCTGCCATTATTTTTGCATTTGTTCCAACAACCAGGTGCTGTTGCAGTGTGAAATCTATCACCTTTCCCGAACTGAGATTTGTGTGTAAAATATGCAGTTTTTCCTTTGTCGCTACTTTGAATTCGTTTCTAAGGTTACACAACATGTGGCAACAAACTTGTCTACAAGTCAAAATTCAGATGCAGCATGAAGTTTTTTCAAACCTCTCCCTTCACAAAATCTCAGCACAGTGACTGCTTTGGCACAGTTCTTGACTGAGCTTTCACCAATATTGCTTTAATCTTAAGACAACATTCATAAAAGCAGTGGATTATGAATTCCTTTCCTCTCTGGAGACCTTGCTCCTTAGGCAGCTGTAGACTGATAATGTGTGTGAGGCCTCCTCCAGACTGAGAATGAACTGACTGCTGGGATTTATCCCTGGAACAACAAAACAATTTTCACTCAAGGCTCTCTTTATTCACATGTTGATGTCCACGGTCGGCTAATATTTTCACAGTCTGTGTACATACTGGAAACCGCAGTGTTGAGAAATGCTGTTTTGACAACTGCTTTGTGGCCACAGGTTTTAGGTCAATTGGGCTATGAAGACTAATTAAAATAGAGGAGGAGGGCTCAAATTAAGCATGTCAGTGGCACAGATACTCTCACACATGCACACGCACGCACACGCAGCGTCTATGATAACAGCTAAAAGCTGCACACACTACTGCGGCAAACGTATTTCTACAGATTTCTCTCTTTTTCCTTCTTTTTCACAAAGGCACACAAACACCATAAGCTGTGAGGTTTCTTGGCAATCTCAAGCACACAGACCACTCATTTCTGGCAGCTTCACTCATTCCTTCTGATTCACTTACGGCACACGATTGGTTCTAGCATGCGATAACGGGCTTCCTACCTTCGGGACAGTAACACCTGGGCCCGGCCAGGCTGCTGAAACAAGTGGCTCCATTCTTGCAGGGCTGGGAGACGCAGTGATCGACCAACAACTGGCAACGCTCTCCTTCATAACCTGAGAGACACGAGGTTTATGATCACACTGCTTTTGCTGGAGTTAACATTCTGTGTATTGTTATCATACAAGGATGTGATATATAAATATTTATACATCTGCAGAAGACTAAAGTGATGAATACATGGAAAAGCTGGAAATGATTTGCTTTCAATGTTAGATTGTTGGATTGCTAATTAAGTACTGTGTTATTACATTTGTGTTATTACTCTTGACCTTTTAGCTGTTTTATTCCAATACATGAAATCTCTGTTTGCCTGCAAATTGCTCCCACACAATCAGTTCAACAGCCAAAAATGGCACACAGGTACACCTTACACCCCTGAGAGTCTTTATCTACATCAGATATCATGATTATTATGTTACCAGCCTGGCAACCACCTAACAACAGGCTGTAATGCCATCTATAACATGATTTTCACTTTAGGGTAATAACTAAATAATGAATATCCACGTAACTTGAGGGATGCATGATACATTAAGATGTCATCATCTTGCCTAGCAACAACCTACCAGCTGGCTAAATTGACACATTTGTAGCCTTTGTGCACTTACAACACCTTATTAAAAAAGCCTGATATTAATTTTACTGTAATGACACCTAATGTAAACGCAATTTAGGCATGTTATATTATGATGTCATCACATTGTCTAGCAACCACCTAACAACGCCTAACTACAGCATGATCGTAGTAATATTTAATATTATTAAGAGTGGCTGCTCAGAGTTGTGCCTAATTTGGTTTCTAATTAAAGAATAATGTCAGCAAGACCACCTGAGCCACCTAGTAAAGACGGTGGTGTTTGCTGTCTGTTTCCGCTTTCTTAATTTTTTTCCAAACAGATGCTCACAGAGGGCTCGTTAGCACAACATGCTAATGAGAAGTGACTGGCAATCAGTAGTCACCTGTGACATTTACCTTCCTACCACAGGGTCTTTTTTTCCAGTTCCCGTCTCAAAATAAATCTGACAAGATCAAAAGTTCAGGCTACTCTCTGCTGCTCTTTTTATTCAGACATTTTCTTAATGAAAGAAGCTCTCACCTCCCAGCCAAGACAACACAGTCAGGTTCCAAAATATGTGAATGGGGAATCTTCTTCAAATACAAAAGCATACTGGGACCACTACTTTTTAAATTTCTAGTTTTTATACATTACAAGAAAACATTGCATACATTTCCATTGCTATGCAGATGACACCCAGCTATATTTATCCATCAAGCCAGATGTCCTAAAGGTATAAAGGCCTGGATGAAATTTTCTGTTTCTAAATTCAAATAAAACTGAGGTTATTGTACTCGGCCCAAAAGCTCTTAGAAACATGGTGTCTAGCTGATACTTACTTTGGATTGCATTACCTTGGCCTCCAGTAACACTGTGAGGAATGTACGTCCTTTAATTTGCATTTTAAAGAAATATGTGGGTGTGCTTTTCTTTTTCCATCTCTGTCTCCGGGTGCTGCTGAAAAGCTACTTCATGCATTTATCACTCATTGGCTGGACAACTGTAATTTATTACAGCCTTCAGTTAATGCAAAATGTTGCAGCGAGAGTCCTGACAGGGTCTAAAAAGAGAGAGTCTTAATTGACTCCCTGCAAAATCCAGAATTGAATTTAAAATCCTTCTCCTCACACACAAGATCTTGAATATTCTGGCCCTATTATATCTTACAGATTTTCATAGTACCATATTGTCCAAATAAAGCACTGCACTCTCAGACTGCAGGCTTACTTGTGTAGAGTTTCTATAAGTAGAATGGGAGACGAGTATTTTGTAGCACCAGTTCCCAGTTTGGATTCGGGAGACAGACACCCTCTCTACTTTCAAAATTATCCCTAAAACTTTCCTGTTTGATAAAGCTTATAGTTAGTGCTGGATCAGGTGACCCTGAACCCTCTTGGTATGCTGCTATAGGCTCAGACTGATGCAGGACTTGATGTGATGCACTGAGCACTTCTTTCCATTTACCACCTTTATTCACCATTTGAACAGATCATTAATTTACCTTCTCCCTCCCTTTTGTCCCATCTCTCTATTTTCTCCTTTTTCTCTTTTCAGGGAGTTGTTCCTTACCAACATCCTTACCACGTGTTGCTCATTGTTTGAGCTTTCTTCAGAGTACTGTATCTTGACACTGCAATATAAAGCACCTTGAGACAAATGGTGTTGTAATTTGGCACTATATAAATAAACCTGAATTGAGATGTTCAAACAGTCTATCTCAAAAACAGCACTGAAAGTAAAACCACACGATATGGCATAAAAACACTGATAGTGTGATAGGCCACACACAAAAGGGTTAATGCTGTGAGTTTTAACCCAAAACACAATCTTTTCTTAACCTTGCAAAGTCAGCTTTGGTGAAAAAAGTGAATGAAAACAAAACAACTCAGTGAGTGAAAATCACGAGCACAAGCATCCGCCTCCAAGCAGCAATATCTGACGCTCTGGAATGAGAACAAGTTCACCACACACACCTGGTTGACAGGTGCACGTGAAGTTGCGTCCTTCACCCCCCTGCCTGATGTCAGTGCAGGTGCCGTTGTTGCGACAAGGTCGGTGGTGGCAGGCGTCATATTCCTCACAAAAAATCCCGGTGTAGCCGTCTTCGCACTCGCAGAAGAAGGTGCTCTGCAAAAAAGCGACAGCACACAGATTTCACGCGTCAAATCAGGGAGCCCTAACGGCGAAACGGCAGGAGGGAGGAAAAACTTGTGAAACAGTAATAATGAGATCGCAGATTGTGAAATAATTCAGCGACACAACAATGCAATTATGAGCAGCGGTGACACAATTTGGTTTTCTCAGCTAACGAGGGAAAACAGAAGAAACGGCACAAAACCAGACACGGTGAGATGACCTCTCCAACACCTCCCTCTCTACACTTTCATTCACGCTTAAGAGGCACAACCAACCGCTACATCTTTTTTTGGTTCGGTACGTGAATGTTGGGGCTCAGTGGATCCATTTTTAACTATGAGCAACGGATAATTAAAACAGGCCTGCATAAATCAAAAATAGCACCGCAGTGTTTGTTCTTCCAGCTATTAAATTTCAGTGATCAAAACAGAGCACAATAATGCATCTCTGATGATGATGATAATGGGAATTCAGCTTTTTTGGAAGTTGCATGTTTTAGATGTTAGAAAGCAATAAAGAGATTGCTAAAACTAAAGCAATGAGCGTGCCCATTCAGCGGTGCTACCTTTATTTATTTCACTAATTTATGCTAGTTTGTCCCATAAAACGTGAACCTATTGGAGGGCTGTGTATAAAAAAGGCTTTAATTTGTAAAAACCCTTTGAATTAAAGCAAGGATTCTTCATTTTAGTCACATACTGTCTGCTGAAAGTAGCTTCTTGTATCAGCGAGCACTGAAATGTGTTCTCGGGTGAAGAAAAGAAACGTTCTCACCTCAGAGGGTTGGGTGATGCATTTGCCTTTTCCGGAGCACTGAGGGTCACTGAAGCTGCTGCCGGGCTCCACACAGCTGCTGGCCTTCACCGTCAGGTTGAGACGGAGCGTGACCTCCGGGGCCGTGGGAGCGCCAACGCGAATCACACCTGCCACAAGAGAGTGTGTAATCTGCTCATTTATACAACAAGTACAGTAATATGTGATGGATAATTTGGATGGATAATTGGACTCGGTGGTGGAGTTTTTAACCATACAGCAGTCTGAAGATGTACTTTCTTTTTCTATTTTCAGACACGGCTCTTCATTTATAAATATCGCAACACCTTTTGGAGAGTTTTTAAAAGGATTCCTGGTCCCCAGAGGATGAATTGTTGGCAAGCCCTTCTCTTTTCTCGCCTAGCGCTCAGCTGTATTTTTAGCCTTTTAGCATGTTGAGTGAATCATCAAACATCGGCCTGCAGCAGCCGCACACAGCTTTCATTTAACAATGCTTTAGTAAAAGTACACACCGCTGCCCCAAAACTGCATAAAACTTAAGTGGTAATAAAAGAATTGATGGATTCAGTTCATTACAGTGACCAAAATAGAGACTGTGCCTCTCCGTCTTTGTCTCTCCCCATCTCTGGATCTATAAATGTAGAACATGTCGTATTATAGGTTCAATCAAAGCTGACAGCTTCGCGGGCACTCGGATAAAAATAGCTTCGTAGTGGATATCACCTGCCATTCTTTTGGAGCAACACCGGTGACGACAGCGATGATGCAAGCTCCTCGGCCAATCGGAGCCCTGATAAAACGACGCGTGTTCCTCCGTCATCCCCGACCGAACCATCGTCAGCACAATGACACTGAAAGTCGGACCTGCGCAGTCATTGCGCTTTTAAACTGCGAGGAAAGCACATGGCCACAAACATGGCACTTCCGTCCCATGTGTAGATGGGTGCCTGTGTCTTTCCTCCTGTCCCCTGATCTTGCAGGGAAACATGCAGCACGCTTAAAATCATGCGTAGATGTGAGTTTGGTTTTGTTGCAAGCATTTTTATTCAATAAATGCGATACCGCCTGCGTCTTCATCCTTCTCCCACAAATTGTCCTTCATTCACGCCTCCTTCACGCCCCTTTATCCTTTCCTCTAATCCCTTTCTTTGTTGTCTCCTTTCCTCCCTTGCTCCCTCCTTATCTAACTCTTCTTTCTCCTTCTTCCATCCTTCCTCATCCTCTCTTCTCTCTGATTTAACTCCCCAGTGTCATTGCCACCGCCACCGTGTCCTTCTCTTTCTCCCTCCCTCCGTCTCTCTCCGGTGAAGCTGCCACCGAGTTACCAGACGTGTCAAGGTCAGCAGCCGGGAAGAGTAGCGAAACAGCATCAGGTATGTAGAGCACACGCAGGGGTCAGCCAGCCCTTCAGTCAAAGGAGCGAGGCTCCAATTAACCCCCGGCGGCACCCGCTGCAGCTCACGCCATGGTTTTTTGGCACCACTCTGTGAATACTCAAAAACTGCCCGTGTGAAGCTCGGTATTAAAACACAGATGGAATATCAGCATAAATGTCTGTTCGGTATGCAAATAAAACATTCTGACTCACATATGCAAATGTTATGTTATTTTCCCCCGATGACACTGAAGAATAAACGTCGCAATTACAACTTATTTAAATTCATTAATCCTCTGATGTTTTTGGCTCGGCTGTAAATGATCTATTTGGAGCTTCTTGACAATGTTTCAAATTCAGCTTTTCTGTGGTTGTTGGATGAACTGCCATACACATTAAATAATTAAAAAAACACACGATTCTCTGTAAATATGTATCTAGTTTTAATAAAGTTATGGCTGGTTTGGAGTCATCGAGGGACTATCTATTTATATTTCCCACAATTTTTTTATAGATCATCCTCAAACTTCACAACAATACACCAAGCCTTGGGGGACACGAGTACCTAGGTGGGCTAAACATTTGACCTTGGCCTTCATTCTCAGGCAGCAAGGTCAAAGTCGACCTTGAAAACGAAATTCCAGAAACCATATCAAGTAATGTATCATATGACAGGGCACGGAGACCGCTGTACAACACACTCGAATCTTAAAATCTTTACAGCCTATAGAAGCTAAAGGTTTCAACTAATTCTGCTGCAATCATATCGGCAAAGTTAATAAAATAGGCAGTTTTAGTATGTAGTGCTTCGAGGTTAAGGGTCAAGGGCCAGAGTCACACGAATTAGGGAAAAATCTTAGTTTCTATTGGATCATCTCCAAACTTTGAACCAATATATT
The DNA here is from genome assembly GCF_963969265.1 of Rhamphochromis sp. 'chilingali'. Taxonomy (NCBI): domain Eukaryota; kingdom Metazoa; phylum Chordata; class Actinopteri; order Cichliformes; family Cichlidae; genus Rhamphochromis; species Rhamphochromis sp. 'chilingali'. Next base: position 28,175,743 of record NC_137935.1, read on the forward strand.
AGTCACTAGGGGGGCATTGAGCTCTTTAACTTTATATTTTGACATTAATTAATTCGCTACACTAGATTTTTATATTACCAATGCTGACATCACAGATTTGATATAGGCCCTGTCCTTCAGGAGGAGTTGAGCTCTTGTTTGTTATGTTTCTGTCATGGTTAATCCGCCAATAAGCACAAGCTCGTTAATCTATAATATCTATAATCATTGTGGTTAGAAATGTTCAAATTAAATGTTTTTACCAAAAAAAGCAGAAAAATAGTACAAGTGCGATATTATTTTTGATTAAGATGCCAAACTGCATCCGTTTACTTGCGTTCCTGAACATTTGTTTTTAGTGGTCGAGTGTTGCGCCTAATTCATTTGCAGTGTTTCTGCTCAAATTTGGATTTGAAAACATGAATTCAGTTTAATATTTGCTTAAAAAATAACAACATCATTTTCAATTTTAAAAAAGTGTTTTCTTGATTTTATGGCAGCTGGTCGAATAAATTTGTTAAGCACCGTATGCCTATATTTTCTATGCAATCTGAGCCAAACATACTCAAACCGGATTTACCAGCTTTTTTAAAGAAATTATTCATAACAAACTAAATCCTCTGTTCTTCTCAAGGCTGTTTAATTTTGATGCCTTTAAGTAAAGACAAATCCAGATTCTTGGCTTCTGTGTCCAGAAATACAGCTCAGGGCTGGTTGCCTCAAAGAGCTAAATGCTAACATGCTGATGTTTGGCACATGTCCACTATTGTAGTTTCCTGTGTTTGCATGCTAATATTTCCCAAAAGGCATTATTAAAAAGTACCAGGACACCAGAGGCTTACTCAGGAAGTAGTTCTGTCCCAGGGGAAGCAAGTGGTCTGGCACCACCAGTCCATCCGGGGTCTGCAGGAACCACATGGTGGTGCCGTTCAAAATGGACGAACGGAGGAAACCCTCTTCGTTCACTCGCCACAGCACGGGAGCTCCACTGGCATTCACCACGACCCTGTTTGGAGCAGAGACAGGAAGGGAATCAAGTATGATGAGGCTGCTTTCCCAGCTCGTGACGAACGCTTACAGCCTTCAGTGTGTAAATCATAGGTTGCACAAGAAAATTCAAGACTCAGTGCTCAAACACAATCCACGTAGTGCACGCTTTTGCTACTGTATACCTAGCGAGGGTCTAATCCATCTTGCCAGCCATGAACCTTTTTAAAATGTCAGCATGTCAGCTTGAAATATTAGACACATGAATGAATCTTCTATGTGAAGCTGCCTGCTTCTGCTAATGATTATTTTATTCAAAAGAAGAAGTTTGGTGAAATATCATCCCGTGTGCACACGTCATGGTCGACAGCAGCTCAACAGTCAGTCAGTTTTTGTACCGAAGGACATTTTGTGCGGCGTACCCGATGATTAAAGTACTGTCCTCCTGTTGGTGAGTCCAAGCTGGGATCATAGTCAGGTCTGTGAGTAATGACTGCCAGAGAGGTTGATGCTTCTTGTGGAAACACTGTGAATCTTGTGAATAGAGTTGTGAAATACAATCAGTGTTGCTGGCATCCATCATTCACACTGAGCCATTAAATAGACCCCCGGGGACACGGAGGTCTCTGCAGACCACATAATTCAAACATAAGTCACATAAAAATACCAGTGACACCAAAATGATCTCTTTGGTCTCTTATTTAGACAAACCTATTATTGAGCAATTCCAAATTAATGTCTATGCAGAGGCCAAGATCAGCAACCCAAATGATATCGATGAGACAAAGTATTATTTACAGAGCTCAGTCCATCTCTCACTGCTACCAAAGCCACAGCCAACACGGACCATGAGGGTAAATCCCGTATCTGGAGGCCTACTGTTCTGGGGATCGTGCTGCCAGCAGGATGATCTAATCCCTCTGGGCAGAGCGAGAAGAACAATGCGCGCCATGTTTCATGCCAGAGACGCCGAGCTCCACCAGCTGCTTGCTGAAGAGACAGTAAAGAGCAGAGCCAAGCCGAGCTGAGCCGAGCTGGATCACCACGCAGAGCAGAGTGAAATCTGTCACTGGGGGTTGTGAGAGGCAGCAGCTTCAATGAGCCTCCTCTTGTTTAAATGCAATTGAGAAGCCCTCTAACCCCACTCCCACACCTAATCCATCCAATATTAACAAAAACAAAAATCAATCTGATTACGCTCTCAGCTCCCGCCGTCACGTATCTGTTCTAATGAACGCTTGTTACTTATAAGAGCAGTAATTGTTATTATTACCTCTGTGTGCTTTTCATACACTCAGCCACAGATGAAACAGATTTACAGAGAAATTAGGATAAAAAAATGACAGATACAGGATGTGCCTGGCGTGACAAATAAGCACACAGGAGTGTTTGTAACAAGCTGTTTGATTCATTACTAAAACATAAAAAATCAGAGTCAACTTTGCTGGCATGAAAAAATATAAAATGGTAATAAATTATTCAGAATTAAAGACTGATATTTGTAGTGCTGTGTAAACATACTGAGCCAGCCCGTCATGGGAAATAGGTGCAGGGACTTATTATAACAAGTGTAAGTGTTCTTGGCAATACAGTATATGAGGCATAAACAGAGTTTATACAATTCTAATAAGCTCAATATTTAATAACCAGTCTGAACTCTCTTAGTCCAACTTCCTTATAAAGTAGTCTTCAGGAATAGTTCTCCAGGCTTCCTGAAGGACATCCAAAGCTCTTCTTTGGATGTTTCTGCTGTTTGTTCTGTTCTCTGTCAAGATGACCCCACACTGCTTCACTAATGTTGATGTCCGGGCTCTGGGGAGACCAATCCATGACACGCAGTGTTTCATTCAGTGTTTTTCTATCCAGGTGTGCTTTGGCAGCATGTTTGGGATCATTGTTATGAAGAAAAAGCAAATTGCTGCAAGTGATGCTACTTTTCTGTGTTTATTCTGTATTTCCATCGTTTTGACAAGATCCACAACACCACAGGCTGAAACGCAGCCCCAAACCATGACAGATGGTTGCAGACACTCACTGCTGTACCTGTCTCCTCATCTCCTCCATACATCCTTATGATTGCTCATTTGGATTCGTCGCTCCATCAGACTTCTTGTCACTGATTTTCAGTCCAATTCTTGTGTAATTTGGCATGCGTCAGTCTTTTCTCCCTGTTTCCCTTCCTTAAGAATAACTTCTTGACAGCCAATATTCCACTGAGACCATTTCTGATGAGGCTTCAGTGAACAGTAGATGATCAACTGAAGGCTCAGATGCATCTCTCGGGTCTTGTTGGTCGCTTTGCTGGATTTTTTCCTGTCTTAAGGACATGACTTTCAGATTCTGTTCATCTGCTGTAGATACCTTTTCTTTTGTCTTCCACTCTCCAGTTTCCTCAGATTTCTTAAGGATAGACGCCATACTATGCCAGGTATCCAACTAACAACTCTCACCTTACCGGTGCAAATATTTTATCTTATGCCTGTCAAACTGTGCTGTATTTGGCATTTTTTGCTGCGTGTTTTGTGACAGGCTGCTAGTAACAAAGCACTTAAAGATACAATTAAAAACTGGTTCTTTGTAGACACAAGATATACCTCGAATTAGGTGCCTTTTGGGGCTTGAATGATTCATGAGTTTTAAGTGGCTTAACACTCCTCTGAAAATGGTCAGGTACATAAAGTGGACTGAAATCTAGTAAAAAGCAGCCAATTCTACACCAGCAATAAGAAAAATGCTGCCAAAGCATACAAAACAAAACGGAAATAGAAAAAACGAAAACAGAAATAGGTCAACAACAAAAAAAAGGGGGGAAGTGTTTCTGGGGAGACAATAACTCGAGGGACCAGTTGCAGGAACCCAAAACATGGTAGGCGTGTTTTATCATGACTCACATAATACTGATGACAGATTTTTAGGCTAACAGTCAGGCTAACACACTTACATCTCATCTTTTCTTTCCTCACAAAAACGATAAATCCTCCACTTCTTTTAAGTGTCTCCCAGCAAAATCCTTAGCATATTTTGGTTCCTGCAACTGGTCCATCGGGTTATTGTCTCCCCAGAAACACTTCCCTTGTGCTTTTTGAGATCTGTTTTTTCCTATTTCTGTTTTCTTTTTTCCTGTTTCCGTTGTGTTTTGTGTGCTTTCTTATTGCTGGTGTTTTCTTAAGTTGCTGTCTGTTTGGCCTCTCAGGGCCACCGTACAATGCCCAAAAAAAGACCTTCAGAAAACCTGGAAAACTATTTTTAAACATCACTAAAGACTAAGACTTTTACACAGCACTAAATTTATTATTCAAAAGAGGACAGAACTGCTTAAGTAAGCCAATTTTGCTTTTAAAAAGAAATCTGCCAGGCACACTTTGTGGTCCATAAGGATATATTGTAGGTTTGAGCTGAGGAGCAAGGGCAGGTTGGATGAATCAATACGATGGCTGTCCCACAGCGCTGCGGCAAAGAGGGGGGCTGAGCCTGGAGGTGAAGCTACGAGCAGTGACTGCAGTAATAAGATGGTGGACGGGCTGCTTGTAGCTGAAATGAGTTTTCCTTCGCTTCAGCCTGAGGCGCAACATGAGGAGTCGAGATATCCGGGGGTTTTTAAATGAAAATGTGCCCGGTGATATCTGACAGCTAGTCCTGCATTTGAATGCTCTACACTCATGCGACACGCATGAGTGTAGTAAGGCTTTGTTCGACTTCATGTTGGCATTTGTCTCATTTTTCGTGGCCAGTGAATAATTGTGACCTAGAGTGATTATTATTAATTCAAAGCGCTTGCATTAAAACAGTTCATAGTCTTGCGAGTGATACTCAGGTTCAGCGTACGCACGTCTGTTTAGAGACATGACAGCTACTCTCTCCGGCTTCTCTGGGATCTGAAGCTTCATCATCATACTATCAGCATCTCTAAATCGATGCCACTTTGGGATTGCTGCTTCATTCCTAAGTGCGGTGCGTCAGGTTTGTAAGAGTGCCCTTCACTGCCTGCATCTGGGCGTGCGTTCAGATGTCATGTGCAATTATACAGTATGAAAACAAAGCAGCAGCAGTTGATTAACTCGCAGCTCTCGGTCTGCGGTCGTGATGAGGGGCCCGAGTCGTGCCTGCAATATGTAAGGAGGTTCTACATAAAGGACCGCCAGCATTCACCTTGACCATTCCTTCAGCATAATTCACTGACCCTTATTTACTGAGCAAGAGGAAGAAAGTTTGCGAGCAAACAAGCTCCGAAAATACAGAACACACTTTCAGTCACGTAACGCCAAAGTCTTACGTGCAAGAGCCGAGTCACGAGGGGATTCAAGTGGGAGGCAATTAGCTTAAAAATCTTTGAGCTGTGTTCGGTTTCCAAGGAAAGTTTCTGCATGCAAGTATGCAGATGAAAGGCTGCACAAAGTAGAATCTATTTTAATGTATCTTGATGATAATTATGCGCCCGATATACCGGACAGCGTGCTTTGTTGTTCCTCTTGCTGATTAGGAGCCAAAGAGCTGAGCTAATTTTGCTGAGATGGTTTTTTAAGCTCGATTCTGGTGTTTGTGTGCTCACATAACACAGAGGTGAAAAGCTATCGCTGGCCACTTGTAGGTGAAAGTTTTCCCCACAACACTCTCTCCTGAGGGCATTTCCACATCACTGAGCTAATGCCACAAGTTCATGTCATGTTGTTCACGCGGTAATTACAAAAAGCTGAGATGGGAAATTTTCCTGGTTGTAAATGAAAGAGTTGTAAGTATCAGAAAAAACATAAAAAATTACTGCTGCTACAACTAGACTGCTAAGCACTCTGAATTATGAGGGCAGGAAAATAGCTGATTTAGGATACATACAGCTCAAACCCCTTTATCAGGAGTTTTTTTCCCATTATAGCACCACTACAAAATACTTTGACCACCTGTCTACACGGCCTGTGATAGCTGGGATATGCTGAAGCCCTCCCCCACGATGGATCGAAGAAGACTAATCATTCCAAAGCACTGCACACAAACAGGTGTTTCCATCAGAGCATGCCTGAGACATTTGTCAATATTATTGGCTGACAGTGGCCTATCACAGATAGAGCACTGATATGAAACAGACTTTTTTCACAGCATAAAAAGCAAAAGACTATCCTTAGGGAACTCTGAAATTATGTCATCACATGGTTTGTTGAGCAGAGCATCTCCAGCTCCAGTGTTCGCAACACTCTCGTACTCTCATGTGTGTATTACATGCAGTGTACACTGAAAAAAATATGTTGTTGGATTTACTTAATTCAATGGTGGACATTTGTTGCACACAGATGTTTTGCTTTGGCAGCAACTTAAACAATTGAATTAAATTAACACAATTTATTCATGTTCAATAAACTTGTGCAATTTGTGTTGATAAAATGTGTTTTGATGAAGTAATTTGAGCTCTTGGAATATTTTAATCCTTCACAATTTTCTCACGTTATCCCAACACGATTCAATAACTTTTACCCAATACTACTTGGTCACTTAAATACTACATGTTATCTTCAAATTACATTTTGCTATTATATTCTAGTATCAAATACACAATTTTCAAATGGAGGCCTTATAACAGATTGTATTGTTCTCTTCCAAGATGGTTGCTGGCATCCACCAGTAACCTTTCAAAACAACATGTCTAATTTCACTGCAGTAGGTAAAGAATTAAACTGACATTACTCCTCTACTGAATCTATATAAATCAACAGTTAAATAATGTCAGTTCTTCCGTGTTCTCTGGAATCAATCACAGCAAAGAAATTGGACTGTTTCTTTTGAAAAATGTTGGGAAAGAACAATACAAAACATTCTATTTAAGGCCTCTAACGTCAAGATTCAGTTAAACAACAATTATAACTAAACAATTTGAGGTAATGTTAGTTTCCATTAACATTAAATTAGGTTACTGAATTGGCAAACACCTTCCTATTAACACTACCCATTTTACCCCAATAACTAAAGAAATTAGCACTTGCAGGTCAAAACCTTTATTCAAGAGACGCAAAAATAACATTGATACAGTGACTGTCAAAAATTACAGCACTGATCATACTGTGACATCTTGGTTCAAAACAGCACACTTAGAAATATTCAACGTTCTTTACTTCAACTGAATGAAACTGAAAATACCATTTCACACGACCCATATGGGATATTTAGACTGTATAACTGTTCACGCTACATCTCTTCACTAGTAAAAGAAAGAAAAAATACAAAGAGAAATTTAAAAATGCTGCCAAACAGACAAACAGAACTTGTACAGAGCAAAAGGAAAAACAAACAACAACAAAAAACGGCTCGTCCTCATGGCAGTTGCAGAGTATATAAAAATGAACCCTGCGATCCGTTCCTGGAATTGAGCTTCAAAAATGCAGCAGAACAAGTGTGAGATTTAAATGTCCTCTCACCTAGAGCTGGTCACCTCACATGCATAACAGTGAGCTTCGTTGCAGGAGCAGTTTTGTCTTAGTTGTGAGCTTTTCTTGAGAGCTGAGTTGCATCCAACTCCATTACCACCCAATGAATCACCTCAAAAGTGTAGCAGAGTTGTGATGGGTAACTCATGTTGAAGGAATAAAAAAGGTCCAAACAGCATGGCTACTGCAAAGGTCACGTTATCCAGATCTTGAAGAACAACATCAGAAAAGTCATTGCCTGCTGCATCCTCTGGAGACAGATGTTCATTGTGGTTTTCTCAATCTGTGCAGTGGCCTCAGTCAAGTCCTGGTTAAACACAAAACATTTCTTTAAGATTCCTTTTTAAACTCATCTCTTTTGAATCTACCAGTTCTAATGTTAGAGTAATTTAAACCAATGCAAGCAACATAGTAAATAGCTATAGCCAAAGAGTGGTCTGCCATGCTGCCATTCATGGTCTAACAGAGTTTCTAAGAGAGGGTGAAAAACATAATAATTTCAAATGCTTTACATTAGTTTTTGTTAGAAAGACACCGGCCCATCAGAAATCCAGGTTATGTCACTCAGAAGATGTTAGAATTTAGACTTTCAGCCCCACAATTTGGTTAGCTGTTGGTCAGTTGGTCATTTTTTCAAACAAAAGCTAATATAAATATTGGTGGGATTTTCCTTTGTTCATTAGAATGACAAATTTAAAGTTTTTTCACACTGATGTGACCCCTAATACAGGGGTGGGGATGGGGCCTCAAGGGCCGGCGGCCGAGTTCACTACCAGGCCTCATGTGAACTTCAAATTATTAAAGAGGACTACTGGTCCTAACCAGTCCAATGAGGATCAAGTGGATAACTAAATGCATTTTTAAATGTTGCAAAGCCACAATCTACCCATAAAACACTCACCATGAACTCCTGCACCAAGATGTTGCAATTGTCTTTCACACAGATGCGGAGCACTTTGATGAGGGACTCCGAGCATTAATGTCATCCTTGACTATTATAACAATGAAAACAGAGATTTGTGAACTTTTCAGTAGCACAGAAGAAAATGATCCCAGACAAAAACTCTTGACTTTTTAAACCAGTCAACATGCAACACCAGCATCTACAAAGCAATATCAAAAGTTCCTGTTTGACATCAACTTTATGGATATATAGTTTCCAGAACATTTATTTTTAAAAAAAGATAATTTTTTCTCAGTGGGCCAGTAAATGCATGACGAAAATTATGGCATCCTTTTAGTGGAATCATTACTCACAGGTAATAGTTGACTGTTTCAATGGATGTAGCATAAAAATCTTTTACTGACCTAATGCAATACATATACACTTTGTAGTTAAAGAATTTTAAAGTTCTTACTGTCATTATGGCAGCTACATCCTTTAGCTTTGTGCCCTGTTCCCCTGATCACTTTGCAAACACTTTCAGCAGACTGTCAGAGAAAAACTCAGCTCCGTCAGAAACCTTGACTGTAAAGGCATGGTTGGGATGCACTGGAATGCTGCATTTTATCTGAAATGACATAAAATTATTTTGAAATAACAGCAGGCACTGTGCTTGGTTAATCAGTAATGTTTTGTTGAATAAAAACTGTGTTTCCAGATCTTATGGGATTAAAAAAAATCCAAAGATGTTTGTTTCTGATTTGCAACCCAACAACCCACAAGTTACAACCTCATTTCAGTTCAAGTGTGCATTAATGCGAGTCCAGTAATCACCTTTCTGGCAATACATACAGGTATAAGTTAAACCTATGGCAGATTTTGGATCTCTCAGTTGTATTAATAGGGTGAGTATGCATGCACCTAATAATTATAAAAAACCTATTATAATTAAGTTACAGAAACGAAAATAGAATATACTTTCTTACCATAACACCTTGAACCCACAATCCATCAGCTGACTCCTGGTGAAATGCAGAATAGAGGTCATCTCTCAATGTGCAGCAAAAAAAACAAAAACAAAAACAAAAACAAAAGGACAGCAGGTGAGGGCAGGAGGGGTAGGGATGTAAGCTAGCATAATGCCGCTGATGATATTAGCTAAAGCTGTTCAATGTCCAAAATCTCACTAACACCACGGTGCAGTAAATACACAATGTAACTGAAGAGTCAGTTGACAAATCTATTCACACAGAAAACCAAATTATGTTGTGAGTGCCTCGTAATTAGGTTTAATGTGATATTACGGCTCTTGTGCCAAAGACAAATTCAAATGAAAAAGCGCCAATTCTTTGACAACAGATAAAACAGCAAATAAGCTAACGGCTCTTTTTTAGCATGTTACATGGCGACACTCTAGACGTTTAACTACATTTGGCTGAAATATGGTAAAAATGAATTCAAAAAATCAAGACATACCAAAAACGTAGAGTTGGCTGCTCGACTTGACTGAGATGGATGCCTTTTTTAAACCACGATCCAAAGCCCGCGAGATGAAATCACGCGTGGTTTCACGAGATTTAACGTTGCTATCTTATTGACTTACTTCACCTGAACATGATATGAACAATTGAATACACCCTTTCTGCATATCATGTAGTTTTTACACTATATAGTTACATTTAACTTTAAAACATGAGGCAATTGTGTTAAATGCATGCAAGATGCTTACATAAATCCAAGAGATGGCCAGTCCCTTTTTTTCAGTGTAGTGCATGCCACAGCTGAGCAGACAGAAGCAGTGTCTTCACGATTAGTTGAAAACTAGTTTATTTAAAATTAGCGCTATTTCGTCTGTGTAGGTTCTCAGTTGTCCACGTTATGGGAGTCTAAGGAGCTTGGAAAGAAAGCACTGGACTTCTTTAAGTTTCAGGAAGATGTTTCTCATCTTAAGTTTCGTCACCTCTAAAACTGAAAGATGGAGAGTCCCAGGTATTTAAACCATAGTGGTAATCCCTTAACAGGGTTTTGACCCACTTATACCCACTCATCACATGAACCAAGGTATGAAAAAAAGGCAGAAGGTTCAATAAACACTCCATTTTCAAAAAAATCTGAATTTTCTGGCCATTATTTTACAGCTCAGACTTTAAAGGGCTAACCTCCAAAGCCCTTTAAAGTCTGGTTTACCGAAAGAAAGAAAGAAATCGTAGTCCCTGTGTTAATATTAGTCTGGAGTAATTTAGCAGCAACAACACATGATTAAAACACAATACTGGTGTCAAACTGTCTTTTTGCTATCGATGTTATTTCAGTTGGATGAATGTGTGCGTTTATTGAATTTACAGAAGCTCTCATGTACACAAACATGTTCCGGGTTCGTATTCCCAAGCAAGTTTATTTGGTCTCTGAATCTCTATTGGGAAAATTTAATTAAGCTGTCATTCTGTCTGCTGAGCAAACGGCATCTCTCGAGTAGTTAAAAGAAACCAGACAGATACAGCGGAAACAGAGCGAGATGAATAAACAAGGCCCCACAGGTAGAGCTCGCCCTGCGGGCTGTGGTTCTGGTTGATCAGAGCTTGCTCTAAGGGGACAGCAATGAGTTATAAAAGGTACTTGATGGTACTCTTACTTTACAGCCGTCTCTTCAGGCACCTCCAGAGACAGAGTCAGAGTTCCTGATGTCAGCTCACAAAGCTCAGGACTCACACAGTGCAGACCCTCGGTCACCTGAAACACACACGCATCGCCACACAGCATGAAATCTTTGTACTTTTTTTTAAATTTAAGCTCTACAGCAGCTTAAATTTATCTCACCCTGTCTGCCTCCCACGGCACTACCAGCAACCTCTGCCCAGGTTTGGGTTGCCATGGCTGCAGGGTGGGAGGAGGCGGCGTTGTGGTGGTGGGGACGGTGGTCGGTTGCGGCGGCTGAGTGGCGGCTGTGGTCGTGGAGGCGACTGGGGTGGCCAGCTCAGGAGCGGAGGGGGTGGCGGGGTCCCAGTCTGCAGCCGGCAGGTCCAGCAGGACCTGATCGCACCTCTCCCCCTCGTAGCCTTCGGCGCACTCGCAGGTGTAGGCCTGCTCCCCCTCCTCGCTGCCGTTGCGCTGGCTGCAGTTTCCATGGAGACAGGGGCTGCTGGCACAGGGGTCTGTGAAAAACTGAGATAATGGAGAAAATAAATAACCGGCAAAACATCAAGAGGAAGAAACAGAACGAAAAACACTCAGATGCTTCTCACTGCTGTCCTCACTGCCCGAGCACCTTTCGTTTTTTTCTTTCTTTGCCTCCACATCATTTTTTACATCCAAATCACAAAATGTCAACAGAGTAGTCAGCTTCTGTTTTAATGGGCTCTCGGAGCGGGCCCTTGAACGATGTGGAGGACATTTTATAAGTAGTCCAAGCTCGCACTCATCATTTCCTTTTCCCTCGGTGCTCAGCGTCTTCTTTTATTGCTCTCTGACTCAGCTTCCCTGTTTATATCCTCATCTCTGCTTTTACCTTTTATTAAATTTTGGACTCTTTGTTTCCAGTAAATTGTCGAGGGACGGCTTTTCTTCCATCCCTTCTTATGCATATATAATTTTATTATTCCACTCTCACAGCATGGACCCACTTACACTTTGTCCCAAAATACGGTTTCCCCCTCATCGTGCAGCAAAGAGAAAAATGCACCCTGACAGCCTCCTTCATGCTGGTTTCCCCCATCAATAATTGATCATATTTGGAGAAAACACTGAGGCGTGGATGTTGAAGGTGAAAAGGGACAAAGCCGCGTTTATGAAGCTCGCTGTCTCACACTGTGTTTGGCTTTCAGAGCCTTCTCTAATCCCGCTGCCTCTTTTTCTTTTTTAAAGCAATTTCCCTGCAACATCCTCAGGTATCTGTGACTCCAGCTGTCTAATATGAATGAATGTAGATGCAGTTTTATTAAAGGCAGCTGAAAACAGAAAATCAGGGTGAACAGAGGCAGGGGAATGATGCTCACACCAAAAAAAAACCCCAAAAACCCTCAGTGCATAAAGATGTGAGCATTAAGTATGTGCGAGAAGCAGCAGAACAACAAGGCATTATTAACAGTCCACTCTCTCCGCAAGCAAGTCACAGCTCATTAGTGCTAATCTCTCTCAGGTTTTTACAAGCAATGCTTCTATCAAACTTTCCCTGCTCCGAAGCTCAGAGAGTCCCAGCAGTCCCAGCGAGCTGCTCAGCAGTGGTTGCACAGTCTGCTGCTCTTATCTGCACTCAGACGGCACCGGGGATTGAGTTTATCAACCTTTAGAGAACAGCAATGCTGCCTTATTGCAGGAAGCATTAGAGTCCGGCTCATGACCTTTTTCGTGTGTCACTCCTGATTTTTTCCCCCCCTCCATCCCAAATGTCTCCATCCAGGCTGCACGAAATGTGCTCAAGCACAGCACAACAGGACCAGACCCAATGAGGTAAAACCTGCATGACAAAAAAAATCCCTGTCGCTTATTGTGAAGACTTTCCAAGGCTGAAAGTAGAGGTAATACAATCCTGCGCTGCCTCGTCTTCTAGTATTCTAGTAGCATGAAGCACCTCAAGCTAAAGCCTCAGTATAGAGATAGTTATAGCAATGCTTCTCTGACAGGGTTGATCAAAGTGAACATTATTATCTTTATAAAGTTAAGTTCGTGTTTGAGCTTTCTTTAAAAAACTGTCAGGTTTAGATGTTTGCTACATTTGTACGACTGCGTTAGCGCCAACAGAATTTATTCAATGTTTTTTTGGTTGATAATAATCTACAGAAATATTGCAGTGAATGCCTCCAGCTCCTCAGCTGTGGAGATTTGGTCATTTTTGTCTGAAAATTTCTGATGCTGAGTAGATCATCTGGAAAACAAAAGTTCCAAATCTGTTCATTCACTTACAAAAAGACAATATACTTGATTGGATGTTCTTAGTTTTTCAAAGAAGAGAAACTAAACACACCTTGGATTCAGTACCTCGTAGTATCAATAACTTGCAGTTATCATTTCCTCTATTACTGTATCCGTCTGTCACACCATTGTGCAGGAATTTTGGCCCATTTTTCTTTACAACATTGCTTCAGTTCATTAAGTTTTTCCACAGCACTTCGATTGAGGTCTGGACTTTGGACCATTACAACACCTTGATTCTTTTGCTATTCTGCCATTTTGTTGTAGATTTGCTGCAGTGCTTGGGATCATTGTCCTATTGCATGACCCAATTTAAGCCAAGCAGACGGATGGCCTTGCATTTGACTCTAGAATATTTTGGTATACAGCAGATTTCATAGTAGTCTCAATTGCTGCAAGGATCTCAAAACAAGACCAAATCACCACGCCTCCACCGCCGTGCTGAAAGTTGGTATGATGGTCTTTGGACTTCACCAGATGTGTCCCTGTGCATTATAACCAGACATCTCCAGTTTTATGTCATCCGTCCAAAGGATAGTCTTCCAGAAGTCTTGTGGTTCTTCAAATCCAATTTTGAAAATCTAAGTCTAAACCTTTCCAAATAAGTTATACTGATTAAGTATTTTTATAATTGTACTGTCAGAACAATTGTGGCCTGTAGAGTCTGACATGTAGCTCTTGGTTTTTTGCTGTCTCTGAGCATTTCACAGTCTGGTGTTAGGGTGAATTTACCCAGATGTCCACTCCTGGGACATCTATGGCTTCCACATTGACAAATGATGTTTCTCATGGTAGAATGATGGACTTATAACCCTTCCCAGACTGTTAAAGGGAGGTAATAGTTTGAGCATGTTGCTGATGCTTTTCCTTCTTAACATTGTGTTTACACACACCTGAACGCTCCAGACCTGCACACCGCCAGAACATCTGCTTTCATGGAGGTGCTCACACACATTTACTCAAGTGCATTTGATCAGCAGCACCTGGCTGCTGCTTACACTCTTAATTCCAATGGAAGCTGTACAGGTGTAGAGCTGCAGTTGATTAATTCAATAAAAATGTCCTTAGTCTGTTTTTGTAACGTGTAAGTTAGCCTTGGAATAGATTCACAAGCATTTAAAACAGACCACCTATCTGCCTGATCAGATCTTTTACCAGGACAGGGGAGGTGTGTGCAGTAACTCTTATCACTTCAGTACGTAGATGCTGGTGACTCTGTGGGCACAGTTCTGCCCAGTATCACTCTTATCAGCTGCATATACTGAAAACAGGTTTGCAGAGTTATATCAGATTGATCATGATGTCCTGACATGCTTGGTGTTAGCTATTCGTGTTTTACGTGTCTTCCTGCATCATTTTTCTGATTGTTCTGCTGCACCAGACCGCTCATATGCCTGGGGTCTGGCTAACCATGTGAATCAATTTCTTCTAAGCAGCTGATAATAACCCACATTAGCTCCTTTATCTATATCCCCACATGCTCCAACACACAGTACAAAGAGATCCTCCGAGGCCAAATTAATTGCTTCTCAAGGTGCTGTGATCTATTTGCTAATTTGAGATAGCCGCCCTGAGGAGAAAAGATCAATACAGCTGGATGGAGGGAAACAACCACAATACTTAAGCACTGACAGCCACAATTTAACCTGGTGGAGGTGCTGGATGAGTCTGTTTTTAAAGACATGCCACACACACACATGAAGACACACTACATTGCCAACATGTTTTACTCAGTCATCCAAATCACTGAGTTCACGTGTTTCAATCACGTTGATGGCCACAGGAGTATAAAATCAGATGTCAGATGCGGTGGTATAAAGCACACCACCAGTGGACTCTAGAGCTGTGATGAATCACGCCTCTCCGTCTGGCAGTCTGACGGACGAGCCTGGGTATGGTGGTTGCCAGGAGAACAGTACTTGCCTGACTGCACTGTGCCAACTATAAGGTTTGGTGAAGGGGGGATTATGGTGAGGGGTTGTTTTTCTGGAGTTTGGCTCGGCCTCTTAGGTCCAGTAGAAGGAACTCTTAATGTTTTAGCATAACAAGACATTTTGGACGATTTCAGCTCCCGATTTTGTGGGAACAGTTTGGGGATGGTCCCTTCCTGTTCCAACGTGACTGCACACCAGTGCACAAAGCAAAGTACATAAAAACATGGATGAGGGAGTTTGGTGTGGAAGAACTTGACTGGCCCGCACAGAGTCCTGACCTCAACCTGAACACCTTTGGGATGAATTAGAGTGGAGACTATGAGCCAGGCCTTCTGATCCAACATTAGTGTCTGACCTCATACAGTGGGGCAAAAAAGTATTTAGTCAGCCACCGATTGTGCAAGTTCCCCCACCTAAAATGATGACAGAGGTCAGTAATTTGCACCAGAGGTACACTTCAACTGTGAGAGACAGAATGTGAAAAAAAAATCCATGAATCCACATGGTAGGATTTGTAAGGAATTTATTCGTAAATTAGGGTGGAAAATAAGTATTTGGTCACCTCAAACAAGGAAAATCTCTGGCTCTCACAGACCTGTAACGTCTTCTGTAAGAAGCTTTTCTGTCCCCCACTCGTTACCTGTATGAATGGCACCTGTTTGAACTCATCATCTGTATAAAAGACACCTGTCCACAGCCTCAAACAGTCAGACTCCAAACTCCGCCATGGCCAAGACCAAAGAGCTTTCGAAGGACGCCAGGAAAAGTATTGTAGACCTGCACCAGACTGGGAAGAGTGAATCTACAATAGGCAAGCAGCTTGGTGTGAAAAAATCAACTGTGGGAGCAATCATCAGAAAATGGAAGACATACAAGACCACTGATAATCTCCCTCGATCTGGGGCTCCACGCAAGATCTCATCCCGTGGGGTCAAAATGATCATGAGAACGGTGAGCAAAGATCCCAGAACCACACGGGGGGACCTGGTGAATGACCTGCAGAGAGCTGGGACCAAAGTAACAAAGGTCACCATCAGTAACACACTACAACGGCAGGGAATCAAATCCCGCAGTGCCAGACGTGTTCCGCTGCTGAAGCCAGTGCATGTCCAGGCCCGTCTGAAGTTTGCCAGAGAGCACATGGATGATACAGCAGAGGATTGGGAGAATGTCATGTGGTCAGATGAAACCAAAGTAGAACTTTTGGTATAAACTCAACTCGTCGTGTTTGGAGGAAGAAGAATACTGAGTTGCATCCCAAGAACACCATACCTACTGTGAAGCATGGGGGTGGAAACATCATGCTATGGGGCTGTTTTTCTGCCAAGGGGACAGGACGACTGATCCGTGTTAAGGACAGAATGAATGGGGCCATGTATCGTGAGATTTTGAGCCAAAACCTCCTTCCATCAGTGAGAACTTTGAAGATGAAACGAGGCTGGGTCTTCCAACATGACAATGATCCAAAACACACCGCCCGGGCAACAAAGGAGTGGCTCCGTAAGAAGCATTTGAAAGTCCTGGAGTGGCCTAGCCAGTCTCCAGACCTCAACCCCATAGAAAATCTGTGGCGGGAGTTGAAAGTCTGTGTTGCTCGGCGACAGCCCCAAAACATCACTGCTCTCGAGAAGATCTGCATGGAGGAATGGGCCAAAATACCAGCTACTGTGTGTGCAAACCTGGTAAAGACCTATAGAAAACGTTTGACCTCTGTTATTGCCAACAAAGGTTATGTTACAAAGTATTGAGTTGTATTTTTCTTATTGACCAAATACTTATTTTCCACCCTGATTTACAAATAAATTCTTTACAAATCCTACCATGTGGATTCATGGATTTTTTTTTCACATTCTGTCTCTCACAGTTGAAGTGTACCTCTGGTGCAAATTACTGACCTCTGTCATCATTTTAGGTGGGGGAACTTGCACAATCGGTGGCTGACTAAATACTTTTTTGCCCCACTGTAAATGTGCTTCTGGAAGAATGGTCAAAAATTCCCATAAACACACCGAACCTCGTGGAAAGCCTTCCAAGAAGAGTTGAAGCTGTTATATCTGTATTGAGAATGGGCTGTCACTCAAGTTCATATGCATGTGAACGCAGACGAGTGAATACTTTTGGAATGTAATGCATGTTGTTCCAACCGTGGTGGGGGGACACATTTACATGTACATACATACATTATATATTTCTGAACATTATTGTTTAATTGGAGATTCAAAGAGGTGAAAGAAAGTAAAAGCATGAGGAAAGTGAGCAAAAGTTTTACTTAAAAGTAAGCATGTCACTGCTGTGATGCATCAGTATTTGCAGAAGCTGACGCAAGTAGTTAACTAAACCTGGGAAGTATGCACGGTCTGTCTTCATGCTTTACAGTGGCAGTTTATCTGTGTATCGCCACAACTTAACATGATAATTAACAGAGGTGTGACGAGGGAGTGTTACATCGCTAACGGCTTCTTCTGACACCGTGACAAGGAAGCAAACGTTGATGCTGCGATGACTTGACGAGCTGTGTCAGTGAGCTGTAGCAGTTAGGAAGACATGAAACTGCATGTTTGTTAAAGCCGATGTTTATATTCATTGTGCTCTTTATTGGCTTTGTGTGGGCTGTGAAACATCCTCAGGAAGTAACATTTGGTAACTCTCAGTGTAAAGAATGTAGAAGTCAGCGTAGTGTATATTGAAAATATTGATACTACTTGCCATGAAAAATTAACTGTGAAGGTTGTGGAATGGGTTCTCGAACATTTCGAGTCTTTTAAGAAGCTCAGAGTGAACGGCAGAAGTGCACTTGAGCAAGAAGTTACACAATATGAAGCTACTGTACCTTTTGACCTCAGAGAGTATGAAAAGACTCAACACAGATTAATAAATGTTCCAAAGCTTTTGTTATTTCACTCTAACCAGGGGGCCGAGCTGAGTCGCTAAGTTGTTTTGCAGCTTGCTGTGTTTGAGGGCAACGGGTGTTATTTGAAAAGGTGATGCAATAAGGAAGAATCAAGCATAATAACTCAACAGCTACTCTATTACAAGTGATGCTGCAAAGTGGTTTTGGACAAAAAGTGCAAAGCTTTCAGGATTTCAACAAATTATTTTGTGTAATAACCGAGTAGTACGTAATCCTTCAAGTCAGTGTAGCAACATAGAGGCTGAACTGAGAATTGTGTTACAAACTGGCTTCTTGAACGTGACCGTGACTGCAGTGTACTCAAATGACCTCCACGGTCACCATCTTTAGGATGTGGTGGAAGGTGAAGCAGGTGTGATGTTATCATATCAGCATTGACCAAAATCTCAAACAAAAGGCGGATCCAACCTGGTACTAGCAAGGTGTACCTAATAAAGTGTCTGGCGAGTTTATAATGTGAAGTAGAATATTAGTAGACTATTAATCGCATTCAGGTTTGAGGGGAATATTTGTGCTTCCTTGTGGTTTTAATGACTCTTTTCAAGGGTTTAAGTTCAAAAATGTAATTTAACTAAACAGAGTTCAACAAGTTAATGTGAGCCTCCAATCGTAATGCCAACAACTGACTGAGTGCGCCATTTCACCATTATTATCGGCCACTTGTTGTTTAAGTGCGACTCATTCGAGTGGCTGGTGATGACAATACTGCAGGGGTTCACTTTGATGGTTCACTTTGTTCCGCGAATTACACCGAAAAAGACGACGGAAACACGTACGCGAAGAATATTATCAACGGAGCAAGTGAACCACTTATCACAAAAAGGTAAAAATAAGTTTCATTTATGTAGACTTCTCTGTACTTTATTTGTAATGTAAGATAGTAACACAGAAGCGCCTCAGTGCTGCGCCAGATAGATAGATACCGTAATTGTCGGGCTATAAGCCGCTACTTTTTGCACCAGCTTTGAACCCTGCGGCTTTTAGTCAGGTGCGGCTTTTCTATGGATTGTCCATGATTGTTGTCATATCGTAAGAGGATTTGTTTTGTTTGTTCTGCTGTTGTACGGCACTACGTTGCCTGGCGGAAGGATCGGGGTTCAAGAGTGGTATGTTGGTCACGTGTCCGTCCGCCAGGCAACGTAGTGCCGTACGAAGTAGCGCGAAAAACAAACTTCAAAGTAGCGCTACGCGTTCAGCGGGAGGCGTGGATGATGAGCGGCGATAAACTTGCGAAAAGCAAGTTATGCCCAACTCCACCGGTGGATTCTGACAGCGTGGAAAAGTGTGAAAACATCCACGATCACCAACGGATTTCTAAGGGCTGGACTGCTGCATGATGGAGAGGAGGACACCGCCACGGCCCTTCTGAGGGTGTTCGACTCTGACAACGAGGATTTCTTTGGTTTTGAAAGTGACAACGAAGGAGAGAAGCGGAGAGTGGATGACGAAGCCATCCTGAGCCTGTTCGTATCCGACACTGGAGAAGAGGACTTTGGTGGTTTTAGTGGGCAGGAAGAAGAGAAAGATGGTGAATGACTGACTTTTCTTCTTGTTAAAGCCGTGTCACTGCACCTGAGCCTAAAAGGTAGTCCGAATCTATTTTTCTGGTGTGCTGTAGGTTACTGTTATGTACTACATGTGCAAATATGTACCCATAACTTGTTTTTCAAAATATTAATAAAAGGGGTGTGTCTCCAAACAGCCATCTCTTTCCTGACAATTCCCTTTGTGCATATTCTCTTACATATGATGAGTCAACATTGAAACACCTGCGGCCTTTAGTCAGGTGCAGCTAATGTATGTACAAAACAGGATTTTCCCCTGATTTTAGCTTGTGCGGCTAATATTCAGGTGCGCTTTGTAGTCCGGGAAATACGGTAGATGGATGGATGGATAGATAGATAGATAGATAGATAGATTTTTGTGTGTTTGTTTTTTGGCAGTACTGTAAGTGTGCTTCATCGGTTCTTTTGCCCAGAGTGTCCCATCATGCTGCAGAGAGATGATCCATCTTATAATCCACTTAGTTCCTCACCTGGACTGTTTATCACCATTTTACAACCCTCAGTCAGGGTGTCAGCAGCCTCCCGTGGCCTCCATAGAGGGAGAATGGATCCAGTTTCTCTTCAGCTCTCTCTCTCATGAAAACATTTGTTTACAAATAGCAGAATCAGGATCTCGTTGGATACATTTGTTCTCGCTGCAATCTGATCTGAAGGAATATCAGCAGAGATTACGGCATGATGTGTCTGCACGATTCTTCTCATTTAATGTTTTACTAATGAGTGATAAAGTTAAAAATTGATGCACCTGAACTAGATCCATCTTCTTTCTTCTTTGTTTTTTGTCGAGCATTTGCTGTTAGCTGAATTTAAGGCTACAGAGAGAAAACTAGAGTGTCTTTGGCTCTTGCTTGCTCTCTCTGCATTGTGTAATCTCAGAGGATCAGTACAAATATCAGGGAATATGAGGCTGAGGAAAAAATACAACCCTGCAACATTCAGGCCGTGTACTTAGCACCGCAAACGCAAACAGAGCTTTTACGGCACTATACGCTGCAGACGGACAGCTGTGAAACACACGGCATCACCGCAGTTTGGGGAATTAAAACCAGAGCTTTGTGACTGCAACAGCCAACAAACAGTCTGTAATTATATAATCAATCACACAGCAATTAGCTGGATGAACCAAATTAAACTTTCATGTAGCCAGCAGTCATTTTTATATGAAATGTGCGGTGCATAATGAGCACCCGCAAGTCAGCTAAAACAAAATATTTAATTCATGATAGTGACAAAATAATACTTGGAAATCATCCCTCAATGGACCCATTTCTCCCTGCGGTACTTTCTGAAGTCTTCTCTTCTGAGGTTTGGGCCCAAAGTGATTTTCAATGTACGCAGTACACACGGCACAAAAAAGGCCGAAATCCATGAAGCCGATACACGCTGAATCGGCCTAATCAAGTGAAAAATTCACTTCACACGACTCTTCTGGTTTGGATCCTTTGGATCCGCTGTCCAGACAGAAAGCCTCGAAATGTCTTCTTCGGTGAACTCCTGCTTTATGAGCCAAGTGACTGAGGGAATACAGCTGAGAAGCAAAAACAGACCAAATGAGGCATAAAATAAAATAAGCAAACCGAGAAACGAGGAAGCAGGAAAGCAGTTCAGACAAATATGTTATGAAGACATAGGACTTCTTGAGCCCATACTGAATACCTCTCAGGATAATGGCTTGGACACAAGAAGGAGCTTTGTTTTTGTCTTCTAATAAAAGATGGACAAGAAAGAACGAACCTCCTAATCGGAATATAGGAAAAGGAAGCATGTGGGGTCTTGCAGACAATTCAAATGTTTAAGCTCGGTTTGAGTCTTTTTAGGTATTTCTCTCGTGACGCAAAACTGCGTTAAATTCTCCTGTCCTTGGCAGAAAAGTGGTGATTTTTATTTTAACAGGCCACGTTAGCAAGAGGATCAACATCTCTGGAAGAGAGTCTAATCACTCACCCATTTTGTAACACAATAAACTGATGGAAATGCTGCCGAGAAACTGTCAAAAAAGTGAAAGACTCGATGAGTCACACTGTATATTTTGGGATCTGGGCCTTTAGCTGGTGTTAATTTCTAATCCTGTGAATAACATGTTTGCCTTGTTTTTAAGTCTATATTTGGTAAAAACTTGAAAAGAAATATAAAAATGGTGCCGTGATATTTGCTAAATAAACTCTGCTGGTGATATGAAGGCAATGTGAGGCTAGATATCCATGAAAAAAGCACACTGTGGTAAAATGCTAATATGACTAAGCACAGTAAATCCTCTGCTTTACTTTAAAAGCTAAAGAGGAAGATAAAATGTTCTAATTGTATAAAAATCTAGTCTCACTGTGTGAAAACACAAAGCAAAATATCTCTGATAAAGAGACAGAATGATGAAGATGAAAAGGCTTAAACTAGACACGTGTTTTGTAGAGTTGTAAAGACAGAATCCAGCTTAAGTTTAAGATTAAGAGTTTGACTCAGGTGCCTGTAATTGTAATTCCTGCTGAATTTTAACAATGCGAACTGATGCCTCAGTCACGCATGCCTAGAAACTGGTTGCTAAGGACTTGACAACATCTTGCAGCTAAGAAAAATTTGTATTCCCTGACTGGTTGGCTGGTGATTGTTGGACATAACTGCATGAAATCAACTGCAAACAACCGGGTGCTGCACCAAAACCCCCACTGTGATTGCTTTGGTTACTAGTGCATTGCCAGAGCTGGCTGTAGTTTGCATGGCAGACACAGACTTGTTTCTCAAGTACTTGTCAGCGAATTTCCCAACACTCATGAAACTTGAAAAGATTTAATAACGTTTGCTATCAAAGTAAAGGTTTTGCCTTACCAACATGTTTCAGAAGTGCAACTTTAACTTTGAAGGTAAACGTTCTCTGTTTCCTGTTTGCATCACACTTTTCAGTTTCACTACCACCTGGGGAGCAGTTGTATGCAGACAAGTTGGGGTCCTCCATGCAAACTATGGGAAACCGTGAAAACCTGTTAGCAACCAAAACAATCTGGTTGTTAAGTGATGACGTATGAACTTTGCTTCTGGATCCAAACTACTCTGCGTTTATTAAGGCTGTTGTGTTTTTAACATGTTTTAATGCTTTGTATCTTGTTCTATTTAATCTGAACAAGCCCCTAAAAAAGTCTGTGTCGCTGTCGGCCTCTCTGGCTTTTATTACCACTATTCGGCAGCACGTTTTAAAGCTCAGTTTTCTAAAACCTTACAATGTAACCACAGCCCAGCCCATGCAGCAGTATATTAATGACTAACCTTGTATTGTGGATGGATTATCTCAGTTGTTCTGCTGACTTAAGTTTAGTCCGTTTACAGCATCCTGCCATGCGATTACATTTGTCCCTAACCATTGGGATACCTCACTTTAACTTTTATCGAGTGGAAAAAGATTAGCGTTCATCCTCCAGCCTCACTTTGCTAATGTGTTTATATTATGCTAACCATAGCTGTGTAGCTAGCCACCACGAAACGCTATGATACACCAGCTAGCCCAACTTCAGTAACCCTACAAATCTTACTACTGTTTAGTTTTCTGTCTTCATTTATGTCTGCTATTATAACTGATAGCAAAGCTGTACGTTTTGAATTTTCAGAAATCCCTCAGTCAGAACATGCTATATCATCTTTAGATGGAAACTAGTGAGCAAACTCCCTGCTAACTTTTAACTCTGTTAAACTTCACAAATTATGTTTTCATGGATTCCTGAATGTTAAACTTAATTGTTACACCTGGTAGAGCAGCCACACTGATCATTTTATTAAAGATGAAAGAACTTAGTTTGTAACTCGCAGTGATGCTGCAGTGTTTGTTTGAGTTTGGGAACTGAAGCAGAGTTTGGACCCATAAACGGCTAATGGCATCAGACTTGGAGTCCGGATTGTAAGGAGATTTTCAGTGCAGTACCTTACACCTCTGCACGACCAGGTTCACTTATCAACACCAAGCAACCTCCAGCAACCCCTCACCCTCAAAGAGAGTGTGCTTTTTTCCCTACCAACCTAAGGCTACGTCCACACGTTTTCACGCATTGTTTTCTCTCCGTTTTGGCCTTTTGTCCACACTGACACAGCGTTTTCACTCATGGAAAACGCAGCGTTTTGAAAACGCTCTCGAAAACGCATACATTTGAAAACGGTGCTATTGCGTCGCAGTGTGGACAGCGAAAACGGAGACTTTCTAAAAGTTTGTCATGTTAGTCATGTGATGCAATCATGTGACCAATTAAACTAAGATAGCGGAGGGCATTATACAGCAGTTGTTTTGTTTGCTCTCAATTTTGACAGCCCTATTAAAGATTAATATCAGCATGTACATGCTCCAGATAGCTTTTTTTAAAATTCTTTAACACTCACTCGCTTTTGCAACTTTGTTCTTTTGTGTTACTCGCAGCAACAACTCCACCTCATTGTTAGTCCATTTAAAAAACTCAGAGCTGTAACTTTCCATTCTGACTTTATTCATCTCCAAACTACATCTGGACACACTGCGCCAAAAACCAGCAGAACCCCTCCTCCCGACCTGGGTGTGAGTGGAGCCCTCTGGTGGGCCACCACATTACCACATTTTGGCGACCATCTTTCAGCATGAGTTAAAACAGTGCTATTATTAAAAAAAGATAAAAAGATCAGAAGCATCTACCATGGCAGAAGAGATTTGCACATTACATACTTCGTGTTAAATGATGTAATGTGTCAGTTTTCTCCGAGGATTCAGTTCTTCAGTTTTACACTGTCACAAATTCAAATATGAGAGTAAATCATTTCCTTTAAGACTACCTCACTGCTTAACATAACAATGTTCACCTCACATCATGCCATGCTGGCATGCCAAACACATTGGATTCTTCCCGCAGTTCATAAACTGATCAGGTCAGGTGAAACCCCAGCTATCTCCTCTTCAGTGTCAGTGTTAGTCTTTAATAAGTGTGTCTTTGTATATAAGTCATGTTATGCACTGACAAGCTGTCAAGTGTCCGACGCTGCCCTGTCTGACTAGAGTAAGAGGATACCGAAAAGTTGACGAGTGAGATTATTTTTCGGAAGAAATGACAAATTTATTCGCCACTTCTCCAAATGAAAAAGTAATCACTCCGCCACCCTTGTCCCGCCCTGTCAACAATATCAACTTAACAATATTCAAAGACGCTGTAATGCGCTGTTTTGAGCTTCTGCCTTAGGAGTTCAGCGATTTCCTGTCAGTATTCCAGGCAGACTTTATTGCTGTTATGATTTATTACACCCATCAGTCAGAAAACCACCCAGCATGAAACCCCCTCATGATCCAGCCTCATCACTTCTGCTGTCAGCACAGACACTTTTCAGATTCACACCTGGAGACTTTTTCCCCTTCCTGCGACAGTCTTGAACAGAGGAGGGGGCGGGGGAGGGGGGGTGACTGGTCGGATGTTTTCATACATCAATACCCATATGTGCTTCTTGCAGTCCGTGTGAGCTTCAGAGCTCCAGCCGTAAAAACCTTCAGCTCCAGCACCTTCCTCTCTTTGGTCAGAAAGAGTATTCATCTTCATTTGCATGCACTTCCAAGAGGGTGCTGTGTTTGCCTGCTTGTTCCGACAAGCTTTTATCTCATGAGCCATTTTAGCTATGAAGTTAAACTGAAATTAAAAATGTCAGCTGTCAGCTCTGCTATCTGTGGGATGATTGAAGAGCCTCAGACAGAGCTAAAGCAGGAACAGGTGGTGATCTCACTCACACCATGGGCAGCTTCAGCTTTTACTGTATGAGAGAAGCTAAAGGTACAGTAATATATGAGATACACATATGTCAGAGGTATGTTATCTATTTTTTCCACAATTCAGCACACCTGGTAGTTACTAATGTTGCAGATTACGTACAGTCCTGTGAAAAACAGGATTCGTTAGCTTGTGGAACCACTTTTAGCAGCAAAAACTTGAAATGATTGACATTAGAGTGACATAGAAAACAATGTGTCTGTCTGTCCTATGCAACATTGCTTCAGTGCATTGAGGTTTGCAGGTATTTGTTTATGCGGAGCTCTCTCAGGGTCCTGCCAAAGCACTTTAGTTGAGTTGAGGTCTAAACATTGACCGGGCCATAGCAGCACCTTGATTCTTGTTGCTGTGCTTGGGATCATTGTCCTGTTGCATGACTGAGTTTGGACCAAGCTTTAGCTGCCAGACAGATGGCCTGAGATTTGACTCCAGAATACTTCAGTACACCACCATGCATGACAGCTGGTATGTTCTCCAAATGTAGTGGTGTGCGTTAAGCCCAAACATCTCCACTTTAGTATCATCCGTCTAAAGGTTAGTGATCCAGAAGTCTTTCCGTGCTTTGTTCAGGTAAAACTTTGTGAACTTAAGCTGTGCAATCAAGTGTCCCAATTTCTGATGTCTTTCTTCTTGTGTGTTAACACTCATCTGAATTCTCAGAACCTCAAACTACCAAAACCTCTGTTTTTACAGAGGTGCACACAATTATTGATGATCAGGTGCTTAGCATCACCTGGCTGCTACTTGCTCTCTTAATTACTATGAAAGCAGTAAGGGTGTAGTTCGTTTTTAGGGAAAGCGGTTCTTAGAATGGCTGTCATAACAATTCAATAAGATGATGATATGTCAGAGTTGTTTACAGCTTGTGTCACTGTCCTCGGGTGTTTCAAAACCATTATTTTATGGTTCATTTTGAGTTGGATAACTGTACAACACAAAACTCTACAAAATTCATTCTCTGTAGCTCTGCTTTTATCTCCACCTGTTGCTTCTGTTTCCACTGTGCCTGACAAAGGAGATGAATGTGTATGAATTGTAAAGCTCCGCCCACATATGAGGTGATCCTCCCTTCATCTATCGCAGTTAGATGCAGTCAGACCCTGTAATCCTGAAACATTCACTCCCACTGTTAATGTCTTCACCCCTGACCTCAAAGTCAGAGGTGCATCCAGAGGGAGGGCACTGGGTGGCAAAAGCCCTTCCCAAAATGTGATTTCCCTATCACATATGTTGCTAACCCTTAAGTAAAGATTCCTCAAGTAAATCATTTCAGTCATACAATGCAAAACAATTTTTTGATTTTAACTTTGTTATATTTATTTATGTGTTTGTTTGTTTATTTATTTGTTTACCAGTAGCTTCCTTACTGGTATTTAGGACTGGACTCTCACTTTGCAGCGGAAACAGCACCTGTCTCCATATATTTCCCTCAAGGACCAATGAAATTTGAACTCATCGATAAAGAGAAAGATTTTGACATGTGAAATAAACTGTTTCTGTCCAGCAGAGACGGCCTTAGTGGTTTCAGTATTCAGTTTAAAGTTGTAGATTTTATAATCATATGAGGCACTGTTCATATGAGAATATTGATTACAGGCAGGAGATAAAGTGGGATTTGGCAGGTGGGAGGACAATAAGATCAGGTGTAATGCTGCAGTGTGAGGAAAAGAGCTATTTAACACCATATTTCACACAAATATAATCCAGTGACCAGTTAAATATGGATGCAATACCTAGATACCGCAGCCACAGCTGTATCGATATCACTCCGCGAACGCATCAAAGGGATGAGAAGGAAAAAAGGAAAGAAAGGAAGAAAAAGGGGAGGTAAACTGGATGTTACCGGACTGCGAGATGGCATTATTTTCCTATTAGGTATGAATCAAAAACCTAATACGGCGTCACTGGAAGCAACGCCAGGATCAACAGTAATATATCAGATTTAACTGCTGATTAATCGAAGGGCAGGAACGTCTTTCCGGCCCACATTAACCCCTGATCATAGCTGCTGTACACTTAGGTCATCGGCCCCGTGTGATGACCAGATCAAAATCCATTAGGGGACACAACCATGTTACAAACAAACATCCTGTACAGCCTCCGAAAAATAAACAATATTACTATTCACAGTAAAGCCTGGGGGAGTGTAGCACAAGAAAGATAAATTACACTCATTCACTCACTCTTAACAGCTGTTTGTTGATACCTCTAAAGCCCTTCAGTGCTCAAAATAGACATTACTCCATCTATGGGAGGCATTCAAGGGCCTGAAACTGATTTTTTTTTTCTTGTTTTATATTCTAGCTATATCTGTGTATATCAGGCTGAGCCATGTGATGCATCTTAATTAGCACGCTTATTGATGAAGTGCCATCTCTAACAGGAGGAGAGAAACATGCATGGACACAATGGATGTTCACTGAGTAAAAAAAAAGAAAAAAAATGGCACCCTGGATTGTGCAGTCCTCGCACAATAGGCTCACAGTTTCTAAAATCATATCTGCCATAAAAACCACGTGCAACTATCTGCACTTTATACTTACCTAAGCTGATGTCCGGAGACGCAGGACACTGCCCACGTTGTGTTTTAGTGAGGGGGCTTTTTAATGTTGTCTATTTCTGCACATCAAAGCGCCTTCCATCCATCCCTCCCCTCTCCGTCAAACTTCCCCCATCACTTCCTGGCCGCCGTGGCTTCAAAGAGCAATCCTTCTTTTAAAATCTGAATCTATGAGGCCTACACAAACATGGCCGAGCACCTTGATAAATTTCAATCTCGCCTTGATGCATAACTAGATGTAAATGCAGAGGAAAGATGAGAAGGAGGAAATGCTAATGAGGTGAAACTGCCATCAACGCCCATAAATTTCCATTTCCATCACACTTTGTCTCTCTTCTATCTCTACATATCTTTGCTTGTCATACTTTTCTGGAGTTTTTTTTCCCCCTCTCTGAAATGTGTCACTCAAAAAGCAGCCCACAGCAGGACGACGCTTACTTTACTCCACCAGGCTCCCTATGCAAATGACATTAAATAACCTGCCATGATTGCCCGACATCATCCCTCAAAAAACAATTACCACTCAACTTTCCCAAAAGCCAAAACAGACAGAGTGATAGAGAGGGATTGATGCAAGAAAATGAGACCGAGAAGAGGAGGAGGAGAGGAGTAAGGAGAATATTAAGTGGAAAGAGAATGATTTAAGAGAGGAGGTGCTGCATGGCTCTATTTATACCTATCCAAGTAGAGCCGGGGCTGCAGGGGATTCAGACGTTTCTCCTTGAGGACACAGTTGTCTGTCTTCTTATGCTACCAGACAGGAACTAAAATGGATCAGGAGCTCTCGGGCTCATTGTGAAATGATCCGAAACATCTCTTGCTGCAGATGCACTGACGGCGTTTCGTTGTTTGGTGTTACGTCTCCCATATGCAGCTTTTTCACATTACAGCGACAATCTGTCTGCTTGATAGATAAGTTCTCCGGTGAGGACACTTCGCAACGCGACAGTTGTAGTGGATGAGCTGAGACTTTAATATGAGCCCCGTGTCAGTGTTGAGACGGCACTGTTTTAAGCCACAACCAGAGCAGACGGTCTAGAAAGAGTTCCTCTGTGAAAGACAGAATAAAAATGTTTTCATTTGGAGATTTCGTCTGAAAGCGAAAGCTAAATCAGTCTTGCACTGATTTTTATTTTAGGCATCTGGAAGCACATGCAGCTGTGTGTTCATGTAAACCTAGCAGCGACTGAGGATCGAGGACACGGGGTTGGGTCATGCTCAAACAGAACTAAATTGAGCGCAGGGGGAGGATGTCGGCAGAGAGAGAAAAGCCGAACATCGCTGAGAGAGAGAGAGCTGAGATGTGATAATCATTTAATCTGACACTGTCTCCGAGAAAGCGTTCGCAGTTTTTGTTCAAATAAGAAAGAAGAGTGAGAAAGGAGGTAGAAGTCTGAGCCTCGGCCTGAACGTTGGGTTATCTTTTTCAGAAAGGTTAAAGAATAGGCGGTTGTGACGCTCCTCCCGATGTCTGATACGACGCCGGCCCTTTTACCACATCCGCCTTTTCCAAACTTATTATGCACTCCACCTGATGTTACCATGCAGTCCTTGCATTAACACTGCTTAGTTTTGATCAGTCTTGGTGGTCTCCGCCAAAGACGTTATGTATTCGGCGGTGTTTGAATGCATGTGTGTCATTCTGTCTGTAAACATGATAGCTCAGATCATTTTGAAGGAATTCTGATAGAACCTTGTAGGGATCAATTTACCTATTTAGTGGTCAGAAATGGACAAAAACCTTATAACTTAGGAACTATATGTGCTGTGTATTGTCAAAATATACCTACTTTGCAATGTTCCCTCTAATTTTTCATGTGTCTGAGCGAACACACAAACTCCCTGAGTGATCCCTTGGACCACTGTGAGCAACAGCAGACGTGTGCACTGTGGTCACGCCAGCATAGAATCCATCCAAGTTACATGGTTAATTAAAATAATCAAATTACAGCATTTACATTTATCTTAGACTACTTTTAATTAACTGCTTTAGCCCACTTACAATGAAAATTAAAAAAAAAAAAAAAAATCTTGTTCATGGCACTATTGGAAGTAAAAATAACTTGAACTCCAATTTTGAAAACAAAACTTTTTTTTTTTTTAAATAAAGCTCTGACTTGTATTATGAGTCTGTGGTCTGGGAGAGAGTCCTGTAACTCTGTCTGCAAAATACAGTATATAATGACCAATGTTGGGCAATTAATTATATAGTTACTTCTTCAAAAAAAGTAACTGAGTTATGCAAACAACAAAGTTTTTTGCAGCTGTTTGCCTAAAAATGCAGCCAAGGCGGGTTTTTTTTTTTTTAAAATAAACATTTCAAACTATTTACAGAACAATCAGCTGTTCTGCATCAAATTTGATGCCACACAAATTATTTGTGCCACTCCAAAAAATAATTTCTGTCCAGGAGAACAACAGCCTGATACCTGCAGGCCTGACAGCAGGAGATGTATCACTCCTGTAACACCTGTAACATTCAGCAGTCGCCTCATTGTTCGGACGCACAACAAAACTATTGACTACACTACACACTAACTACACAAGATTTGCGTTAAACGTCACAAATCTCTCACATCTCAAAACACCGTCACTCCTAAAACTTCCCCCCTTTCCTAAACAACTAAATGCCATGTTGCCATATCATTTTTTGATTGGTCAACATGGTACATTTTTCGACCAATAGGAAAGGGTGGGGGTTTTTTGTTTTTGTTTTTGCTCACAGGCGGACAGTGCTTTCGAGCGTTTTCCTTATAAAACGCCGTTTTTACCATTTCTCCCTGCAGGAAATATAAACAATGATAGTATTCAGGAAGGAAACCAAACATTGCAGATATTTTTATCACAACTCTGGTTTTACGTGACCTATCAACACAATTTAAAAACTGGTATAAAGTCCACACTGTTTCTGTCAATTGTTCCGTCTCCAATGGTTGTACACGTTGTCATTAACGTGGCTTCACTCCACATCAGCCACGCCGCTTTCCTAGCTAAAACACCGGTGTGGCACATAAGGACGCTGTCATAGCCTGTCAATGACGTTGATTAGCTGCGTATATATGAATGTGAATCGCATTATTGGCTGGACTATGGGATAAGGTGGCCCATACGGGAGCAGCCAGTCACTCACTGACTAACACTGCAAAACAGAATTGTTAAAGTTTTAATTTTAATTTCAATTCAGGTTAGATTTTTTTTTGTGCGCAACGCAGATTTTCTGTGTGCAGAGACCGTGCCAGCAGTGCACGATTGCGCATGCGCGCAGCTTAGAGGGAACATTGTTACTGTGTAAAGATTAAAAATGTCAGGTTGCATGTGACCTTTGACCCCTCCTTTATAACAATACATAAAGCCTGAATAAATGCAAAATCTTCACCTTTGATCAAAAAATTCAGTCCCTTGATATTTATCAGTAAACATTTAAATGAATTTACTAAACATTACAATGAATGTGTTAATATGTCAAGTATATTCAAATGCACTTGTTTTTACTGCACTGCAAACTTCTTAAAATACAAAATACAATACGATTGCCTTAAAGTGAATAGCACCCACGCAGAGAGCTACTTTGGTGAATGTTTGCACTCTCTGCGCTTCTTGTGAGGTCGATGAGGTCGGTGATTCTTAATTGGCCGTTGGTGTGAATGTGAATGGTTGTCTGTCTTTCTCTGTTAGCCCTGTGACACACTGGTAGCCTGACCAGGGTGTATCCTTCCTCCCTGAATTAGATAAGCGAAGAAGATGATGAATGGATGGATGAAGATTCATCCATTTGAACAGGGTTTCTGGACCTCATTTTACAGAGTTCCGTTTTTTTGACTCTGGGAAAATATCTCAGGCGGACCTCTTGCTTGTCGCATGCTTGGCGTCAGAGGCAGCTTAATCCAGTGTCAGGATGTCAGAAGATGCAGGGTTTTTGAAGCTGTGCAGTCATCCATAAAGTAGTTCCTATGAAGCCTACTGTGACATTAAGATTTATAGTAGACTAAGCAAAATAAAAGCACACATCTAATGAAGAATAAAAAAGTAATAGTTCAATTTCCATATCTACTAATTAAAAACAGATTTTTAGTACGTTGTGTGATCATGCTGAAAAAGCAGTTACTCTGTTACTCTATAACAGAATGAAACAAGTGTGCATATTTATGTGATATCCTGACTTTTACTCTGTAATATGCATCACATGGCTTATAAAAGGACTGCATTTATATAGTACTTTTTTAGCAATACTTTACACCCACGTTAACTCATTTATGTCCACAGTCATGAAGTCCTTTTTATAGTAAACACAAGCACTTTTCTGCACACACGTAGCAGCAGACAGCCCATTCTACCTCCTGAGCCACAGCGTCTATCATTAGACCGATTGGACTGACAGAACCTCGCGTCTTTTCACGTCTTTCACTGAGTTAACTGAGGTGAATCAAGTTTCATTTGTAAAAATCTGTCAAATAATCGCATCGGCTCAGAGCGTAGCTCACACTGTGGTGCGACGGAAGAAAGATGGCAGTTTGCAAAGTACATTATCTATGTTCAGTGTGACTGATCGCAGTGATTGCACGTGTTGCGTCATTTCTTGTTAATTTTTCAAGCTTAGCTCTTTGATTGAACACACTGATAGACGCGGCAGAGCGGCTACCCGTCACCCGGTTCATTACACTTTAAGACATTATGCATAATGTTTGCTTTATGGCACTGGGCCCATCATTTTCCTTCCTTCCAACGTTCATCAAAAACAACAACAGACACACTTGCAGTTACATTTAGTATTCTGGCACTTGTTTACACTTCTGTATCTGACAGCAGCACCGCAGCTCAGACATCAAAGCCGGTTGTGCTGCCCCTCCAGCCCTCACAAAGATCTTGCACAATCATGTCCTGTAATTTGCGGCCCTTGTGAATCATGCGGGCTTTTGATCGACATGCTACATTATCTGATGGAGGAAGACAAAACTTGTAACGTCAGCTGACATAAATGTCTTGTTCTTCAAGTAAGAATGGCATAAAGGCAAATCTATGCATACTGTTGGCAAGTTTTATTATGAGACAAAACTGCATTTAGGCTGATGGTTCACCCACCGACATGTTTGCTCAGTATGAAAAACGACAAGCTGTCAAAGCTGCGGGCAGCTGTGGTCTGACAGCAGATGGACATGTGTGTACATCACCAGTGTTTTACCAATAACAGCGCTGGATTAGAAGCTGATACTCCCTGTTTTCTATCTCTGCAAGTTTCACCAAATCAGATACAGACTCTGCTGCACAACATTGAAAACTGTTGGATTTGAACAGAAGCCCACCTTCTGGCTTTTTAAGCTGCATATCTGTGTGACACGCGGTTTCATCACTACCGTCTGCGTAAAAAGAAAAAAAAAATTACCACCCGCTGTGACGCTCCCACTGAGTGGGAACGTTACTTATAACACTTTACAGCAAATTAGCCTAAACTGGTTTGGATGCAGTAGATTGCACCTGGAGTGAAAATGGTGAGCGATTATCAAGCTATCGACGTAAAACTCTTTGTCTCTGTCTTTTTTCAGGCCGCAGTTGTTTGAGATGGATGCCGTTCTGCGTGGTGATCTACGAGCTCGCTGTTCACTGTGACCTACATACACAGAGGGCTCCTTGCAGAACAAGATACCCACTCTGTGAAAAAAAAAGAGAAGAAAAAGAAAGGTGACGTCTACCGCTGACATGATTAAGCGGGCGGTGGCATGAAAGCAAAGCAGATTCTGGAGCTAAATCAAAAGGCACAAGATGTCTTGCAAGCTTTTGAAAGCTGGGCAAATGATTTTTCAGGTCACATCTTATTGTTTTTAAATAGGTATGTAGCAGATGTTAAAATAGCCCAAATCCCTTGTGGTTTCGCGTGAAGCTAAAAATGGGTCTGGAGCTGGTCTTGCTGCCACTGGGAATTAGCCCCTGAAACACTGGAAGTGGAACATCCTGCTCTCATTGTCATGAAAATATGAGACCGTGAATGATCAGCGTTCCTTTCACCTGCCTCTCAGGAAGTCGGTGTAACCGCGGGGAAGCTGTTGCGCGCAGGAAATACTTCTGTAGGAAATTGGATGTTATAGAAGAGCACAAGAGGACGCATCCGTGCCTTGTGCAGATTGCTCTGTGCTCTCTTAGTGTGGCACAAATCATTTGTTACGTTGATGAATAACAGAGACCGAGCGCCGGCTCTGACATTTTCTGCACGATGTTACGTCCTCTCCACCTGTTGATCTTTTTGGCTCCCCCTCGTTGCTCTGTTGCCATAGAAACCCTCGGAGAGGAATGAGGGCACCGAAAATGAAACTGGGCCTCGTAGTAGGAGGCAACACCGGACATGTATCAGCGCTCTCCTCCCACTGGCTTTGTCAAACGCTTTTAGAAGCCACGATAATGAGATTCTGTTGGAGCAGCTCCAGACCATCTGAACACACACCTACAAAGCACGCTTGAATCATGACAGGGGGAGAGAGCAGGATGACAGGGAGGATGATCTGAAGTGACAGTACCAAATATGATTCAGGGGAGTCTGGTCTTCAGCCGGCTTTGGCTGACGTTACAAAGGAAGTGAGGAAGCCCGACTGTTCAGTTTCTACAAATAAGAACAGAGTTAAATATTTAAAAAACATAGGAAGAGAGTGGCATTGTTCCTCAAAGAAAAAATCTACTGTTTCATATCGTGTTTTTTTAACTAGTACAAGTCCATGCCACAGTGTTGTTTGCTCTGTTTGTGCAGCTGATATACTTAGAAGTAAAAAAAAAAAAAAAAGATTTAGCAACTCTGATTCCATTATTGATATCATTGGGTTCTCATTGGCTCTGCTTTGAGAGCAGCCACCATCATTAAGAATTAAGTCCTTACTCAAAAAAGTAATTATTACCCAAAAATGTTTCTTAAAAGTAATGCAGTAAGTTACTTAGAAAAAAGCAATTTATAATACTACTCGTTACATTACTTTTGCGTTGATCCATAAAATATATAAACCTTTAGGCTACAGACCCACACATCGATACAAGTCACTATACTAAGTATGAACCATTAGGGTCTGGCTGCTGGGCTGGGGTCAGCATTTACACGACTTTAACAACATCCTGGGCTCTTAGCTAGCTTAGCCTTAGCATGCTTTCTGTGCAAGTGCTTGAAAAGACCAGAAGTTGTGTTAGCAGCAAAATGCAGTTGTTTCTGACCTGGTTGCAGTTTCTACTTTATCATTGTCCTCTTATGTGCAATAAAAGTAAAAGTAGTGTCCAGAACTACTGAACTCCTCCAGCACACAAGGTGAAATCAGTTGATTGTAGGAGTACGAGTGGAATTGACAAACGGGATCATAGACAAGCTGTCACGGCCAGGATGGCCGGTCTGTTTGCAGAGCAGACTCAAAAGCAGACACGGGAAAGAGAAAACTAAGGTATAACAAAAAGCGAGCTGTTTATTTGGCTGATAGGGGGAAGAGAAGGGGAAAAAAAAAACACAAAACAAAGGCAAGACGAACTGGGATAAAACTAAAATAGAAACTAAACTAAACAAGACAAAAAAAAAAACAAAAAAACAAGACTTGAGGCAGAGAAAACAGAAACCTGAACAGAAACATGAAAAACCATGAGCCAAGACATGAAGCAATACAGATGACCTGACACTGAACAGAGGGAGACAGAGGATTTAAATACACAGAAGGGTAATGAGGGAAGTGGAAACACCTGGGGAAACACAGCTGACACGAATTAACACATCACCATAGGGAAAACAAAAGTAAACACACTGAACATGGAAATAAGACTATCAATATAAAACAGGAAACATGTTGAGACATGAACTGGCACACGAGAGACAGAGGGAGCGAGCGAGAGAGGAGGAGGGACACAGAGGAGAGAGACACAAGGGTAGCCTACATAGGCAAGGAGATAACACGTGATAAACAGCAAAAGACTCATAAACAAAGAGACGATGGACGATAACATAAACTAGACTAAACTTCAACTAAGACGAACTAATAATAACCCCAGAACAACACTATCTCATAAGTAATCAAAAATACAAAATGCTGAGAATGCCAGACAGGAATGTGAAGTCATTTTTTCATAAGAAGTATCTGAATAATGTTGGAAGAATCAGTTCAGGACATTTTTTGAAGTTTTCACATAGACACGAGGGATTCATCTGCTCCAGACATGTTGTCATTGCAGTATTCAGTTTTATGATGCTGGTAGGCAAGAGGCACAACACAAGGCCCATGTGCTGTCTGTGATGTTTAGCGGATAATCATCTGCACCGTATTCTCACATGGGTGCATTCAGACGTCACACAGGATCTCATCACACGGGGGAAGCTGGCAGGTTAAAGACCGTTTAATGTCACAGCGGAAATGTTTGCAGCTGAACGTCTTTAAACTGTCACAGGAGTCTCGTCTTATTTACTTTACGATGGATTGTGCATTTAAAAACTACGTGAGGATACACGTCCTTCTTTTGGGTTCAATAACTGTTGCAAACAAACAAGTAACAAGTTGTTCTGCTTGTTTCACTATTTCATGAAATGTTGCAAGCATACACACAAAAGGCCAGCCTGATAGGTGTGCGTAAGCACCCTGCTGATGAACAGCGATTGACTGCTGATCAGTGACGTTTGATGTGAGCAGAGCAGATGTTAGAGGCGGATGAATCAGCAGGAGACGAAGCTCCAGACTGGATCAATTCCTCCTGGCAGAGAGCTTCATCCACCAACACCCTCCTCGTCCACCCCCTACAGCTCACTGGTTACCCAACACTCGATATGAGGCTTCAAATAAACACTCAATTTATTTAGTCAGAAACTGAAAAAACACTCAGGCTCTGTAAACCATATTGTTTCTTGGTACAGGAAGAGGAACACAATACAAAACCATTTTAAAATACAAATTTTTACCAATTTATGCAAAATTAATTATGTAAAAATTGAACATTTTAATCTAAAATGTTACATTTAATGAAATCTGGTCAAATGAAATGTACTCTGCTGGTATACATTCATTTTTTACAAGGCACATTTTCCTTAATGATAATTAATCATTAAGGAAAATGTGCCTTGTAAAAAATGAAACTTTAGTTGCTTCATGTTTATTGAAGGTGAAAAATCTTTTGTGTGTGTATGTAAGCACTGATTAAACAGCAACAATCACAAATTAAATTATAGCTGCAAGCAGCGTTGAGAGGGCCCTCGCATCCCAGCGCATTGAGCCACGCCCAACACCTACGCCCAGCAGGTGGCGTTAGAGATTACCATCTGATGTAATGTCACACTGATGCATATAATGTGTGGAACCACCAGTTAAAATCCGATCTAGATCAATGAGGATTATAGCCAACGGTGCAAAGTGAGATTACATGTCGAATGATTGAAATTCGCAGTGGCACCACGGCCACGCCCTATGACGTAAACTCAAAAGCTCAGCGATTTAATATGGCCCAGGTGTGTAGTTGATCTTACCGAATAGGAATTTGATCCAATAAAATTCCTAGGAAGAGTTTGCAAAAATACAACACCTGGAAATGGCAAAATCGGCACCAAAATGTCACCTTCAATTCAAAATAGCAGACTTCCTTTTGGGTTTGGGTCTATGGACCACAAGACTTTTTTGTTCATTTTGCACTTTTCTGATGTAATGATGTACCTCATTACATTTTTCATTCATGTACCTCAAACAATGTGTTTGTAGGAATTCGTTTAACAACACATAGGTGAGCTTGTTTAGGCTCCCTTGCACACTAGTGCTCGGGCCCTAAGAAAGTAAAATTAAACGTATGAAAGGGTTTTCAGTGAAAAGTGATGGAAGAGGAGAAAATATGAGAAAACTATCCCCCGTGACAAGACTGTCCACGGTGTATCGCACAGTTCCATCTCCTTGTTGCTATTGTCCTATTGTTCTCAAACATAAGGCCTGGGGTCCAGAATCGCCCAGGCAATGACTCCAATCCGGCCCTCTGGATGGCTTTTGAAAATATGAAAGGAGTTCACCAAATATGAAGGAGTGCACCACTATTTGCAATCCATTTTACACAAAAAGTAATTAAGTCTACAGAAAAGTCCTAAAAAAAGGTATATTTTAATATTTTATAATTATAGCCCATACTGGGCAATAAACTAGCTTTTTCTGTAATTCTGCACATTTTTCATGTAGTTTCACTGGTTCGGGCTCACTTGCTATCAAAGTCGTCAGTATGTGGCCCACAATGTGAAATAAGTATAGCATCCCTGATTTAGGCACATTGGATCTGTTAGGATGAGGTTTTGCAGAATCGAGGTTAGAATCAGAGGTGCTGGTCAAAGTCGGAAATAGAAAATTTACAGCGTCATAAATTATAGCTTTCACAGTAACTGTTAAAATAATCAACACTTCTGTCAAACAGATTGCACAAAGTAGCTGAACACAGTAATTCTGTTATGTTTCTGTTATGTTTCACAGGTTTTATATAAATAATATGTGAAACACCTCCAAGATTAACAGCCCTGCGATCTTTGGGGGAATTTTAAAGAAAAAGTTTCTTTATCACTTTTACTGAACAAGAATCCTAAATTGATTACATATTTAGTTATGAAATATCAAAACTGTAAATTAGAGCATAAATAACAGCTTAGTCCTAAGATGTATGGTATAC
This sequence comes from Rhamphochromis sp. 'chilingali', assembly GCF_963969265.1. Taxonomy (NCBI): domain Eukaryota; kingdom Metazoa; phylum Chordata; class Actinopteri; order Cichliformes; family Cichlidae; genus Rhamphochromis; species Rhamphochromis sp. 'chilingali'. The sequence goes on from NC_137935.1 coordinate 28,214,262, forward strand.
AGACTTGTAGTCAAGACCGCCTAAACCAAGACAAAACCAAGACAATGTCGAGACGAAACCAAGATCGAGACAGAGACCAAAAAGTCTTTAAACTGCAGCCAGATGCTGCTTCGTTTACTGGTGTCAGGCATATTTATGTGTTATGCACTCGCACAGCCCTCCTCACCGCTGTCTACTGTCTCACTCGCGTACTGAGAGGACAGACGCACGCTCCACTTGACCGTCGCATCTCTCACCCTCTCTGTTTTTCACATAATGATATTATCCTATATCCTCGCATGTGATTGGCCACAATATGCAGGGATTGGAGCATAGCTGAGCCACTGTGTGAGAGCTGAGCAGCGAAAGGAAATTAAGTGAGGAGCCGGCTCTCGCTCAATGGGAGTCGACTCTTCTGATTCACTACAAAGCACTCTCTAAGCACGGCTCTTAGAGCTGATGCTTTTGCGCATGACACATTATCGAACGTTACGTTGTGTGTCATGGATGCTGTTGACTCCAAATCTCCCGACCACTATCTCGACCTGAGACAACGAGACCAAGACAAGACCAAGACCACGTAAAAGTGGTCTCGAGACCGGTCTCAGGACATCCAACTGTAATGGTATAACTATAGTAATAACAACCAGAAAGCATTTTCTAGGTAATTTAGAAACGGTCATGTGACCAACTGTTAAAAGTGGCTTAAACTAAAATGAGACTTTTGATACAGTCCAACCAATACAACATTCAAGCTCACAACCAATTTAGCATCACATACATTATTTTTATTAGTAGTAAGTAGTAGCAGTAATAAAAATAATATGATACTATTATTACTATAATACTATTATCAGTTGGTTACATTGATTTCAGTCTGTTTGAACACTGATTTGGATGCATGTGCTCGAGTCAGAGCTCTCCCTTCCACTACAAAAACAAGTGGAACTTCTTTATTGTCATCTGTGTACTTCCTGATGAATACATTTCTACCACAATCTCCAACAGACAGCCAAATTTTCCACAGCGCCTCTCCTATCAACTGAAAGACGGGCCCAGCTGTTAATACGAGCTAATCTCTGTGTCTAACGCCTCAGGCTGGTGACTGCGCCCCGCTCGTCTCTCTGTCGGAGGTGCTCGACTGGTCCTGAAGGGATTTTTTTTGGATTAAGCTGGCATTTATTGTCTGCAGCTGAGAGAAGACGTTCATAACACACACCAGTACACAGACACTTGCCACAGCGTGGTGGCGTGTCTCCCAGCTGGCCTCATTAAATAACATATTGTCATATAAACCTGACTGACAAGTTGTGTTTGAGAAAGAGATGGCAGGAGTCAGTTCTGCATCTGTCACTGAGTCACCATGTTTTGGAAGATAGAGGGCAACAGAGCAGAGGATGATTCACGCGCTCGCTCTGCTGCCGGTCTCTCTTCGAAGGCATTTGTATGGATCAGAACTCAGGACACGTCTCTGCAAGCCCAAACCTATAAACTACCCTAAACCATGGAGGACAAGCAGTTTTCAAATGCATCTTGCTCCTATATTGTCACTGTAAGTGTTAACTGTTTACATGTGGTTATTAACACTATCATTAAAATGTGGCCAAAGTGAGACTGAAAAACAGTCAGCGTGAAAAGGAAAATAACAAAGACGTCACAGGCAGCTGCTGCAGAAGTAAACAGGCCAGCACTCACAGCTTCATTTATAAGCTATAAATAGAGTCCAACCCAGCAAATTTATGAACAAATAACAACAAGTTAGATTAAAAAAAGATACATTTTTAACACTGGGTCTGTGTTGATGTCTGAGCCAGGAGTGCAGGGATTGAATGAACAGTGGCAGTAACACATCTAAGAACAGTTGGGACAGGGGCAGCAGAAAACTGGAAAAGCAAGTGAAACTAAAAAGAAACAGCCGGAGGAAGATTTTGAAGCTCATTAGGTTTTTTGGCAAAATAAAAGACGCGCACCAGATAAGAAGTTCCAACGCGCACATGCTCACATTTGCGTCCATATAAAAGGCACTGTTTTTGTCCGCTAGAGTGGGATTTTCTCGGCATATTCTGCACCACGTCTCTGTGCGTTCATCATTTGTTTGAAGCCAGCTCACCTCCTGCAACCGCTTTTCCGAGAATATGCGCTTCTTTTGTGGTTCGGACTCCTTCTGACATTTCTTTGGAGGTGGAGGAACACCAAAGTCTGTCCTCCTCCAGAAAATCTTATGTACGCAAACACGTGTTGCAACTTCTTATCTGGTGCGCTTCTTTTATTTTGACAGTGAATGCGCACCTGCGGACGACTTCTTTGTCTTCTGTGTCTATAAAGCATAATATCATCAACAAGGTCTCAAAATCTGGAGAAATCTCTGTGCGCAATGATGAAAATCTGAGTCTGTCACAGAAATCTGTTGGTTGTTTTTCAAATATCAAAGTAATGCAGAACGATGCTGGTTAGCATGGCTAACATATGTTTTACCTTTTTTTTTTTTTTTTTGCATCTTCCATTCATAGAGAGGACAAGAAAGAGAGATGGGCTACAGACTGGTGATTCTGTATATGGAGTTTGTATGTCCTAGTGACCACTCAAAGTAAAGTTATGGCTTTGTCTGCATGTATTTAGCTGCTAGAGGTTTTCTTTGCTGCTAGAAAGACTTCATACAGAGCTCTCCTGTCTTGTGCTTTCTCCGTGGTGGGTGGGGGCGCTGTACTGGGCTCTGTGTGTTTCTGAGATGGCCATATAAGGAAAACCCCTCCTGCTTACATCATCCAGAATCAAGAAGGAAAAAAAATACAGCAGAAATCATTTATACACTTTAAAGCTGGAGTAGCTAGTAGCTTGCAAATAAAGATTTTTTTTAAAAAAACTCATGAAACACATACTCAAACCTTCCACACCCCTGATACAGACCCTGATTATGTTGACAGGAGCAACAACAAGACTAATCATTACAAGCGACAGTAAAATGATGGTGTCACAGTGAGGGTTATAATCGGGGGGAATTAGTGCTGAGTAAGAGCTGCACAGCCATTTTTATATTATACAGTGACTAGCGATGAAACTGGCTGCTGCTCCATTAAATATATAAATAGAAAAGAGGGCAGATGAAACGCAATAGAAAAAAAAACACGAAACCACAGGGAGAATTGTAATGACTTTTCTATCCAGGACAGGAGGTGGATGTTTTGCTGCCAGGCAAAAGAAGAATTAAAGAGCAAATGACACAGACACAAAAGCCCCATTCACGATGAGCGCGCCGGGGGGTGGGCGGCTGCAGATACTCGAGTGGGCAGGGCTGTATGAAAAAGAACAAGAAAAGAAAAATGATTGAGGTTGAACAGCGGTATTATATTTTGCTTGTTGTTAGCTGACCAGTGCGGTGGATGACTTGCTTTAATAATGAATTCTGCGCTGTTCTGTAACCACCAATTGAATTATGAATAACATATTTTCTAACACTTTCAAAAATTTTAGGGGGGTATGTAAAATTTCTCCCATTTTCTCCCCATTTGGTTCTCTGTCTCTTGTGCTTTGTTGTAAGTTTTACTTCTCTTGTCATTGTCTTAATTAGTTTCAGCTGAGCTATGTTAACGCGGCGTTTCCGTTCTCCTTGATTATCTTCCTTTATCTATTTAAATCCTCAGTTTTCATCTCCTCTTTGTTGAGTCATCCTTTGTCGCTGTTGCCCTCCTTCATGTGCTTGCTCTGTTGTTTTATTTTTTGCCCCTTTTCAGATTACCTCAGTAAAAGTTTATTTTCTGTTTAAGAAATTGGTCTCAAAAGTCTCCATTTGAGCCTGCAGTCCGTACTTTATGACAGTGATTTCTGCTAAGTTAAGACTCCACTCTGCTGTGCCTCTGAGTGGGTTGTGAATGGGGGTCTTGGTTGATCACTCATGAGGAATCATAACTGGTTGGTTTGACTATAATAAAAACTTTTGGTCGTCATTCATTATTAAACTACCAGGTTACAGTAACAATATGACAAAGTGGCAAATAAATTCGAGGGTTACCTAGGCAACCAGAACCTTGACTGCCCAGCAATGTGCACCGCCCCTTTAAATTAACGTGTTACCATGCTAGTAAACCTATCATAGAGGTATTTAATCCTGATGACCCAAAACCTTACAAGCCTGCACATTTAAATTTGATGAAATGCTAAAGTGATTTTATCCAATAGAGGAGATATTTCACTCTGAACCACGTAACTGAACCTGATGGTGGCATTAAAGGAAAAGTCTTCAGGGCACGCTGAATCTTTGTGCAAATTTTAACTACAATACTTCAAACAACCTGAAAACTCACTGGTTATTGTTTTTTTGACTCAACCTCTGGATACAGCTGCCAGTATTTTGGGGCTTCGAGTGTAGATAATGAATATCCAGACAGTAATCTAATATCTGTACAAGACCTTCTGCTCAGCGCACCATTCATTGATTACAGCGTGAGTAGATTGAGGTTATGTTTTAAAATAGCTGATAAAACCATCACCAGAGAATAGGCAACAGTTCTGAGACTGTGTGCATTCTGAGCACTGACCAAACAACAGACATACAGATATCTGTCTCCAGATCATCCAGTGCAGCAGCTGTAGAGATGGTTCAATCAGCAGTGGACTTTTTGACTCAGGAGATTGAAGTCACCACCTAGAACAACACTACTACTGTCAGTCTGTCTAAAAAAAAAAAAACACACATGCGAAACAACCAGTGTGATTGAAATCACGGCAGCATGTGCACTTGCTTTTGAGCAGCTCATATCCACCGCATTTGTATTAGGCTTCACTAATCCTCACACCAGCGTCTCCTCGTACTCTTTCCCCAGATCAAAAGAGCAGGTGATGTGTGATATGGAAATGACCAGAGTCTTTGGCCTCAAGCCTTCCTGTTCAAAGGCGGCACGTGTATGCCTCGGGACATCGACATGAACACCACCAACACCTGAGTGATAATAGCTCAAAGAAGGCTCTTTTTGCTGAAGGGTAGATATCAAATCAAAGGTATCAGTGGGGGCATAAGCAGCCTGCTAGCATCCCTTCATTCATCTGTACCTAATTAAACAAGCAGCCATGTTTCTCTTTGCTAACAGTTTATCCGCTTACTAGAATCAGAACCTATTTTTGTCTTTGTCACAAAGAGATTTTGACACATTTCCATTGCACTGCCCGCTGCTTTATTCAAGTTTAGCCTTCACTAAGGTGTAATGAGAACTGAAGGTTTTAGTAACAGCAACTTCAGCATCCATCTATTCAACACCTTTTAAGAATATGAGAAGAATCTCTCTTCCAATGAAAGAAAGAAAAACTATTTAATCAGCCTTAAAATTTGTCTTTATTCGTAATTAGAGTGAGGCAAAGAAGCTGGACATAAAACAGAAAAAGTTTTAAAAGTAACCATGGACTCCTTTAATGGGAAATTCGACTTTCAACATTGTGGCATCAGCGTGACCTGAGATCTTTACATAACGACTGGTTGGTAAAGCAAAGATTAAAGCCTTGCATCTTGTTCTGCTGATCCTTGTGCCTGGTCTGAACCTGCATTTAAGTGGTACGTGGTGTAATATCCAGTTAGAAATTCGCTGATATTACCCACCAAGAAATCTTATTTATTCAAGCAATTAGAATCGGCAGTCAGCTAACACTAAAGTAGGTTTTTCTGACCATTTCAGTCCCAGTTATGATCCTCAGTCAGGGCAGTTCATAGAGACTGATGTGATGCACAGGAATGTTAGTTCGCAGTCTTGTATGATTCAGAATCATCAGCTTTGCCATGTGGAAAATCTTCTAAACAAACAACGATTCACTGACAACCACATTCTTTACAAAATAAAGAGGATAAGCAAACTTACTGATGCACAGTATACAGCATATATAAATAGAAATGTATTCTTTATGCTTGCTGTCTTCCCGCTGACTAACAAGCCAGGGATATCAAAGAGACCAAAGGCTGGTGATGAGCTCTGAGCTCCGCTTAATTGGATGTAGCTCAGGCTGTATCTGTAGCAGCAGAGTGAATGGTCCTGTGAGACAAGAGCTGACCGCCACACACCCACACACAGACTCCCTTCTCTTCCAATTAAAAAGAGCTTCAGGACTTGGTTTTGTTTACTTTCGCAGAGTCCTGTCAGGAGAACGATCTTTTCATTGAAGAGTTGGCACATGCAGCTGGAAAAGAAAATAAACCGTCTGTCATTAGAACATTAATTTTGCTTCCTGCTCGAAACTTTTTGAAAGAATTGCTGGTGACTCTCGCTGCATTTATGTTTTAAAGTCTAATAAACGTCTTCAGCCTGCTTCTGGATCTTAGAAAAATGTAGAATCCCCCCCCAAAAAAGGAGACACAAATTATACTGTAAGTAATTTTTGTAGCTCCTAAGTAAATTGGCTAAGCGACTAAGTGTGTATGTAAATTTTAAATAGTGTGTAATGTCAGGTATTTTACGGAAAGGAGATACAAATAATATTGTAAGTAATGTTAAGTGGTGTGTCATTCCTGTATTGGAGGGAACATTTCCAGGTCCTGTAAATGCTTTCTACTTTCAGCAGCGTGGGTTTTATTATGTAGTGGGTTAACCTCGCCTTTTTACATTATTATTATGTGTTGGTGCTGCACAATTCAGTTGTCTTCTTATACCGTCTATAAAAATGTGATAGGGATGGTTCTCCCTTTCCTACCAACCACAAACACTGCAGGGCGCCAAGTCCAACACTGTTCAACCATCAACCGGAGCTTTCAAAAAGACTGTGAGGAAAAATTACATTAGGGTGAATGACGAAAGACTTATTCCAGTAGAATAATTTGTAGAACAAAACAGAATTAACAACAAATCATTGTTATTAGCTTTGAATACTTTTATTTATACTAGTAAAGTACTGTTTGTACAGTTTAGTTACTTCTTTGGACTTCTTTTGATTTTTGTTTTCTTATGTTCTCTCTAGAGGTAATATCTGAAAATAATCTGTTTGCGCATTAGAAAAGCTTCTGATTCTACATATATTTAGCCGATATTTTTCCTTCTATGAATATGGAAATGTATTTATTTTGCCTGCAACCCCACTGTGTGGATCAGAATCATCTTTATTTGGCCAAATTTGTGCACAAAAACAAGGAATGTGACCACAATTCACTATACAAACAACTATACAAACTATAAATGCAAAACAGAATAGTATAACTGCATATGTACATATGACCTGAATGATATAACAGCGGATTATTTCACATCGTTCGTCGGAGTGACAGCTGATTATTGCATTTTTATTGCACTGACAGTAACAAAATGAGTTGTCAAGTTCGGAAACTTTGCCTTTACTTACCTGTCTTCCTCTTCCCCACTGTGCAGGTGTCAGCTCTGCTCCACGTGTCTGTTCCTTTATGACACACGGAGCAGAGCAGCAGAGAAGTGCTTTATTTGACTTGTGATATGTCTTCTAGCACAGAAAGACGCTATATGTAACAACCACATTAGTAAAATTGTTACTTATTATGTTCATACGCTGGTTTTTGAACATTTAGTAAAGGTTTTTGACCTGATGACAGACACAGACTCAGCTGTAGCCAGCATGACGTCACCTACTGACATGAGAAGGCTCGAGATGAGCATTTCCAGCCTTGTCATCTTTGTGAGTAGAGAAACTGCGGGCTCATTGGTCGATCGGAAGTCATGAGCCAATAAGTATAGCTCCTTTCTGAAATATACAACCTGGATCATGTATTTAAATTGAACCAAAATGAGTGACTGAGCCCATAAACCGACAACAATATGATCTGTAGTGACAGTAGGGAGCAGGTGGAAGACAGCCTGGAGAGGTGGAGGTATGCTCTGGAGAGAGTAGTAGAAACTAGATAGAATACAGACAGGAGGCAGAGCTGAAGGTGTTAAGATTTTCACTGGGACTGGCCAGGATGGACAAGATTAGAAGGTACATGGATGTAGTGAGCCAGCATAAGGAATAGGTGCAGCTTAGGGTCTCACTCATGTTTCGAGTCTTGCATGCTAAGCTAAGCTAAGCTTCCACTGGTTAGATCTGCCCACGAAGCCACAGATGTTAGAAAAGGGTGCAAGAAGCCTGAAGATTTCAACTATGCTTATGTAACAGCACAACAGAGAAAGCATGAGTGGGTAATGAGAGAGAATAATGATTGGCAAATCTTCCAGCTGAGATCTAAAAAGATCATCATCAAAAGACTTGAAACGCCGCTAGTTCTTCGCAGCGCTGACATGCTCATATGAGCTTATTAAGCTGGGGCAGACCTGCCTGCTGTAGAGGCTAATAACTCATGTGCCATATATCACCTCTCTGAATAGCAGCAAATAAAAATGAATTCTGTGTTTATAATGCCAGGGCTGTAGTTTAGTCTGCAAATTCTGCTATGATCCACTGCTTTAATATGCAGTAGCTGACTGGCTTAGTAACCCATGCAGCAAGCACTCCGTGAATTTGCTTCATGACGGATGGCTGTTTGGTGCTGTAACAGCCCTACTGTGTTGTAGAGCAAGCTAGCAAATCCGTCAGGGTGCACAACAGGCCCTTCAGTAATGAATAAGTGAGCGGCTGAGCAGCTAATAACTCGCAGAAAGGCCAGTGGCAGTAAATTCCATCAGGACAGCTTACAGGCCGCTATCCAGGAAAAAAAAAAAAGGTACAGGCAAATATTAAACCCAGAGAGAAACACTTAGAGGGTTTATTTTCCCCATGTTGCCCACTGCTGTGGTTTGCATTAGTCTGCTTTGATTAGAGCAGTATACACACTGCCAGGGAGGTAAGTAACAAAGCAGGATTAGCCGCAGAACTTAAAATATGTCGCAAAATATCCCAAGGCACAACAAAGACTTAAAAGTAAGCACACTGTGCAAGTTTTGTTTCACAGATTCAGCTTTGTGAGCAGCGTCACAGGCTGGAGGTAGAATTTAGACTAAAAGAGGAGGAAAGTGTGGACTTTTCATAGCTTTCTGTCACTGTTTCTCCTTTCTTCATTCTCATTTCTTAAGCTAGGAGTAGGCGGATCGATCCAAATATCGATAGGATCGATACCAATGCTGCTACAGATATCAGATCGATACTAGCGTGACGGGATCGATATTTTGCTGTGTTTCACTCGCCTAAGTTCAGTGCGTTGCACCCGTTCATCAGAAAGTAGACAAACACCGCTCCTCTCATGCAGGCACACTTTGCTCCGCCCCCTCCTCCATGCCCTGCTGTGCACAGCAGCAACGTGTTGCAGTGAATGAGGAAGTATAGCATTGTGTAGAAGTTCTTTACAGCTGTATATTAAAACACTGGAAACAGTTCTGCGTGTACTGTGGGAACACCATCGACTTGTGCTACTGGTCATGAAAATATGTTCAGATTTGGCAGATTGATGATCATTCATCATCTCATAAATCATGACACACCGCTGTTCCCTACTTAAGCTGCCTTTAAAAGTTAAAAGCATCAGTCTCTGCATTGGTGTTGGCAATATTGGCCCTGTATGCTCGGTATTGGGTCGATACCAAAATTTGCAGTATGGCACAGCACTACCGTAGGCCACTACGTCTTCCCACCATATGACTTGTCCTCCTCCTGCTTTGCCCTGTCTCTTTTCTTCAGTCTCTCCTCCCCCTCTCTCACTCGACCATCTGCGTTTTGATGCATGCACAGAACGTGAGATGCAAACCAGCTTTGTGCTCAGCCAGTCAGGTCATTTACTAAATCTCAATTGACTGCTGCTCCAGTTTCCATGGAGAAGAAACAAGCAACAGGGGAGCACAAAAATCAATGATTCCCCACTGGGCCCGGCTCGGGTCTTGTGCCGGGCCTGAGCTGTGGCGCATAAGAGGATGTTGTCGTCCTGCACAACAAAACACTGTGCAGAGTGCTTGGGCAGTTGTGCGTTCTCCTCTTTGCATTAAATTGTCACCCCTCAGCTCGGGTGGTGTGATGACACCGGCGTCTGCGGTTCGTGTGGGCCAGAGTAACAGTTAAGCAGGCTGCAGAGGTAAAAATAAAAAATGCTTTCTATTCTGAGAGTTAAAACCAGGACAGCCAAGGAGACAGTGATCGTGTCCCTTGCTAAACACTCCACTAAATTATTTAGATCCTGCTAGCGCCTGTCTTCTATTGTACATACATGGATGCATATGCTTTGTAAGGAAGCACTCAGTATGCAAAGGTGCTAACTCTGGGGGGAGGATATGGCTGCCACCTGTTGGTGATTCTGCTGAGGTTCACCCAGTCACCTTGCTGTTTCCCCTCCGTGATGCTGCGGCAGACTCATTTATCCTCTCTGCCGCTGGCGGATGCTCTCTTTCACCCCAGCATGACTCAGAAGCCTGGCTGCCTATTGAGCCTAATGCTGCAGATGCTCAGCTACAGTTCGCTCATTTTAAGCTTCGAAATGAAGCTCGTTTAATCCAGCAGCAGACGCGATTTTTGCAAAAATCAGAAATGTGCCAAACTGAATAAAAGAACGAGGGCTTAGTCAGGAGTACAAAGGTGGAGCTGAAGTGTAGGTTAACGTCAAGGAAACGGAAAATAGAGGAAAATTTCTGTCCTGTTCATTTAAATTCAATTCAGTTTTACTTTTACAGCCCCAAGCATAACACCAGTCACCACAAGACACTTTATATTGTAAGGTACAGAAACACTATGAGCAAGCATTTGGCGACAGTAGGAAGGAAAAACTCCCTTTAAACAGGAAGAAACCTTCAGCAGACCGAGCTCAGGCAGGAGCATCTGCTTCTGTTAAAGTCTGCTAGCGAACAGCTTGTCACTCATCAAAACTGTCTTCCAGTGGAGTAAAACAACTCTTTAAATATGCCATGTTAACAAAACCTTGCTCCTGACACTTTCTCCAGTGGGCTCTCAGTTTACCTTAATAAAAGCTCTGTGCTGGTTTAAAAGACAGACGTGAGCATCTTCAGGAATATGTGAAAAAAAACAGCACTTCTCTTATTCATCACCATCCAGATGTAGTTAATAAATTTGGTGTGGCTCTGCATCCCTGGTGTTAATAAATTCACCCATACTTGAGTTTACACCCCAGTGAACATGCTCACTAGTGTGCAGCAGATAAATTCAATGTTAACTGTAACTTTGCAGTTCACATAAATAACATCAAAATAATGTTTTATAACATATAATAAACTACTTATATGCGCTTCATATATGGTACAGATAAAAATACACACATTTATAGTTTTCGCTTGCATCGCACTGCTGCCGCTCTTCCCTCCTGTTGCCACAGCAACGCAGCACTCGTCTCCATGTCTCTGTGATAGCACATGCTTTGATTAAATCACCATCGGCAAACAGCGGGGAGCACTACAACGCAGTGTACCCTCAGCCTAATCTAGTGTAAAGGCGCACGTAGAAATAACACGGACACATGATGCAGGTTTGTCACTGACGTCATCTTTGGTGAAGCCTCGATTATGATCCTAAAATAGCAGTGAAAGTTCCCACAACTGAAAACAATTAGTTATAATAACACAAGTGTGCACTAAACCAAACTAAACTACATTTTCCCACCGTGATTTTACAGAAAGTGACACAACTGGTGCCAGTTTTCTCCACATGACCAACAAAATTGCCAAACTTGCACTGGCTACTCCTTGACCTCCACTTCCTGCTCACTAAGTATGTGAAATCTTCTCCAGCAAAAGCATCACTTACGGGGACTGCTCACAGTCCATCGTGTGACAACACAGGTAGCAAAAGGTTAAAAAATTAAATACCTCACAGTTGCGTCCAGTGAAGCCCTGGTTACACGTACACGCGTACTCCCAGATGTCCTCTGGCCTGCCTGCCGAGGGGAGGAGGGCCAAGCAGAATCCCCTGTTGAGGCAGGGTCTGCCTTCGCAGGGGTCCGGACGAGGTGTCGCCTGGGTCGGGGTGGGCTCGGCCGGTGCCGGGGTGTCCGGGGCCAGCTGGAACGGAGAGGGGACGGCCCCGATGCTGCTGCTGTTGCTGCCGCTGGTCAGGAGCAGGACGGTGAGAAGCAGGGGGGACGTGAAGCTCCCTGCGTTCTTTGTGGGACGGCAACAAGGAACTGCCGGCACACTGAACACACTCATCCTCATCTTGATCCTCTTAGTCTGGTTTTCTTTTCTTTTCTTTGTTTGGGGGGGGGGGGGGGGGGGGTGCAGGGGAAAAGGTTGTGTGTTTCTTTTGCGCCTTTGCTCAGAGCTGCTGCTCCTGTTGACCGGGCTCAGCAGCAACTGAGAGGTATATGAGAAATGTGTGTGTGGTGTGTGTGAAAGGAGGAGAGAGCGAGAGAGGGGCAGAGGAGGAGGCAGGCTGGTTGGATGCTGAGGCTCAGCTGTGCGCGGGTAGAATGACTGAGAGGAGACTGGCTGATGGAGAGAAGGTAGGGATGCGAGAGGAGAAGGGGAGGGCTCTCTGCTTCTTTCTGCCTCCGAGTCACAGTGACGATGATTGCTGACGACACTCTCTCTCTCACACACACACACACACACACACACACACACAAACACACACACCATCCTCCGCTACCCCCTCCTCATCATCATCACCAACTTCATGCACACTCCCTCTCCTGGCTTGCCTTCACTGTGCAGAAAAACAGTGAAGAGGAGCACTGCACCTTCCTCATTTAGAGTCTCATCATCCATATCCTCTTCTTGGAGTTTGGCCTCCAAGGAGGCAGGGAGGAGGGAAAGCAGAGAAGGAGGGGTTGGTGAGAAAACTCATCAGCTTTGCCAAAAGATTGGCTGCTTTCGAGTGATAACAGGCGGCATTACCATAAGGGAGATAATGCACTCTGGGCTTGAATACTGCAAAATCATGCTGATCGAGTTTGGCTGGTATGCTCCGAAAACTTAATCCATAAAGTTCTGTAACAAAAAAGTGTGCATAGATAAAACTGAAAGTAAGGGTTATTTAGGCCTCCCAAATCACAACAGCACAGACATGTTTAGAGCTGTCTTAAAATGAGTTCAAATCCCTTGCTTTTTAGCTTTAAGAGCATCAGTGAACTGTGCCAAGAAATGTGTTTAAAATGTTGCCATCAGTTCTCTTTTGGGGTAGATTTTACTTTGAGCAGACATGGTTTTTAATATGATGCAGTTCTTTGTTGTTCAAAATCCTGCAGTAGGTGATTACAGTTGATCATGTTCATGTAGCGGTCGATGTCAAAGCCAATATATTGATTACAGGAAGTATGACAACCTGACAGCTGTGGACATAACGAAAAGACAGACGTAGACTGTAAATAAAAAACGGACAGCACCTCAATGATATCACAGTCCAGCTGTTTCCATCTCTTTGAAGACAGAGATCAGCAGGTCTCACCGAGACCATTCGTTTCACTTTAAATTAAATTATAAATCGCAGAATCTGACGCACCTGCTTTAAAAATAAGACTTCAAACGTAAACTCGAAAAAAGGAAAAGTTTACTGAGGTCATAAATCACGTGGAAGCGAGGCGGTCTTCAATTCAGTGTCCCGAATACCTCTCAATTCGCTCAGGTCCAGTCAAGGTTTACAGGACATGGGGAGCTGCAGTTTCTTATGAGGCCAAAATAAGAGACTGCAGTCTTCAGAGACAATAGCTGACTGCGACCACAAGATGGCAATAATCTACAGGATGGACGCTGCGTGCTTAGAGTTAGTGTGCTGTTAGAAGATGAACGTTTGCCCCAGTCCAGAGGTCGAGAGTGCTCAAGGTTATCATCAAGGATGTCTCTGTATAATATTGCATTCATCTTTCCCTCGACCCAGTCTAGTCTCTCGGTTTCTCTGCCATCACCATGCCACACTGTAGGGATGGTAATGGTCAGGTGATGATTGGTGCCTGGTTTCCTCCAGACCTGACGCTTGGCATTCACGCTAAAGAGTTGTTGTTTCTAATGGTCTGAGAGTCCTTCAGGTACCTTTTGGTAAACTCCCTGCAGGCTGCCATGTGGCGGCTTCTGTTTGAAGAGTCCTGGTGGTTACAGAAACTTTAATTCATGGATGATGTTGCCACCGTGCTTATCGGCACCTTCAGTGGTGCAAAAACTTTTCTGTACTCTTCCCCAGATCTGTGTCTCGGCACAATCCTGTCTCTGAGGTTTACACACAATTCATTGGTGCTCTTGTGCTCTTATGGGGATGCTCCAGAGATCCATTTTGAGTGTCGTGACAAAGGCTGTGAATCCTTATGTACATGTTATATATTTTTATAAATTTGCAAGAATGTTAAGCAAACGTCTTTCTACTGTGTTATTACGGGCTCAAGTGTCAAAGTTTGAAGTGAAAAACAAGTTTCATCTATTTTGGAGTAACATGACAGAATATGGAACAAATGAAGCATTGATGCACTGTACATCCAAAACTTTAGTATGAGGAACAAGAGATCGATACCTGCCTTTATCATGTACTCAAACTCTAGACCTTACCAGTGGTGGGCAACTCCAGGCCTCGAGGGCCGGTGTCCCTGCAGGTTTTAGATGTGTCCTTGAACCAACACAGCTGATCTAAATGGCTAAATTAGCTCATCAACATGCCCTGAAGTTCTCCAGAGGCCTGGTAACGAACTAATCATGTGATTCAGGTGTGTTGACCCAAGGTGAGATCTAAAAACCTGAAGGACACCGGCCCTTGGGGCCTGGAATTGCCCACCCCTGCAACTATACTGGCAACTCAAGTAAGGCTTTGAAAGAGACAAATTTCCTAAGTGTCAGGGTTACCTTTGAATTTGAGCAGATCTTTTATTTATTACAAATATAATTTTTTTTTTAGTCATCAAAACTAATAACATGGAAAGTGTAATTCAGGAGAAATATTAAAGCACACATCCGTTTCCTATGCCGTGAAATCAAAAGTTGTAACAGTCCTTGACCTTGTCCATAATGTAAGATTGATGCCGTCAGTCATTTAAAACAGCTGCAGGTTGTTGCAGCATGCTCAATGTGATCAATACAAAACCTTTCTGCTGTCTATGTCATCCTGGCCTCAACCTTCCCCATTTCCATAATGAATGTCCACTGGTGCCACTTGGTGCATTGTGAGGTGAAAATGTTCACCTCACAATGCACCAAGTGGCTCTGAACACTGGCATTACTGCAGGCACAGCTCGTGAAGAGAGGTTGACGTTTAAACATCAGTCCACGGAGATGTTTGTCAGATGAAACCAACATGTTTTGTTTTTACATTTTTAATCAATGAAACCATTTTCTACAAACAGACGTCCAAAATGGAAAATGGCTTTGTGTTCCAAACACATCTTATGCGACGTTAAATCTAAAGCTAAGCTCTTTTGTTGTCAAACCATGCCCAACAGGCGACCTGTAAATGGTTACCGTCTCCACAGCAAATCATTTCCACCAGGAAACCGTGGAGTCCTGTGATCCAGAATGACAGGTGTTGAAAAACATTGAGCTTTGGGGGAACCTCTGAAAACTGTTCAAGAACTATGAAATAACCCAGCTGGTTCCAACATGCCAAAGCAATGGCAAAGAGCATTAGTCAAACAGTAATATGAGTCAAACAGTTACTTTATTTATGTTCAGGTAAAAACATGAACCTGATGCAGTAAATTATTGCAGATCTTAGAAACCAGCACATGAACGTTGGGGCCAGGAGAGCATACAGTGGCGCCCTCCCCTGGCAACAGACTGCAGGTGCACACCACAGTTTGTTCCAAGCCAGCAGTGCAAAGAAAAAAACCCAAAAAAAACCCAAAAAAAAAAAAACACTACAGCAAGAAATAAAGACAATATAGAAAAAAAAAAAAAAAAAAAAAGATGTAAAGCAGACATTCCCACTTCAAACGGGGTGTGAAACTGCATATATATTTTATTCCAGAAAATGAACTTGAAATGCTAATCTGGCTATGAAACGATAA
Source organism: Rhamphochromis sp. 'chilingali' (assembly GCF_963969265.1). NCBI lineage: Eukaryota > Metazoa > Chordata > Actinopteri > Cichliformes > Cichlidae > Rhamphochromis > Rhamphochromis sp. 'chilingali'. The sequence continues at coordinate 28,230,067 of NC_137935.1, forward strand.
AAATGAGACCAGCCAAACTTTGTGCCCAGCTACATTATGTGTTGAGGGTTGCTCAGAGCTTGGTCTACCAAGATAACCCTACGCGTCCGGTAGGATCCAACAGAAAGACGCCAACTCTATTAAAATAAGAGCAAAAAAAATTTACCTGGTCAACACATTAGTTACAACTCTTCATTTGAGCTGAAGCTCTCGGAAATGAGGCCAGAACACAATCTCAGAAGGAGCAGAGGGAGAGAGAGCGAGGGGGAGAGAAAAAAAAAAAAAAAAAAAAAGATAATATGAGCTCATCACTACCCGCATTCAACCAACTGCAACTTTCATTTCCACAACTTGAAGCAAAGACACACTGGGGGGAGGGGGAAGCCGAACCAAATCAAAATAAAAAATTATAATAACAATGCAACACACGAACTGGGGGCGAATATAATACAGAACAGAACGCGAACAGTCGAACTGAGGGGGAGACGTGAAAACAAAGAGCTATTCTATCAAATGTGTAGAATGAGCAAAGTCTGCAAATTTGTCTGTACAAATGATCTTTGGAGCTAAAGTAAACCTAGCTTGCTCAATGGAACCCGCCCTCCCCGCTCCCCTTCCTCCCCCGTCACCCAGTGATGCTGTCCACCACTCTGGAGAGGAGACATCCCTTTTTTTTTGTCTTTTTTGTCTTGTTTAAATATCACATAGCAATTTAAAATGTCACCCAGATGTTTTCATCTTTTTTAACATTACTCAACTACTGATATAAGATTTTACTCTCTTTATATTTTAAGTTCTGCGTCATGGAACACCCTTCCATTTTTCTTTTTTTTCCCCTCCTTTTTTTGAGAGACGGGGGCAGCAAATATATATTTAGAGTCTTAATTTTTCTGCAAGCTGCTTTCTCTAACAAGAAGGCTGTACATGTAGCCTTAATGTGTGTGATTACAAAAAAACTAAGGAGGAAGTCATGATTTCATCGGCTGCTGTAGAAGGCATTTTAATGTTGAGATGTGGCGAGATCAGGAAAGGTGGAAAGACTGCTGGCCCTCGCGAGCCGCAATCAACAGTTTCTCTCGCATGATCTCTATGCTGGAGTAGTCAGGCAGCTTCAGGTAGTTGACGCAGGTCATGACTGAGGGGAGGAAGTCGTCTGGATTCTCCGTCGACTCAAACGTCTTCCTCACAATTGTCAGAGGTGGGTTCAGGCTCCGGAAACCTGCCGTGCAAGGGCAACAGCGGGTGAGCGCGGGGCAGACTTGCAGTACAAACACATCCGAGTTTATTTGATTAAGAGTCACATGTCAGGCTCATTAAATGGTGTGCGTGTGTGTATGATGCGCCTCACCTCCGACAGGCAGTCTTGGGCTTCCTGTGACAAACTGCAGAAAGAGTCTTTGCTGTTCGGCATCGAAGCTGCTCAACACCTCAAACAGGAATCGAACTGCACGGCTGCAAAAACGGGATGAAATGGTTGAGAAAAGTTACTGTGTTACTAAAATGATCAAAAATACTCCTCTGCTTTGCAATGATGGTAAAACTGGTGCAACTAGCTGACTGCACTGTGGGTTCTGTTTACTAGAAACGAGAGTCACGATATTTCCAGTAAGAGCCAGGAATGTGGAATTGATCATGCTTTGCCACCATCAGCCAAATTCTTCGCATAAATACTGAAGAACGCTGAGATTTACAACGATCTAAAACTTAAGAGCCACAGACTGTCTCACCTGTCATGTGTGTATCCGTGATCCGGTCGACAACACTCCATCAGCGTCTTGACATCCCACGTCTCCGATTTACTGCCACACAGCAACTGGTCAAGCTAAATGTTAAAGTGAGAACGGAATGAGAAAATCCAAACTATGAGCACAGGATTTACTTTACCAAAAGTGTAAACAACTCGTGTCTATATTTGACCCATTTTTGTCTACCCTGCATTCCTAAAAACACACCGAGTGCGGCTGTAAGCAATGCTGACACACTGTTGAAAACTGCTGAATTTCATCATTACAGATAGATTTAAAATGACTACCACGCAGTAAACAAAACAAAGTTTCTTACCTCCTCTGGGTAGAAATACTGCAGGTGATGTAACGGGAAGACCGACTCAAACCCTTCCCTAAAAGACTCAAATTGTCTGGACACTCCTTCATTTAGAGTCCAGTACACCACCAACTACAGGGACAAAGCAAAACATTAAGAACAGTGGGGACGGGGGGAGGATTGATAAAAGCGTGGGTTGTTAGAAAAACTCAAATACCCTGAGGTACTCCTCCAGGTTGTAGATTGTGACTGGGACGTCTTTGCCGCCCTTTTTCAGCTCAATATTTGGGAATCCTGGAAGGGTGAAGTCCAAACCCAGGTCCTCCACTGAGCAGCCATTCATGTTCAGGCTCTCGAGAGCCTGCTGTAGCGTCTCCCTCGTCTGATGGAAACAAACGAGGACAAACAGGTTAGCAGAGAAAAGTGAGGGAGAACTGCTCTGGGTATAAAGTATGATCTAAAGGTAAGAGACACCAAAATATGTACAAAGAAGGGGGAGCACTACCAACAGCAGTATCTCTAAGTAAGTTTAGAGGCATCGTTCCACAGAACAATACTCTGGGCTAATTTCATTAAACACAAGCTCTCTGCGCTCTACCTGTGATCGGTCTTGCTCCAGCCTCTTCTTTTGGCGGATAATATCCTCCAAGTGTTGGATTGACTTGGCAACACCGGGATCAATGTTCACCAGGTCGTGGGAGCTTATAGACATCTCATGCCGTAGCATCCACTTATAAAATGGCAGCCCCAAGGGCAGATCCAGCTAAAGACGAGGAGGAGGACAGGATCAGGTCAGAAAGTTTGTTTTAACATGTAAATGTTTACAGCCTCCGCATGCTAAACGGTGTGCAAGAGATGAAAATGGAGGCCGTTACCAGTCTGAAGTCCATTATGGCTTTAGCCATTAGCTTTCCTAAGAAACGGAACTTCATTTTGATTTTGGCTATGTGCGCTGGTTTGGTCGTCCTGCCGAAGGGAACAGCAAACAGTCCTCTGGAGCTGAACATGTACTTGGTTCCCTCTTGGTTTCCTGCAAAACAAGAAGGCGGTCACTGAAAGTTAATACAAGATACTGTAACATTAAATATGAATAAAAATGCATTTCTCGCTTCCAGTCATATCTTCTTGGGAAAACTGATCAATTAAAATCAGTGGCCCCTAAATAACGACATCCTTCAAAAACCAAACTTAAGCACTTTCATTAACGCCTGACTAATGAGATGAAGACTACCTCGATAATGAGTTTTGTATTAACAGACTCGCGTCATTTAACAACACTTTTCATCATTTCCCGCACGTCTGTTCACAGTTGCAGGATATAAGCTGGTACCTTTTGGATTGGCCAGAGTAACCTCTTCGCCTCTCCAAAGACCAAGATCGGCGCGCTGAAGCTCCTGAGACACCAGAGCGTAGAACTCCTGAGTGGGACCGAGACCTGTGCCCACCTGAAAAGGAGAGGGAAAACAAAGTCCAAACTTTCCTCCTATTTTCTTTCAGAGTTTGAGTATTCAGATACGAGAAACTTAAATACCTCATTCTCATACTGAATCTCGAGCATTGCCCTGGAGCTGCCGAGATCCTGCATCACAGACTCTGCCTGTTTTAGGAGCTCGTCGCGGTTTATCGTCCTCTGAAAACACAGCATAACAG